>NC_141726.1:4940000-5027500 GCF_971803275.1 Cyanistes caeruleus | reverse complement strand
AGTCAGGCGGAGTTTGTGGGTTGTAAATCAGTGAAATGCAGTGAGACCATGGGGAAAACTGAAAATTGTAAAAGAGATTGTCCACACAAATGTGAGTCCTAACTCTAAAAACTGTTGAGATAAAATGTTTTATGAGAGATGAAGAAAACATTACATCACACCTGTTTCCAGAGCCTTTAATGAACTGCTCTGCCTCAGATTTTGGTACCACCACCAAGTGATGCTTCCTGCCCCCAAAGATATTTTTAAATAATTCACATAATTTTCCCTTTTGATCAGGTCACGTTCAGCTTCTCCCTCCTCAAAATGTGACCTTGCTGTCAAAGGATTTTGCCCTGATTTTGACCTGGGCTCCAGGGGAAGGCTCTCCCCCGGGTGTGACCTACACTGTGAGGTATGAAAGGTGAGAGCTCCCAAAGCGTGTCTGATGGAAGAGCTGGCACAGGGACAACTACTGGGCATCTCTCCTGATTAATGACTGTCCTAATCATCAGTGACCTTCCACCAAAACCAAACATGATCTGTCTGGGAATTGTCCCAAACTCTGAGCACCATTTGCCCCCCACCCTCCCAAACCCTTCTCTTGCTCTGGAAATCACAGCAGAATATATTTAATATTTTGGTGTGGTTGCTCCTTTCAGCCAGGATCGCCTGGACAGATGGATGAAGGTTCCTCACTGCAAAAACATCCCCAGATCCTTCTGCAATCTGACTTGTGCCCTCTCCAGCTTCTTTGTGAAAGTGAGGGCTCGGGTGAAAGCGGTTTGGGGACGGTCCCAGTCACCGTGGGTGAAATCCCAGTTCAAGGATTACTACTCAGACGGTGAGTGCCTGCCAGGTGACATTCCCACTATTAAAAAAACAAGATTAATAAATTATAAATTATAAATTATAAATTATAAATTATAAATTATAAATTTTAAAATACTTTAATAAATTTATTAATAAATTAGAAATTATAATTATAAAATATTGTACTATAATAATTATAAATGATAATAAAATATACATTATAAATTATAAAATAATTTAATAAATTTATTAATAAATTATAAATTATAATTCTAAATTATTATATTATAATAAAGATAAATTAGCATAAATTATACATTATAAATTATAAATTATAAATTTATTTAATAAATCTATTAATAAATTATAAATTATAATTATAAATTATTATATTATAATAAATATACTTAAAAATAAATTATAAATTATAAAATATAAAATATAAATTATAAATTAATTTAATAAATCTATTAATAAATTATAGATTATAATTCTAACTTATTACATTATAATAAATATAAATTAAAATAAATTATAAATTCTAATTTTATAATAAATAAATTATTAAATTATAAAAAGTTTAAATAGAAACAAAAAGACAATCAGGAGACAAAGGAAATAAAGCAAAGGGTTAAAACAGCTGGGTGCCCTGGTGGGTTGCCAGGAACACACCTGATATCTTGGGAAAACTCCTTTTATCCCCTCCTGCTGTGAGGGTTTGATGCATATTCAAACATTTTCAAGAAGTATTTAGCATGTCCCCACCCTGGTTCCACCTATTTAGAACAAGCTCTGTTTGATTTCTATTTCTGCTGTTCAGCATTATTTTTATTTTATTTTATCAGCTGGCAATCTGGTGTTTACAAGAGATCAAATAAAATAAAATTTTATTTTATTATTATCAGCTGGTTATTCTTGCTGATGAGCATTATTTGGAGTTTGGTTTCCTTTTTTCTGCAAATGATCAGTGTTGATAACAGTCCAGGGCCCCTCATCCTTCCTTTGAGGGCAGCTGGGCTTTATATCTTCTGCTGATAAGAGTTTGGGCTCTATTGTTCTTTTCCTGATAACAGCTCTGGCCCCACTGTCTTTGCCCTCTGGGGTTTCTTTGCTTTGTACCTAACAGATTCTTTTAAGCTTAAAACTTGTTAGCAAGGAAAAAAAGTACATACATAGCCAAAAAACATATTTATTTATATATATTTAACATATAATTTATGCTTATTTAACATATAATTTATTATACGTTATATTTAACATATTTTATTCATTTAAAATATGTTGAATATTATTTTAACGTATAATATTCATCTTAACACTTGGGAAAGCCAACATCACAATATAGATTTATAACACCACAAATGGATGGAACACACCCCACAGGTCTCCAGGAGCTTTATGGATGGCAGAAATTCCAGTGAGCACCAGCAGGAAGGGGCTGGGATTGTTTGAGGATGAATTTTGTAGCGAGTGGAAGAATTTGTTCCTCGGTGCCCCAGCTGAACAAAGCGGCTTCAAGCTGTCTGGGGTGTTTTAGATAAGAAAGAGGTGCCCTTTGCTTCCTTCTTATCACGAGATAACAGCTGGAAGCGAGGACCAGCCATGGGAAGTGTCAGTGCTGGGAAGGGAAGAGCCAGGCAAGCTCAGTTCTCACATCTCCTCACTCAATTCCAGTGGAGCTGGCTCCCCCCGTGCTGACCCTGAATGTCAGCAAGAATTCCATCCACGTGAGTGCCTCCTTCCCTCTGCCCAAATGTGTGGAGAACCTCACTTGGAAATATGACTTGAACCTCTGGGAAGCAGGATCTGAAGACAAGGTCAGTAAAATTGGTTCTTTTTAGATGAAATGGAGGAACTGAAAGAGCTTCAAAGCTCTGGGCAGGGAGGGAGGGACTGGATCCAGGGCCTGGAGGAAATGAACCAGCCAAACCAGAGTTAAACCAAAGCCAGACAAAAAGTAGAAGTGTGTGTGTGTGTGCATCCTTATTTTTTCTGGTAGTTCCCTATTTTTATCAGGAAGGGGAAGCTGCAGTCAGTCTAAAGATCTGAGGTTTAAAACAACTCATCCAGGTGCCACTGGCAGCATTCCCTGGAAGAGCAGAACTGGGATTCCCACCCTGGATCCATCAGCCCTGGGGGAGATACCAGAGATGGGGCCACACGAGGGATCCGTGGGCTAAAAGCCATCCAGAAACACCACCCCAATAATGAAAGAACCATCTCTGCTTTGGCAACAGAAGAAATACGAAGGTTACTTCAGGAAGGACACGGTGACCATCAACACCACTGCTCTCAGAGGCAATTACTGCTTCAGTGCCAGGGCTCTCTATGAAAGCATCAGCTTGAAGTACAGCGAATTCTCCCAGCCTGTGTGTGTGCAATTAAACCACAAAGGTATGGCCCTTCTCAGGAAACATCCAGTGGGATGAGGGGAAGGCTGAGATTTCCACCAAAGTCAGCTTTTCACCACAAAAATAAAATAATAAAAGGCTTCCTGTTAAAGGGGCTGGTTGAATTTACTGCTGAGTGGTTCCTGCTTTCTGTAGAAATAGTTTAATTTAAAAAAAAAAAACAACCCTGAAATGTTTTCTGAAAACCTTGAATATTTTGTGTCAGTGTAGAGCCCTGAATTCCTATAAAAATACCACACACAAGAGATTATTTCTGTCTTTTTCAGCAGTGGAGTGGAAGTTCCCACTTCTGGTTATGATCCTTCTGCTCGTGCTTATCTTCGTGTTCAGTCCCTTCATCTGCTGCCTGGTGAAGCACGAGGCCAAGGAAAGGAAGATGCCTCTGGTTTTGGTATGGCCCAAATTCTGAGCTCCCCTCCTGACTTGCTGGTTTTCTTCACTTCTCAGTTTTACATTCATAATTCCCATTTCTTGCTCACAGCCAAACTTTTCTTCTAAAAGCATCACAGGCTCACTGTCTCGTTCCTTTTTCTCTGCTAGGATTTCTCTCAATTTAAAGCAGCTGGAGCAACCTTGCACTTGGAGCTGAGTGAAAAGGAACTCTGCAGTGATGATCTGAACTGCACAGAGAGGCCAGTGCCTCAAAGGAGGGCAAACAGAGCTTTAGGAGAGCGTCACCTGCCATGGGTGGCTTCTTTCCAATCATCATCATCATCATCATCATCATCAGAGGGTGAGGAGGAAGAAGACAGCAGCCCTTTGATCCCATACCATGAAATGCCTCGGTATCCAAAGAGACACCTGAGCTGCCAGCCTCCCACAGCAGCTCCAGGGGAGAGCAGCTTGGATTCGGGATCTGCAGGGCTGGCTGTGCACACCGGATCTGTGCTTGACCTCAGAGCCCTGGGATTCACTCTCTCTGCAGAGAGGAAGGCTGAGGTGGACACCTCGGGGTGCCAGGAGAACGAGGAGGTGTCTCTTTACCTCTGTTCCTCCTTGGGAAGGATATCCCTCACTGATGTGAGATTCCCAGCTGCCAGTGAGCATGGGCAGGGTGATGGAAACGGGGATGAGAGGATGGGAATGACCCCCCTTCACCCCCTGCCGGGGGGGATTCCTGCTGAACCCCACGAGCAGCACCCTCACAGGAAGGCTCCTCATTTCTCCAGGGATTACCAGGAATCCGTGCTGGGCCTGCAGCTCCAGATGGACTCCACATCCCAGCCCAGGGAGGATCCCAGCAGCCAGCTGCTCATCCCCCTGTGGACACTGCAGGTGGCAGAGGATGAAGGCATTGCAAGCGACTGTTGCAGTGACAGTTTTACAGAAGAGGCACTGCCCGACCCCACCCTGCTCAGTGAGGCTTTTGAGACTTCAAACACAGAGGAAAAATACGATCCAAAGTTTCAATTCCCAGGCTACAAGCACTCACATTACTTGGGAAGGATCTAAAATACCCAGCAGGTCTGGGGAGTGCCTGGAAAATGCTGGAGAGTTCCAGATATCCAAGAATCCTTGAACAAGGACAAAAAACTGATGTCTGGCCTATCCAGGCAATGGCTTTAGGGACACAAAAAGTGCATTTTATTGCTAAGTCACCTCTGTCCTGTCACTGTCCCTCTGAGAAGGTGCCAGCCAGGGGTGAGGGAGGCAAAAATCACAACCCAGCCCTGGGTGCAACCATCAGCTGGGGCCTGAAAATGCAGTTTTGTCCCTGCAAGTGGATTTGGAGCAGATTTTGAACTGCTTTGTGTCACCTTTATTCCCTGTAAGAATATTTTTTCTTATTTTTTTCTTTATTCCAGAGCTTGACTGGAAGCTCCTTACAGAGATATTCAGCAAGATCTGGTTTTTGTGGGATGCCAAGTTCTCCACCTTGTCCTGCAGAATTCACCTTCTGTGTTCCAACAGAGGGGAACTGGAGCCAAAGTGTGCAGCAAGCTTGTTTATTTATTTTTTATTTTATACTTATTGGAGCTGAAATTCCTCCTGCTGTGCAGAATGTCTGAGAGCAATAATATTTTGATAGAAATCTCCATGTGTACGTGGTTTTGTTTTCCAGAGCTAAAAAGGGGGACTGCAGCTCATCCTAAAAAAAAAACAACATTTCCTTTAAAACAAGACCCAATCCTGGGCTGGGATTCTGAGACTTCCCAGCCAGGTCATTCTGATCACTGCAAAAGCAGGACTGTGAGCCTCCCTCTGAACAAAGAATCCCAGGATGGTTTGGGTGGGGAGGAATCCTGAAGTTCATCCCACTGCACCCCACTCCCACTGTCCCAGGAGCTCCCAGCCCGGTCCAGCCTGGCCTTGGGCACTGCCAGGGATCCAGGGACAGCCACAGCTGCTCTGGGCACCCTGTGCCAGCGCCTCCCCACCCTCCAGGGAAGGATTTCAGTCCAGTATCTAATATAGATCTGCATTTACAGCCATCACTTTTGTCCCATCACTTTGTGCCCTTGTAAAGGGTTTTTATACTCCAGTATCAAAAGGAGGCTTTGTGTAAAGGACTCAGAGGAAAGCAAAGTTAAAAGAAAGAGGGAAACACTCCCCAGCCATTCTCTGCATTCAGGGAGAAGGCTCAGACAAGGGGAGGGTGTTGATGGAGGGCATGAGAGCTGAAATCTCCTAAAAATCAGGAAAAAAGAGTTAAGGGCTGATAGGAGGGACTGGGAAGTGTTTTGCAGAAATTAAGGTCCTGAATGAAAGTCAAAAGGGGAGGTGGGGGAAAAGATTCGGCAGCAGGAATATTCCTTTGTCCTCTGCAAAGTGTTCTGAGGTCCATCCTGCATTGTTATCCCTCCTGTTCCTTTGGAAAGATGATCCAAACACAACCACCACCCCATTTCTTGTGCAATCAAGGAAAAACCCCCAGGCTCTGACTTACAGGAAGCGCTGAGGTTGAGTAACTGCTACAAAATGATTTTGACATGTCCCAGCTCTGCAAACAACCCCTGGGATCAGTTCTTTTCCAAGGAACCTGGCTGCAGGCCAGGTGAGATGGACAGGTGGTGGCAGAATTTCCTTAGGAGAAGACTTTGGGGATCATCGAGTCCAGGTGTGAACTCTCCCTGTCCCCAGGTGCCACATCCTCACACGGAGGGTTCCCTCACCAGGGCTGCTGCAGTCCCCACACACTGGGAGGAAATCAAAAGTTTGATAGATAAAACCCTAATTTTAAACTTGAAAGTCGAGTTTTGGATATCTTCATGTCCCCAAAGATCTGGAGAGGTGTTTCCTAGGCTGTTCAAAAGGTGACACCCTTGCTAGAAACGAGGGCAGAGGTAAAGTTTGAATTCTGTTCTCAGAACTGAAAGCTCAGGCACACGCCAAGGTCCCTCAGCTCTGCCCCATCACACAGCAGGAACGTGAGGGAAGGGACAAAAATGGAAATATTTTTAGCAGGCAGCTCAGGAAACACCCTAATAAATAGCTGTACTTAATTAGACGCTGGTGGATAGGTGTGTCTGGTTTAACAAAGCTGAGCCTCTGCCTCTGTGCAGGGGAGCTGAGAGTGACAAAGTGATGGATGCAGCATGGCAGGGTTGGAAGCACTGAGCCCTTTCACCAGGACAGGGAACAGAAACAGCATCAGGAACAGGAAAGCCACAGATGAGGAGAAAAGCAGAAGGGGTTTGTGAATTCTGTCACGTTTGGCCACAAGGATAGAGCACTGAAATCAACATTCACCTTCAGAACCTCACACAGGATTTGTATTCAATTTAATTTAATTTGTATTTTATTTTATTTTATTTGTATTTTATTTTATTTTATTTTATTTTATTTTATTTTATTTTATTTTATTTTATTTTTATTTTATTTTAATTTAATTTATTCTATTTTATTTTATTTGTATTTTATTTTATTTTATTTTATTTTATTTTATTTTTATTTTATTTTATTTTTATTTATTTTATTTGTATTTCATTTTTTTTTATTTTTTTTATTTATTTTATTTGCATTTCATTTTCTTTTATTTTATTTTATTTTATTTTATTTTAATTTTATTTTTATTTTATTTTATTTTATTTTATTTTATTTTATTTTATTTTTATTTTATTTTATTTTATTTTTATTTATTTTATTTGTATTTCATTTTATTTTATTTTTTTTATTTATTTTATTTGTATTTCATTTTATTTTATTTTATTTTTTTATTTTTATTTATTTTATTTGTATTTCATTTTCTTTTATTTTTATTTTATTTTATTTTATTTTATTTTATTTTATTTTATTTTATTTTATTTTATTTTAATTTAATTTAATTTAATTTAATTTAATTCAATTAATTCAATTCAATTTAATTTAATTTATTTTAATTTAACTTGTATTTAAACTTAACAACACCCTAAAAACCGAGCACATTATGGAAAAGGGATGGAAATTACAATCCCTTTCTTGTCCATACAAACTCCCAGTTCTTATCACGTGGATTAACAGAACTTTACACTGCAAACAGCCACAAAAATAAACATTGCAGGTGTACAATGGCCTCTGCAAGAAGCTGTGGGACAGAGGTGGAAATGCCACCACTTTTCCACTTATTTCCCACATCAGGTGGGAGAAGTTGGTGGTGCAGAGGGCAGAGCTGAGGAGCTCCTGCCCAGCCCAGGCTGCAGCAGGACATGCACTGATCCTTTTTTTCCCATTGTGAAAAACGAGGTTCACATAATCTTGATAGAATTTAAAAGTTTAATAAAAAAGACAATTAGGAGAAAAAAATAAAGTGAAATATACAGGTAGGGCCGGGTGTCTCTGCATTCACCTCACTGACAAAGGATTGTCCCTTAAAAACAGAATTCTATTACATATCCATAAATTCTCACACATATTCAGACATTCTTCTCAGGATCTTTGGGGTTCTTCTGTTCAGTTTTCTCTTGCCCCCTTCCCGATAGATCAATGCTCTTGGTTCCATCGAGATTTACATTCCCTGGTACCAGAAATGCAATAAATTCCTCCCCCCCAGAGTTCTGGTCACTGCTGGCTTCATCTGGATAAGAGAATTTACAAATGCAGGAGTTCTCCAGCTATTTTTTTCCTCAGTCTTTGGGTTATACAAACAAAAGCAGTTTTTATTTTAATACTATGCCATAGCCCAACATATATGTATTATACCACTATTTCTAAATTTAATCAATAACAGAAATAAAGAAAACTCTATTAATACAACAAAAATTTCTCATTCTGACACACATAACATTCATTTTAATATTTGCAAAAAGCCAACAATATAAAATGTATCTATAACACCATCCAAGGCCAGTAAGAACAACAGATGAGCATAAAACCCAGTGCTTTCTTTTTTAAGAAAGAATTGAGCAGGATTTTTAAGGAAATAAGTAATTTCCTATTTCCTTAAATAGGAAAAAATTGCTTGCAGCAGGTATTAAGCCACTCAGGTGCACAGCTCTAAGTTTTAATGTCTGGAGTTGTGTTATAGATACATTTTATATTGTTGGCTTTTTGCAAATATTAAAATGAATGTTATGTGTATAAGAATGAGAAATTTTTGTTGTATTAATAGAGTTTATTTCTGTTATTGATGAAATTTAGAAATTGTGGTATAATACATTTATGTTGGGCTATGGCATAGTATTAAAATAAAAACTGCTTTTGTTTGTATAACCCAAAGACTGAGGAAAAAAATAGCTGGAGAACTCCTGCATTTGTAAATTCTCTTATCCAGATGAAGCCAGCAGTGCCCAGAACTCTGGGGGGGAGGAATTTATTGCATTTCTGTGATCAGGGAATGTAAATCTCGATGGAACCAAGAGCATTGATCTATTGGGAAGGGGGCAAGAGAAAACTGAACAGAAGAACCCCAAAGATCCTGAGAAGAATGTCTGAATATGTGTGAGAATTTATGGATATGTAGTAGAATTCTGTTTTTAAGGGACAATCCTTTGTCAGTGAGGTGAATGCAGAGACACCCAGCCCTATCTGTATATTTTTACTTTATTTTTTTCTCCTAATTGTCTTTTTTATTAAACTTTCAAATTCTATTTGAAACTCCTTTTTTCACAGTTGTAACAAGCTCAAGTTACCCGAGCAGAAAAACAAACCTCAAACCCCAGGAACCTCAGGGAGGGCTTTCAGGGCAGGAAGCTCTCAGCAAAAAGGTATTTGGCTCTTTTTCAGGAGCTGGGGATTTTCTCAGCCTCTGTGCACCTTTGTACAGTCAGGTGTGCACTGGAGGGGAGAGGTGCTGCTGCTGTCACTCTGTCCTGTGTCACACCTGCGCAGGGCTCCGAGCTGCTCCCAGCCCAGGGAGGGCAGGACAGGAGCTCTGCTCTGTTTCTGAGCAACAAATCCAACCTGGCCTGGCAAGGAAGCGTTCAGCTCTCGTGAAAAGGTGATTCACCTGCAAACAGGAGCCTGTTCTTGCAGCCCAGGCTGCAGAGTTATTCATGAAGCCGTTTCTGATCGTCCTGGCTGGAGTTTCAGTGGTTGGTAAGTCCTGAGCTCTCCTCTGCTGTCGCTGATTGTGGTGTTTCTGTTTGATCCTGGAGTCTGGGATTCGATCCTATTTCCTGAATATTTCCTATTTCACCTTGGAATGAGCTGCTGAGTTCACTTGGGTGTCGCTCTCTCCTCGTAGTAACTCCCATGGGTGGCTGGTGCTCGGCTCTTGAGGGATCAGTAGGGAGAGGAAAAGATTCCTTCCCTCCAAAGGGTTTGTTGCTGTGCTACAACCCAAATCCTACAGGAGTGGAGGACATCCATTGGTATCAGGGGGCTTTGGCTCAGTCTCCTCGTGCCTTAAGCAAAGGCACAAACGAATCCTGATTTTTTTCTGGGAGTTGTCATAGAGGGGTTGGGCTGGAAGGGACTCAAAGCTCATCTCATCCCAGCCCCAGGGACACCTTCCACCATCCCAGGGTGCTCCAAGTCCCGACCAACCTGGCTTTGGGCGCTTCCAGAGATGGGGCAGCCCCATCTGTGGGCTCCCCACTCTCCCCGGGGACAATTTCTCCCTCTAAAAGCCATTTAATCCTACTCCAGATGTGACAAACCCACTGCTGGGTGAATGAAGGATAAATTTGCTCTTTTTCCAGACACCAGCTTTTCAGCATTCAGCCTTGTCATTCATCTGTCTGGGATCTGTGAAACTCCTGGGCCCAAGGGATGTTAGACTGTGAAATATCCTGGTTTTTCCCTACCCACACCTGACTGTGCCTGCTGCTTTGCATAACAGCGTTCTGGCA
The DNA here is from genome assembly GCF_971803275.1 of Cyanistes caeruleus. Classification (NCBI taxonomy): domain Eukaryota; kingdom Metazoa; phylum Chordata; class Aves; order Passeriformes; family Paridae; genus Cyanistes; species Cyanistes caeruleus. The sequence goes on along the minus strand of NC_141726.1, from coordinate 5,017,089 downwards.
TGGATAAATGTGGGAAGACCCAGATTTCCTGCTCCTGATAAGATCAGGGTATTTGTGACTCAGTTTTCAGGGTGTTCAGGCAGGGAATCCCACTCCTTCATACCCACCCTGCCGAGCCTGGAATGAGCAGAGGGAAATGCAGAGCTGCAGATGGAATCAGGAGATTTGGAGCCCATTTCTGCTCCATTTCCCTGCCCAAATGCCACACTCAGGACTGAGAAGGGATCTGTGCCTTTCTGCCAGGGAGTTTGAACCGCTCACACTCAGTTCTGGCCCACGGGGGGAAAGCTTGGAGAGAGAATCCAGGTGGGATTCAGTCTCTGTGTGATGTGACCTTGTTTAAATCATCCCCATCCCAGTGCTCAGTTTGCCCATCTGTGCTATTTTCATTTGCTCACCCCACTTTTTTCACCAGGGGTCTCATTGTTCACTGCAGGCTGAAGCCCTCACATGCCCCAGATGTTATTCAGTGCCACAAACCAAGAGAATAATATATAAATTATTTATCTTTGAGGATCTGCCTGTAATTTGAATTCAGAGTTTATAGATCAGTTAGAAACTCTTGTTGATCAGCCTTGGGGAAATTTTGCGCTGCGCATTCTCATGATAAGAGACAAAATCCTGGAGGAGGTTTCTTCAGGGCCACAGTGGGATCCTGCTGTCCAGGGATGTGTTTTCAGGGCCAGGTGACATTCCTGTTGTCCCAGGGAAGAGCAGCAGGGCTCAGAAAGCAGGAGCTGGCTGAACTGTTTGCTGTCACCCCGACACACCCAGGCCAGAGTCCAGACATCGGCTGTCGCCTGTACAGGCAATTTCCATCCAATAAATCACGGAGCACGAGAGGAGAATGAGCCACATCTCCAGGGAGGTGGCACCGAGCTCTGCACGTCACTTCCTTGAGCAGGGGCAGAAAGCAGAGACATTCACAGATGGGATTCTGGCCTTGAAAACAGGTTATGGATATTATTTTACCACCCATTTAATGGCTCTTAAAGAAATATGACTAGAAATTCAAGGATTCTCTTTCTGATTGGAGTTTTTGAGGCTTTGCTGTATAAATCCCTGAGTTTCATTTCTTTGGGATGAGTCAGTCTGTGTGCAAGAGTGTGAAGTTGAAAGTCTTGTTCTGCTCAAGCTCCTTTTCAGCCCAGCTTCAGCAAAACACCACAAGATCCGTTTTCATCCAAGGGCTGGGATGTCAGAAAGTGCTTTTTAAAACCACTTTCTCTGTTCCTTCAGGTATTGTGGCTGCAGAGAGACCATCATGTCTGAAACGTGCAGCATTTACTTCCACAAACTTTGAGAACATCCTGACGTGGGAAACAGAGTCAGATATTCCCCCTGGAACCGTGTTTGATGTCCAGTACAAACAGTACGTGAAGTTTGCTTCTTTTGGGCTGTTCTTAGGGGTCTCAGAGAGAGAGAAAAGTTGATTTTGCTGTTTCTCCTGCCTGTATTATTATGGTTCTGCTCAGAGGAGAGCTCAGTGAAGGACAGGATTATTCAAAGTGGGAGGTGATGCTCGTTTAAACAAATATTTTACATCTTGGGTTGCTGTGTTCCATGAGCTCTCCTCTGCTGTCACTTTGTGACCACACCACACCACAGACTGTGGTGTTTCTGTTTGATCCTGGAGTCTGGACCTCAATCCTATTTCCTGAATTATCCCCTAGAGAATGAGCAGCTCTTGCCTGCAGCAATTTCCTTCTCTCTGTTCTGTTTTCCTCCAGCCCTGTCCCACCAAACAACCCCAAACCCTTGTTTTACCCTCAGGTATGGAGAGAAATCCTGGCTCACCAAGCTGGAGTGCCAGAGCATCACCCAGCTCTTCTGCAACCTCAGCCAGGAGACAGAGAACTTCACGGAGCATTTCTACGGGCGGGTGAGGGCCAGGGGCTGCTCCCCCAGCTGGGTGCGCTCCGAGAGGTTCGAGCCCCGCAAAGAGAGTAGGTACCACTGCACCAGCCACCAAATCCTCCTTCCCAGCACCTTCAGGGCAGCATTTCCTCACATTTCAGCCTTGCAGAGCTCTGTGCCTGGTGGGGAGGGAGTGAAGGAGGTCAGCAATGGGCAGGGTTTCAGCTGAGATCTGACCCTAAGGTGGGATAGGGTGTGGTGGGAGGAGAGGAATAAAGAAATGAGTAAGGGACATGAGGACAGAGAGTGCCAGGAGCTGTGGAATGGGAACATTGGGATGAGCATCCCTTCCAATGGATGTTTTGTGTCCCAGCTCCAAAGTGAGCCCTGCTGCAGACACAGCGCAGCCTTCGGGGGCCTCACTGGCTCTGTGGCTAAAATCACCAAGAATCATTCAAGGTGCCATCAGCATCCCATGGTTGTGAAGAGCTTTCAGACCTTTGGAGCAAAAGAAAAGCTGTGAAAACTTGGATTAAACCCTTTGCAGTGGTGGGTGGTCACCAGAGATGAGTGCAGGCAGAAAATCCCTGTAAATGTGGTGTAGGAGCTGGGATTTGGGTTACCTGAGTGCCTGTGCTGGATTTCACCCCTCACACACACAGGGATGGGGAACATGGAGCTGGAAAAGCCTGGGATGAGAATTCCTGGACAGAACCCCCAAAACCACCTCTGTCTCCAGCAGCCTGACTTCTGCCATGCACACACAGCTCACACACCTTTTTGTACCAACAGAAATAACAATTTCAGTCAATCTGAAATTTTACCACCCATTTAATGACTCTTAAAGAAACCTGACTAGAATTCACAATTCTCTTTCTGATCTGAACTTCTGCTCATGCTCATAGAGCTCACACACCTTTTTGTACCAACAGAAATAACAATTTCAGTCAATCTGAAATTTTACCACCCATTTTAATGACTCTTAAAGAAACCTGAATAAAAATTCAAGGATTCTCGTTCTGATCTGAGCTGCTCATGCTCACACAGCTCACACACCTTTTTGTACCAACAGAAATAACAATTTCAGTGAGTTTGAAATTTTACCACCCATTTAATGGCTCTTAAAGAAACCTGACTAAAAATTCAAGGATTCTCTTTCTGATCTGAACTGCTCATGCTCACACAGCTCACACACCTTTTGTACCAACAAAAATAACAATTTCAGTGAGTTTGAAATTTTACCACCCATTTAATGGCTCTTAAAGAAACCTGAATAAAAATTCAAGGATTCTCTTTCTGATCTGAACTTCTGCTCATGCTCACACAGCTCACACACCTTTTGTACCAACAGAAATAACAATTTCAGTCAGTCTGAAATTTTACCACCCATTTAATGACTCTTAAAGAAACCTGAATAAAAATTCAAGGATTCTCTTTCTGATCTGAACTTCTGCTCATGCTCATACAGCTCACACACCTTTTTGTACCAACAGAAATAACAATTTCAGTGAGTTTGAAATTTTACCACCCATTTAATGACTCTTAAACAAACCTGACTAAAAATTCAAGGATTCTCTTTCTGATCTGAACTTCTGCTCATGCTCATAGAGCTCACACACCTTTTGTACCAACAAAAATAACAATTTCAGTCAATCTGAAATTTTACCACCCATTTTAATGACTCTTAAAGAAACCTGAATAAAAATTCAAGGATTCTCTTTCTGATCTGAACTTCTGCCATGCTCATACAGCTCACACACCTTTTTGTACCAAAAAAATAACAATTTCAGTCAATCTGAAATTTTGCCACCCATTTAATGGCTCTTAAAGAAACCTGACTAGAAATTCAAGGATTCTCTTTCTGATCTGAACTTCTGCTCATGCTCATAGAGCTCACACACCTTTTGTACCAACAAAAATAACAATTTCAGTGAGTTTGAAATTTTACCACCCATTTAATGGCTCTTAAAGAAACCTGAATAAAAATTCAAGGATTCTCTTTCTGATCTGAACTTCTGCTCATGCTCACACAGCTCACACACCTTTTGTACCAACAGAAATAACAATTTCAGTCAGTCTGAAATTTTACCACCCATTTAATGACTCTTAAAGAAACCTGAATAAAAATTCAAGGATTCTCTTTCTGATTTGAACTGCTCATGCTCACACAGCTCACACACCTTTTTGTACCAACAGAAATAACAATTTCAGTGAGTTTGAAATTTTACCACCCATTTAATGACTCTTAAAGAAACCTGACTAGAATTCACAATTCTCTTTCTGATCTGAACTTCTGCTCATGCTCACACAGCTCAGACACCTTTTTGTACCAACAAAAATAACAATTTCAGTCAATCTGAAATTTTACCACCCATTTTAATGACTCTTAAAGAAACCTGAATAAAAATTCAAGGATTCTCTTTCTGATCTGAACTTCTGCCATGCTCATACAGCTCACACACCTTTTTGTACCAACAGAAATAACAATTTCAGTCAGTCTGGGCTGCATTTAAGGTATCAGATGATATTAACACTGCCTGTTCTGCCCTTCCCAGCCATCATAGGGGCACCACAAGTGGAATACATTCCTTATGTACGCTCCATAAAGTTCCTGATCCGACCCCCCTTTACCCCCCTGCGGGGTGAGGATGAGCAGCAGCTCACCGTGGAGGACATTTACAGCAAATTTGGGGCTGTGGATTATCACCTGACAATATTCAACCAGAGGACACAGCAGCAGGTAAAGCACAACCTGTTGTAAATCCCATTTTAAAAATCTCCATTGTGAATCTCCAGATGAGCTGGAGAAGGGTTAGGGTTAAGGGTTAAGGGTTCCTGCTGGAGAAGGATCTCATTTTACACAGGATGGGGGAGATTTCTGATGTAGAAGGGAAAATCTTGGAGTTTTTGATTCTCAGGATAAGAACTTTAAGTTTTCTTCTTAAATCCTGGGGAAAAAAGGACTTGCCTAGAGTACTAAGTAGCAAAAAGTAAAACCACTTGTGACTAAAAATGACTTAAGTCTTAAGTCTTAAGAAACTGAAAATGCAAAATTAAATACAGAAATAAAGACTACTTAAGTCTTAAGAAACTGAAATGCAAAATTAAATACAGAAATAATAGACAAAATCATATAAATATGATTCAGAAAAAAATCAGAGTTCCATACATACAGAACAATTAGAGCCCTGTGAGACCTCATTAGTAAATAATATTTTATGCTGAATTTTGCAGTCTGAATTGAATAAAATGAATCTTTTTTTAATCTAATTTAATCTTTCCCTTAAGAAGATTTTACCTTTCTTTTCAACAGTGGACAAAGAACGAGCACAGCAAAGAATTTGAAGTTTCCAACTTGGACCCAGACACTGAATACAATGGGACAGTTTACATCTGTCTGCTGCAGAGAAGGAGCAAACCTCAGGTGTTTTGGGTCAAAACACTGCCAGGTGAGGCTGTTAACTCTGCTGAAAGTTGAAAAGTCTAGCTGGGATATTGGATACACAAAATGCATGGATTTTCAGCATGGAATGTTTGAATAATTTAAAAATTCATTCCAGTGAGACCAAACCTGTGACATCACCTGGCTAATTGTGATGTTTTTCTAATCCAGCTCTTTTCCCACTTGTTCTTTCCTCAGATAAAACGTGGATTTTCTACTGTTTGGTGGCCCTGGCGTTCTGTGCCGGGCTGGTGTTTGCTGCCAGCGCTTATGTGACCTACAAATACATCAAACAGCGCAGTGCCCAGCCCAGAGCCCTGGTGAGTGCCCTGCAGCTCAGCTTGGAAATCACCAATCGCCTCTCTCTGGGGCTGGGAGGGAGCTGAAAGATCATTTAATCCATGCCCTGCTATGGGGTCAACACCTCCCACCATCCCAGGCTGCTCCCAGCCCATCCTTGGGCAGTGCCAGGGATCCAGGGGCAGCCCCAGCTGCTCTGTGCCGCTCTCTGAGGAAAGCATTTCTCCCCAGTATCCTATCCAAACCCACCCTCCTTCTTTTAAAGGGTTAATGAGCTTGGTCTAGGCAATCACTGCAGGTTACTGACGCTTCAGGGTGCTCAGAACCTTCCCCAAACTGAGCCCCTCAGCTTAGGCATCCTAAATCCTCAGTTCCCCTTGAAACCCCGGGATTCTCACCTATCCCCCACAGCAAAATTGGGTTTTCATGCTAATGAGCTCAGGGATTTTCATGCTGTTTCCATGCTGCAGGGCTTAGGCCAAATCTTGCAAAAGCGAAAGCAGGAGATTTTCTTCCTCATATTTCAGGACTGCTCAGTTGGTACACAATGAGGAATGGCTGTGTTCCTGTGAATGGTCATTCTCCAGGAACAAAAAGGAAGTTATTTTGTGAGCAGAGCAGGTCCCTGGTGGCTGTTACTGGCTCTTACTGACACTTCTCCAAAGAAAACATTAGAGAAATGTTAGAGTAACCAAAGCAAACCTTCAAGGTCACAGCTTCTTGTTAATAACTGGTGCATTTTTATCTGCTTCACCAGGACTTCAGAGGGATTCCATCGTTCCAGCCTCTCACACTGACAGTGGAGCACATCATAAAGCCCCTCAGCTTTCCCAAACCTCGCCTCTCCATCCCTGAAGTGCAGCAGATGAGCCGAGATCTGGACAGGACCCTGGAGCCAGCAGGGCCTTTCTGTCCCTACCAACAGCAGGAGGATGTTCCAGCATTCCCACTGTCCCCTCGGCCTTCCCAGGTGGAATTCCCAGCTCTGACTGCTTACACTCCTCAGGGAGCAGAGCAGAAGGTTCTGGCCATGACCTACGGGCTGTGTGTGCCAGGCACGGCCCACACCGACCACGGCTCGCAGAGGCTCGGGGAAACGTCACCACATCGTTCTGGGCATGGAAAACTCCAAACACAGGGGCTGGGAAAGAGCTGCAACCACTGGGATTACAAAGAGCAGCTGGCAAAGGTGGCCCTGTGGAAGAGCAGGGACAGACTGGAGTGTGTGATGCAGGGGAGCCCTGGGCAGAGGCAGCTGCTGCTGCAGAGAGAGGGGATGGAAAAGGCAGAGAGCGTGTCCCAGCTGTCCCTGGCTTTGCTGGAACAGGGAGGATGCTACAGACAACAGGCAGAGAGCGTGTCCCAGCTGTCCCTGGCTTTGCTGGAACAGGGAGGATGCTACAGACAACAGGCAGAGCTGCCCCTGCTGCTGTCTGCAGGGAAAGCTGCCCCAGACTTTGTGGCAGAGGAGGAGCTGCTGGCACCGCTGTCAGCAGCCCTGCTGCTCTCGGTGAGGCCTGGCAGTGACATCCCTGGAGAGAACCATGCGGAGCAGTGGGTGCTGCCAGAGCCATTCCCACATCCTGCAGGCAAAGCACAGCTCCCAGGGACTGCAGGCATGGAAATGTTCCCAGCAGAAAAGGAGCTGAGCTGCACAGAACTGAGCGTGTCCCCAGCCAGCAGCTGGGACAGGGGAACTCCTCTCACCGTGCTCTTCAAAGATCTGGACTTGAAAGTGCAGTGGGATGAGGAGGATAGCACGGAATTTTATTAGGTGTTAAAATCCAGATGGTTTCTGGATGTTTTCTTGCATGAAATGGAAACAATGCAAAACCACAGCTGATCCTGGCTGTATTAACACAGCTCAGACTGTTCTGTGGTGGAGTTTGGTGCCTTTACTGATAGAATTTGTTACACTGCAATAATGTACCTTTGCACTCAAACAACAGGTCTTTATTTCTTGCATATTCTCAAATTTATTATGGATTATTTTAAAAGATCAGTTAAGATTCAGTTCCCAATCTCAAAAATTCAGTTTACTGAAAAATTAGCGAAGTTCACAACAGAAACCGTGTTTGCTCTTTACCAACACCAAAGATTGAGGGCTAAGATGAACCCCTCCCTTTGGAGAAATTCAGGCATGCAAACCTAGAAGTATTTAATGTAAAAGGAGTAAATAGCTATTGGTGTTCTACCTTTGGATAAATGACTTGGAAAAGAGTATTCCACTTCCCTGGACTTTGCCTTTAAAGGAGTCCTTGAAGCTGGCTAACAGCTCCTGATACAGCACTTCTGTGAAATATGTCCCTGTCCCCTGTGGTTTTTAATACCTGTACAAAGATAAAGTCTTTTTTAATACTTGTACAAAGATAAAGTATTTTTTTTATGTGTAAAGATAAAGCTTTTTTCATCTCTGCAAGATTAATGCAGTCTTGGCCCAACTCTGAGGTTTCTCAGCTGCTGCTCCTTTCTTTCTCTGCAATAGTCACATATTCTCTTCCTCCCCTGAGATTCCCCAGGGATGAAGCTCCTGGGATCACATTCCAGACAGGCAGGGATGTGAGGATTGGCAGCAAACTCAATCTCAGTTTATCCCAATCCCAGTCCACGCCCTCAGCAATCCACAGAGGAGACCAGGGAGGTCTGGAGCTCTTCCTCCCACTCCTCACAGCCCATGAGGAACCTGCTCCATGTTCCATGGCAGAGCTGCCACGGCCCATTTTTGGGACTTAAAACCCTTGGAAGACTTGGACCTCCACCAAAAACAAGCTAAATTCTAAGTCAGGGGCCAGAGGAGGGGATTATTTCTCATCCAGAAGAAAACACAGTTCAGCCTGCTCATTTCCACTGCTGTGGTGAAAAAAACGTGTCTGAGGACATTTGTTTTAGAGAAGTGAAAGCATTTAGAGGAATAAACAAGGTTTGACTGGTATGAGGAAGGATTTACTCAAAGAGACCAATGCTGACCAGAAGTCAAATTCAGCTCTTCCCACTCCAAGTGCACTTGGGGGTTTTCTCAGCCTAGGAAAGCTGCAGCTAAAGGGTAAATTCCACTTGTTTTGGGGTGATTTTGCAAATAAGCCATAGGCTCATGAAGTGAAGGTTTTGATGATCCAACCCAGGGTTAAAGGAATAGAAACTTTACAGGCCAAGGTTCAGCAGTGAGCTGCAGCACCAACAGCTGATGAGGGACCACAGCCCAGCGAGGCCAAAAGGCCAAAATTCCAAGTGTGGTAAAGAAGTGTCAGGGTATCAAAGACTGAAATAAATGCCTGGCTTGGGCAGTGACCAGCAGGACATTTCCAGGGAGCTCCCTCCATACCATTCACTACCAGAGGGTTTGTGGAATGTCCTTTCATCTGTTTCCTCTGCTCTGTGCCCCAAAAAACAACACACAGGGAAATGCTGCAGCTCCTGGAGTTGTTCCCAAAGACTGGGAGACCCCAGGGGTAACTTTTTTTTTCTGCTAAACTCCCCTGGAGAGGCATTTAAAGCCATTAATGCAAATTACCTGATTCAGAGTTGCCTGTGGGCTGCATAACTTGTGTCAACAACGTTCCCAGTGATGCTACCCAGGGAATAATCAGTGCCACAATACCAACATTTTGGATTGTGTTGGTAGCCCCAGCACAGGTTGGGTATGGGCAGAGTCGTGTGGAAGGGATGGGGGCCTTGGGAGAGCATTTGAGTCTGCTGCTGAAATTATGTTATTTTCTATTTTTAAAAGCCTTTAAATCACCCTGCAGTACCCCCACCACAGGGTGTGATCATGCCCAGACTGTAATAAATGTGTCCTGCTGCTGGAGGACAGCTGGGAACTGAGGGAAGTCTGGGAATGGATTTTTAGAATGCACACAGGTGCCAAAAGATGCAAAGTGTCCCCGAGCTGGGACATCCATCTCTCCTTCAGGCCCTTAAATATCTTCAGGGCTGCATTACCCCTGGCTGAACAGAAGGCAGGAATGATTCCAGCCCCATCAGATCCTCTCCCAGCAGCTGCAGTGCCCAGAGATCACAGGCAGGAGAGCCCTGTCCTACAGAGGGACTGACTGCAATATCTTCAACTTCCTTCTCTACTCATGGCTTAGTCAATATTGATCTTTGAGGCTTGGATCTTCTGAGCAGAGGGAGATTGATTCTTGTCTCATGAGTCACCTCCTAAATTTAACACAGAGATCATCCCTTCTCAAGCTATTTCTCTTTGGAAAAGCTTGGAGAGCAATGGTGATGCTGTTGAACTTTATTGGAGCAAGGAACACGTCATCCCTGCTGACCTCATTGCCTCCCTCTGCTCAGAACCAGCCGGATCCATTTGTGCCAAACAGCAGCTCCAGGACCTCCTTATCTCCATCTCCTTCTGGGTAGGAACATTTCCAGATAAACAGCAGAGTTTCAGCATGGTTCCAAAGGTCTTCCCATGCAAGCCATCTGTGCCTGACAAGGCTCTGCTGCAGATAACACTTCTGCTGGCTCTGGACAATAAAATCTGGAGGTGCTTTGCCACGAGGAGCGTGTGTCCCCAGCAGATGTCCCACCCATGACAGTTGTCACCAGGACACCAGAGGAGCAGGTGGCAGCTGTAACTCTAGAGCAAAGCATTGCTCTTTGTCTTCCCAGCTAAATCTGGGAGCTGGCACTCGCTCACTCCCCGAGCTGGGGGCTCAGCAGGGATCCTTGCCCAGGGATGAACACTCTGCAAGCCAAGGATCCCGTTCCCCTCCCTGTTTGCTCCTTTATTTTGGAGCTGGATGGGTGTTTGGACACCATGAAAAAATCACTGGTGAGTTTTTAACAAGTTCTGTGAGGAAAATCTTACTTGAGGGACAAAAGGAAAGTTCCAGATTCTGGAGACAGAACGAAGGAGAGCTCACAGAATATCCTGAGCTGGGAGGGACCACAGGGATCATCTGTTCCTGCACAGACATCCCAACAATCCCACCTTGTTCTTGAGAGCATTGTCCAAATCCTCCTGGAGCTCTGGCAGCTTCAGGCTCTGCCCATTCCCTCTGGGGGAAGAATCTTTCCCTGAAATCCACCCCAACCCTCCCCTGACCCAGCTCCAGCCCTTCCCTGGGTCCTGTCCCTGCTCACAGAGACCAGAGATCAGTGCCTGCCCCTCTATATAAAATAAATTTTATAACAGAGGGTTGATGTGACAAAATGAATGAAATTATAATTTTTTTAAGCAGAATAGATGATAATTACAGGTTACTTCTCATAACACAAAATTCAGGGGAGCACTCGAGTGGCCATGGGTTCAAAACCAACGAAAGGGAAGTGTTTGTTCCCTTTGACAGCTCAGCTCACACCAGAGTGCCCCAGACATGCCAGCCCAGATTTTCCTGTTTATTGCTTTCCTAGGAATGTCACAAACACAGCATGAACTTCACACCTGGAAATCCTGGGAGCTCTGCTGCTGATCCTGCTGGGTTTCTGCTTTGCTTGGATGATGAAGCAAACAAAGTTCCTAGAAATGGCTCCTACTGGTACTGTGCCAAGTCTGATGGTGGAATTCATTCTCACAGGGCCTTCTGACACCACAAGAAACATCAGCTGCTCCTCACAGCACTGGGAAGGGTTTTCCCTGAATGCTGGAACTGCAACACCACCTCAAATAAACAGAGAATCAGCAACTTCTGTTCTCTGACCCTGCCCCAAACCCAGACACCACCATGAGCTGATCTGTGGATACACAAAACTCACCTGCTCAGCCTTTGTTTGCTGGAAAAAGGAAATAAATCCACCACAGCCCACCAAAAGCTGAGAGCTGCTGGAGCTCCTGGTGTAACCAGACACTGCCAGCGTTTGCCTGGAGCTGACACTCACTAAAGAGATGTCAAATCAAATGATGTCGCTCTGTTAGGCAGCAATGGTTACCCCAAGGGACATTCCTGGACACTTAAAATATTCAGAATTCAGTTTAGATGCTTTGTGAGTTTCTGTCCTAAAAGAGCAGAGCATTATCTGTCACCCTGAAAACTCAGCTTCTGAGCTTGCTGACATGGTTTTCTAAAGACTTTCCCAGGACAGTGACTGTAAACATAGATATGTGTACATTCTTTCTGTTCCATGTCTTGTGATGGGCATCTCTCATGGCCAGTGCAGTGAGAAAGTGTTATCCTGACCATCCCATCCCTGGCTGGGGTCAGAAACCTATAAATGCTGGGCGGAAAAATAAACTTTCTCTTCTTTTCACCACACCTCAAGTGTGAAATTCATCTTCAGCATCTTCAGCAGTAACATTATCCAGTGCTGTGGATTTTGGAAGTCCCTCCTTGGTGTGAAAAACGAAGTTCACTCCTATAAAATTAAAAAAAAAAAAAGTAAAGTTTAATAAAGACAATAAAAGACATAAAATAAAGCAAAGAGTTACGGCCAGGCAAGAGCACACCTGGTATTTTGGGAATACCCTTTTTATCCCTTCCTTGCTGTGAGGGGTATTCAACATAACATATTCAAACATTCAACATATTCAGCATATTCAACACATGTCCCCTCCTTGGTTCTGCCCTCTTGGATCATGCTTTTGCACAATTTCATTTTCTGCTGGTCAGCATATTCTTTTTTTTTTTTGCTGGTCATCATTATTCTAGCTGGTCAGCATTATTTGAAGTTTGGTTTCCTTTCTTCTGCAAGTGGTCACTTGTTGATAACAATCTGGGCCCCTCATCCTTCCTCTGAGGGCTCCATATCTTTCCCCCCTGCCCACGTCCTGGTATTTTTGATAACAGTTTGCTCTCCATTTCCTGCTGCTGATAATAACCTGTTTTCCACTGTCCTTCTGTTGGAAAAAACATCTTGATCCTCCCATTGTTGTGCCTATTGGAGTTATCTTGCCTTGTCCTGATGAAACATATCCTTCCCATTCAGAACTCCCATCTAAGCCTATAACTTGCTAAGAGAGAAAAGAATATAGCGAAAGCATGTAGTATATATTTATCAGAATAATTGTGCAAAGCCAATATTCACAACATTTGGGGACAGGTCTGGGAGGGTGTTTGGATGGCACAGCAGAGAGCAGTGAGTGTCCCCAGCTGGGCCATCCCCATTGTCCAGGGAGGGCTGGCAGGGGCTATATTTGACTGCAGGATGGGCACTCCAACATGGGCAACATTCTTTTGGGGAGAGTCATCCTCGGTGTCATCACCAGGGAGAAGGAAAACTCCTTTGTCCCTTCCTTTGCACTGCCTCTCCCTGCAGCCTTCAGTGGGTGAGTTTGGTTTATCTGCAAATAAACTGCTGTTTATTGTCGTTTTTATAGATCAGTTGTTTTGTGTGACAGCTTTTGTTTGACTTGTAATCATGCTTTGTGATTGTATCTGCTTTAATGATTGTTTTTCCAGTGTTGTTGTGATGAAAATCCTGGTTTGCTTCGTGTTTTCTCACCAGAATCTGCTCTGTTTTACTGGCAAGTTTAGGAAATAATCTGCATTAGAATTGAAAAGTGCAGATTTTAACAGTGATTGTAAAACAACGAAATTTGTTCAGGGAGAAATAAAACCCATTATTTAGTAAAAATGAGTCTGTATCAATAATTATTCATGAGCATGGAAACAAGGCTCTGATGCCCAGGATGACAGGACTCATTCTGCAGCTGAACCACTTCTGAAGACAACAGAAATTATGTTTTCTATGTATACTATGAATTATACTATACTATGTATTTTTATGTATACTATGAAATTATAATGATTTTTTTTTTCCCATAAAAGCCTGCTTTATTTTCTTCTTCTTACACTTGTCAGCATTTGTTATTTCTTCCAAAGTTAATGCCCACAAAGGAAATATTATCAAGATAATTCTGTATTTTCATTTGCATGTTGGGATATTCTGCATTTACCACAACAACTCTGCTTTTCCATGGGCTGTTTATAAGAAATTTATTTACACCAACAGAAAATCGTGCAAGTGAAAAAATTGTATGAGAAATTGAGAAAATGATACTGGGTTTTAATATTTATCAAGTTTGGATTCAAAAACAGCCAAGCTCAAATCCAGCTGCAAGATTTGCCAAGGGAAAATTTCAGTCACGGAACATGAGCTGGGGGAAAGATTTACAACTATGCTCGAACAAATTCTATCCAGCAACAATTCCATTTGCAAAGCTCCTTTTCCAAAGTAACCTGAGCTTTTAGAACCTGTAAATGTGCACAGTGCAAGGAGCGTGCTGGGTGGTTGGGATTTAACTGCAGGGAGAGAGAGATGAGGATGAATCCGCTTTAAAATCTGGATTTAATGCCTTCCATTAGTCAGAGCCTAAAAGCAGTGAGCTGTGGATTCCCAGAGCAGAGGCTGGGAACAGCCAGGAGTGGATGGGAGCCAATGTTTGCTCCTGTGTTTCACCTGGAATTTCTCTGGGAAAATCCTGCTGTGCACTGAGCCATTCCTTGTAGGCTGACATTTGGGAGGATGCTGTTTTCTCCGTGGTTTTTCAACCTTTTCAACCAAAAAGAGCTCAGGAGAAACACCCGGTCCCTCAGGATGCAAAGGACTGGGTAAAGCATCATCCCCTGGGAATGGGGGATTACAGATTTGCAGATGGGAGCATGAGGGAGAGCTCTTTTCCAGCAGCTGGAACTGGTGGAACACCTGGTTTGGTGGGAGGTGTCCCCTGCCCATCAGATGGGCTTTAAGGCTCCTTCCAACCCAAACCATTCCAGGATTGCTGAGAAACAAATCTTCCCACAAGGGGCTGCCTGTTCCCTGTCCTGAGACAATTCTTCCCTGTCCTGAGACAATTCCAGCTGCCTTGAGAGTCCATTTCTCCCCCTGACCCCACTTTCCACAGAAGCACCACGAGGAAAAACCCTCTCATAGCGTGGAAAATATCTTTATATGAACCTTCACTCACTGAATGCCAAAGCAGAGCAAGGACTTGAGCAGATTCTGTTGAAGTGTCTGATATGAACCTTTTAATCTGTTCCAGCAAGAAAGTTTGGGTTTTGACATCCCACCATGGGAACCCGAGCCTTTTTCCACCACAGTGAGAAGGAGCAGAAGGAGGAGAGGAAGCAGAGCTTGGAAATGACCTCCACAACAAGGAAAAAAAGGTTTAAAACCAGGTAAGTCCCAGAGCCAGGGACAGGTTGAGTCAATCAGGTGAAGGCAGGGCTTTCTACACCTTCCCAGATTTTCAGGATTTTGAGTTTGTGCAATGATGGAATGTTATTTGGGTTCTTTTCCATGAATCTGCTCCTGGAAGTGAGGAAGAGGAGACTTTCAGCCCTTCAGACCTATCGATAGCAGCTGCCCTTGCCTTGACCTCTGAAACAGCAAGGTAAGTCAGGAATTATTCTAACTCAGATATAACCATTGTAGGGAACATCACAGCTCTGGATCAGGGTCACAGCTTCCAACTTAATTTGTTGGAAGCAAAAAGAGCAGGTTCAAAACAGAGGTTCTTCCTTTAAAAACACCAGGCCTCAACTAAAATGCAGGAAACGAAACGATGGTGCCGTGTGATAATGAGGAACATTGCCCTGCTTATGTGTAAGGGAGTGAGAGAAACCAGATTTTATGGGAATAAATGGAAATACTGACAGATTACTAAATGAATGGGACTCTCCCTCTTTCCTAGGAAATCTTAGCCACATCTCTCCTCCCTTTGATCCTTTTCCCAGCTTCCTCCTCAGGATTAAAAGTGGCCAAGAGTGGGTCCCCATGGAAGTTTGATCTCTTCTGGGAATGCTGGTTCCTGTGGGGGATAATTCCCTGACATTCCCACACTCACAGCCCGTGTTTCTGTCCTTAACACTCCTGATTTAACCAAAAAGTGTGCTCTAAACAACAAAAAATACCCCAAAAAGAGGGAAAAATGTTTTATCTTGACTTTTGACACGATAATCATCATGTAGTTCCAGGGAGTACAATCTAAGAAGGGAAGCTGACATCCTGGAGCTGGAACAGAGGGGGCAGAAGAGGATTCGTTTTGGGAACGACACGGAGAAGATGGAAGAGGAGCTCATCAGGATCTGCAGGCTGCTCCGAGTCAGGGCTGACCGCAAGGGTCTGCGCAGGAAGGTCAGAGCAGCAGCGCTAAAACTGCGCTCTGGAGAGGATCCCAAAATCCCTCCAGCTAAATTCACCCTGAAACGTCCTCACAGGTCCCTCGTGTCAGAGAACCTGTGTCACAGCATCCCTTTGCACTGCCCTTACCCAGTGTCTCCCTGCCACAGGCTATGGAGAAGGCAGGCCTGGAGAAGGAATTCCTGGAGCTGCGCTCGGGGCGGCCGCCCGTGTTCTGGATCCCGCTGCGGGCACACGCGGTCTGGGAGAGGATGGATGTCACCCTGGCATGCACCACCCTGGGGTCCCCTGTGCCACAGGCCACCTGGTACGGCAGTGCCAGCACCACGGGCACAGGGACACGGGAATGGCAGCCCTGTCCTGCCAGGGGGGAGGGAGGGAGAGCGTCAGGGGTCACAGGGAGCACCTCGGTGTCCAGACCCACTGTCAGACCAGTAAGGACACGGGGAC
This sequence comes from Cyanistes caeruleus, assembly GCF_971803275.1. Classification (NCBI taxonomy): domain Eukaryota; kingdom Metazoa; phylum Chordata; class Aves; order Passeriformes; family Paridae; genus Cyanistes; species Cyanistes caeruleus. The sequence continues at coordinate 5,001,014 of NC_141726.1, read as the reverse complement.
AGTGACATTCCTGTGGGATCCTTCTGGGACAGGGCTGATGTTCATGGGGGTTTCTCTTCCCTGGACATTCCCATGGGATCCTTCTGGGACAGGGCTGATGTCCATGGGGGTTTCCTTGTTCCCTGGACATTCCCGTGGGATCTTTCTATGACAAAGCTGATGTTCATGGGGGTTTCCCTGTTCCCTGGACATTCCCATGGGATCCTTCTGGGACAGGGCTGATGTTCATGGAGGTTTCTCTTCCCTGGACATTCCTGTGGGATCATTCTATGACAAAGCTGATGTCCATGGAGGTTTCCCTGTTTCCTGGACATTCCTGTGGGATCTTTCTAGGACAAAGCTGATGTTCATGGAGGTTTCCCTGTTCCCTGGACATTCCTGTGGGATCTTTCTAGGACAAAGCTGATGTCCATGGAGGTTTCCCTGTTCCCTGGACATTCCTGTGGGATCATTCTAGGACAAAGCTGATGTCCATGGAGGTTTCCCTGTTTCCTGGACATTCCTGTGGGATCTTTCTAGGACAAAGCTGATGTCCATGGAGGTTTCTCTGTTCCCTGGACATTCCTGAGGGATCATTCTATGACAAAGCTGATGTTTATGGAGGTTTCTCTGTTCCCTGCACATTCCCATGGGATCCTTCTGGGACAGGGCTGATGTCCATGGAGGTTTCCTTGTTCCCTGGACATTCCCATGGGATCCTTCTGGGACAGGGCTGATGTTCATGGAGGTTTCTCTCCCCTGGACATTCCTGTGGGATCATTCTATGACAAAGCTGATGTCCATGGAGGTTTCCCTGTTCCCTGCACATTCCCATGGGATCCTTCTGGGACAGGGCTGATGTCCATGGAGGTTTCTCTGTTCCCTGTACATTCCTGTGGGATCATTCTATGACAAAGCTGATGTCCATGGAGGTTTCCTTGTTCCCTGGACATTCCTGTGGGATCTTTCTATGACAAAGCTGATGTCCATGGAGGTTTCCCTGTTCCCTGGACATTTCTGTGGGATCTTTCTAGGACAAAGCTGATGTCCATGGAGGTTTCTCTGTTTCCTTTGGTTTTCCCACAGGCAAACTTGGGGTTTAAGTCTCAAAAGCCAGAACCTCGTCTCAGCACTAAATCACCACAAACACACCCCAACAAGGCCTGGCTGCCTTGCACACCATGGGAGTTTCAGCATTAAATTCCACTTCTACATTCTGCTAAATTCTTCTAAATTCTGCTTCTATATCTTGTAAAATACAAGAGAACTGTCATTTACTCCCTTTGTGTATTAACCAACCTCTGGGGAGAGTGTTATGGGCTGGGCCTGAGTGCAGCACACACCACAAACACCAGAAACAAATGAAAGATCATCTCAAAAACCAATTTACAAAGCATACTTTGACCAGTTTGAAGTGATTGACCTCTGGAATGTTTAATTGTGCAAACATTTGCATTACTAATGACTCGTAGGCTGCCTGTGTCCTTCCAGAACGACCTCTCTGAATTATTCAGAGAACAAAGAGAATCTGAACCTCCCACACATCCCTGGAGGACACAAGGAAGGGACATCTGTGAACTCCCTCACAGGAGCTGCAGGCAGGGAATGTAAAGCCAAGCTGAGACCTTCACAGGACCATGGAAGGGTCTGGCTTTAGCTGCCAGATGGGTTTGGATTTGTTATAGATACATTTTATATTGTTGGCTTTTCTCAAATATTAAAATGAATGTTATGTGTGTAAGAATGGAAATTTTTGTTGTATTAATAGAGTTTTCTTTATTTCTGTTATTGATGAAATTTAGAAATAGTGGTATAATACACAGATGTTAAGCTATGTCATAGCATTAAAACAAAAACTATTTCAGTCTGCAAAGACTGAAAAAGATAAAAAAGATAAAAAAAAGATATTTTTGTTTCCTTTTGTAAACCATTTTATCCAGATGAAGACAGCAGAACTCTGGGGGGGAGGAATTTATTGCATTTCTGGTATCAGGGAATGTAAATCTCAAGAAGATTGATCTGTTGGGAAGGGGGCAAGAGAAAACTGAACAGAAAAACACCAAAGATCCTGAGAAGAATGTCTGAATATGTGTGAGAATTTATGGATATGTAGCAGGGTTCTGTTTTTAAGGGACAATCCTTTGAGACACCCAGCCCTACCTGTATACTTTATTTTTTTCTCCAATTGTCTTTTTTATTAAACTTTTAAATTCTATTAAAAAAAAAAAAATAAAAAATATAAAATATAAAAAAATATATAAAATCTATTCACAGATTGAAGAGGAAGATCTGTAAAAGAAGGAATTGTGTCTGCTCCTCTTTCCTGAGGTGTTTGATGTGGGTGCTTTCCTAACAGCACGCTTCCTTCTTTTCCCCCCAGGTATAAAAACGGAATCCCCATCAATCCCCGCCAAGCCCCAGCAGGAAAATACAAGATCAGAAATAAATTTGGGATGCTGACCCTGCACATCAGCAGGTAATGGCTGTGTGCCCTTGGCTGAGCTGAGTGAGACCTGCTCTCCCTAAATTCCCAGCCTGTGTATGATAAACATAAAGGATTATAAACCAAAGGATTATTCTGGAATCTGGCCTTGCCTGCCTTTAGGCTGCTGTGTTTGAGCTAAACCTTTGCCAATCTCCACAGCAGTTCACAAGGTTTTAAAAAAAAACTATGAAAAATAGAACAAAATAAACCAAAATTTAATGGATTCATTTACTTCTGCTCCTCTTTTTATGCATCAGCAATATTTTTTTTTTCCCCTCAGGGTAAGGAATGCACATTAAATGCTTCATGAGCAGACAAAAAAATGGGATTTGGGATGGATCAGTGTAATCAGAACATCATTAATTCTGATCTAATTATACAGTGAGTGATAGACAAATGCAAATCTTCAGTGGAATCAAGTGTTCCACAGGCCTTTTGCTTGTTCAGTACTAAAAAATGTTTTCCTTCTGGGTCTCAAAAGAAAAAAATTACTTTAAAGTACCAGAAATCCTTGTAATTGAAAGGAAAAACAACTTCTGGATGAAACTTCTGGGATTAAAGGGGAACCCCTTTGAATTTGTCCTTTGAAATATGAAATATGAATTTTTTTTATTTTTTTTTCAGATGCTCCATGGAAGATTCTGCTGAATACAGCGTGGAGGTAAAGAATCAGTTTGGTGAAGCTTATTCCTTTGCTACAGTGCTTGTCAGGAGTAAGTACAAATATTCCTTTGGGTTTAAACTTTCAAATATTGCACAGTCATCCAAATATTCCTTTGGGTTTAAACTTTCAAATACTGCAGAGTCATCCAAATATTCCTGTGTTTAAAATTTCAAATACTGAACAGTTTTCCAAATATTCCTGTGTTTAAAATTTCAAATACTGCACAGTCTTCCAAATAATCCTTTGGGTTTAAAATTTCAAATACTGCACAGTCATACAAATATTCCTTTAGATTTAAAATTTCAAATACTGCACAGTCTTCCAAATATTACTGTGTTTAAAATTTCAAATACTGAACAGTTTTCCAAATATTCCTTTGGGTTTAAAATTTCAAATACTGCACAGACATCCAAATATTCCTTTGGGTTTAAACTTTCAAATACTGCACAGTCATCCAAATATTTTCATTATTTGCTAGGCACACACAGGTATTGTGGAAAAGGATAGAACAGCTTCTCTTCCTTCATCATTTCTGGGCCCAGCCAAAGTTTTTCCTTTCAGATTCCATATGGACACAGCTGTCCTTTCACTGGGATAAAATTGTACTAAATTTAGGTGTTTATTTCTTCTGGTCTGCTATGAAACAGCCCCACAGTGAAACTCAGGTTTACAAAGTCTGCTAAAAATAAGCAAGAAATGGTTCCCCAAGAATTGTGGCTTTCAATGGGACCTCTCAGTGCATTATTGCATTTTTTCACGTTTTCCCCTGAAATCAGCAGCTACCAAGGGCAAATGCAAGATTTTCCTCTTTGATCTGTGCCTTTTTTAAAAGAAGTGGCACAGACTCCACAGATACACAACGTGCACAGCCAAATCCAGACGTGGGGAGGGAAGTAAATAAACCAGCAGCACTTAAAAAAAGGGAAATCAACTCAAGATTTTGGAAATGTGCAGAGCAGTCTCACAGGATCACAGTTCAGCTGCTCATGTTTCATGTATTTGTATCTAAATTATGATTTTGTAGTAAAAAAAGCATGGACAGAATAGACCTACAGGATTAAACCTGTAATTAAACATTTCAGTGGGACTGACAGAGCCCTCTGTCATGGCTTGTGTTATTATCACACTTATTTTCACATTCATATTTTGGTCTGAATCCTGTCTGGGATGCAGAACCCTGCAGAAGAATGTGACTCCAGGATTGTAAAAGCAGTGTATTATCACACATTTCAGGCGCTTTATTTAAACAGTGTCAAAATTCAGCGTATCTGGAAATACGCAGCAGGAATAGAATTTAGAATTTAGAATTTAGAATTATTTAGAATTTAAAATTTAGAATTTAGAATTATTTAGAATTTAGAATTATTTAGGATTTAGAATTATTTAGAATTTAGAATTTAGAATTATTTAGAATTATTTAGAATTATTTAGAATTATTTAGAATTTAGACTTTAGAATTTAGAATTTAGAATTACTTAGAATTTAGAATTATTTAGAATTATTTAGAATTATTTAGAATTATTTACAATTATTTACAATTATTTACAATTATTTACAATTATTTACAATTTAGAATTTAGAATTATTTACAATATAGAATTTAGAATTATTTACAATTTAGAATTTAGAATTATTTAGAATTATTTAGAATTATTTAGAATTTAGAATTTAGAATTATTTACAATTTAGAATTATTTACAATTTAGAATTATTTACAATTTAGAATTATTTACAATTTAGAATTTAGAATTATTTACAATTTAGAATTTAGAATTATTTACAATTTAGAATTATTTACAATTTAGAATTATTTACAATTTAGAATTTAGAATTATTTAGAATTTAGAATTTAGAATTATTTACAATTTAGAATTTAGAATTATTTACAATTTAGAATTATTTAGAATTTAGAATTTAGAATTTAGAATTATTTAGAATTATTTAGAATTTAGAATTTAGAATTTAGAATTATTTACAATTTAGAATTAAGAATTATTTAGAATTAAGAATTATTTAGAATTTAGAATTATTTAGGATTTAGAATTATTTAGAATTAAGAGTTATTTAGGATTTAGAATTATTTAGAATTTAGAATTATTTAGAATTTAGAATTTAGAATTATTTAGGATTTAGAATTATTTAGAATTTAGAATTATTTAGAATTTAGAATTTAGAATTATTTAGAATTTAGAATTTAGAACAGGAATATTACCAGTTCTAAAGGGACAGGTATAACAGCCCAGAAAACCTTCATTTGCATCCTTCCCAGATTCCTAAATTCCTCATCCTCACTGCAGGAAAAGTTACCAGGGGGTTCTCACGGTGTGGCCACAACAGGAGCAGCCTGGCAGAACAATTCCATGCAGATAATAACCCACCCCTCCCAACTCCCTGTGGAATCCTTGGGATCAGAGCAGGCATGAGGATGGAAGAGGGGCACAGAAAGGCCAGGCTGGGCCAGCTCTGTGCCCCTCATCAGGGACAAACCACTGCACAGCACTGCAGACAGCCCCTGCTGCTCCTCCCATCCCAGTAACCCGAGTCTTCCTCCTGCTAGCTGCATTTACTGCTCTGAAAATAGAGATTACAGCGAGGCCTTAATCCTGCCTGCACTGGAAACATTCCCAGGCAGGCCCTGGCATTCCCTGCCCTGGCCCCTGGCTGTCTGGAAAGGCCAGAGGGTCCCTGGGATCCAGAGTTCCCTTTCCCCAGGACCCAGCTGTGTTACCCTCAGTGCTTTGCATTTCCCTCCTCTCCTATGGTCACACTCACTCCTCATTTTTTTTTTTGGTCTGCTGCTGCCAAACTTCAACCACTGGAAGCACAGGTTTTATTTTATGGGCATTTATTGAAACTTGAGAGAAAAGTCCCTCAGTTTCATTTGAAGTGCATCAGTTGTTGGCTCTCAGCTCCAAATGATTTCACATTGTGCTGTGATGCCAAGAGGCCAGAGCAGGTGGGGTGGGCCAGCATCCACCTGTGATGCCTCCAGAGGATTTGGGATTTGGGAGCATCCTTCCCTGAACCCCAGGAATTGCCTCGGTGTCTCAGCACAAACATCCTTTCTTGTCGGTTAAATCTTGAAATCCCAGTCACTGCTAGTTCTCAAAAACTTCACATCATCCTCTGGGAACGCTGTTAAAACCCAGGGGGTTGTTTTATTCGAATCTTCATTTTATTTGGTTTAAACTTGCCTGCTTGAAGAGGCAGAAGCCAAAGTGACAAAGCCCTCCTTGGCTCTGAATAATTGAGTGTGCACCAGCGTTTGCAGCAGGATTTCTCCCACTGGAACAGCCATGGCAACAATTTCCTCACATCCCCAGTGGCTTGTGAAGGGCATCAAATGAATGCCAAATTCATTTCATGTCAAATGAATTAAAGCTTTAGCCCATGGTGACACTTGAAAGGTTCAAACTGAGGGCTGGCTTGAGGGAAAAACAATTTGCTGAGCAACACTGGGTGTTTTTAAGAAGATGAACACTTTGAGATTTGCTAAATGTGTTTTCCTCTTGTCTTATAGAATATTACGGAAAGGAGTCAGGATTTGATTCAGAAATATACAAAAGTGAGTAAATCATTGATGTTATTATTAATTATTTTTATAGCCTGGTGCAATCTGATTATTTTTTCCCCTGGGAGCTTTTCCTGTCAGCCTGACTGCACATGCAAAGTGCAAGGCTCACTATAAATATATGATAATAAAAATACTACAGGAGGAAAGCTCTGGAAGTCTCTTTATCATGCTGACTTTTATTCCACAGGATCCCTTTTGGCCAGAGAGGCAGATTTTGCTTTTCCACTGAAACCCCTATTTGCCAGAGAAAAGGAGCCTTTCACCCTCTCCTGTTACTTCTCCTCTGATTTACTGGACCACCAACGAGGCATCAGCTGGTTCAGAGATGGTTTGTAGGCAACAGCTGACTTTATGTGCATTTTTACCTCTGGAATTCATAGCTGTAATGGAGTGTTCACAGAAAAAAAGAAAGGAAATAATTAAAATCCAGGATTCCTGAGCTGTTCTCAGGTCTGCTCAAGCTACAGGAGTTACTGTTTTATGTTTGTCTTTTCTCTGTTTGTAAAGGATGGTATCATTGAAATGTTCTGGAGGTTATGACATTCCTCTTCATGAGAAAATTTTAAAAGCCTTAGTTTGAAAAGCCTGTGGTTCTCCAGTGAGAAAAACTTTTGGATACTCTGTGTTGCTCTGCTGGCAATCAAAGATTTGGGTCTTTCCGAAGATCAGAGTCCATGGCTGCAATTCAGGGGCACAAAAATAATACCAGGAATGTCCTAGAGATCCCTCATCTCATTCTGTGCTTTTTTGAGGCATTTGGAAATAAATATTGCCACTCCTAACCAGGCAAATCCAGGTGAACTTCCTTTCCCCCTTCTCCTGCTCCACAGGGGAGCTGCTGCAGGACTCAGAACATCACAAACTGAGGTACCAGGAGTGTCAGGCCTCTCTGACAGTGCCCTGTGCTCACAAAGAGGATGAAGGCTTCTACAGCATCCGTGTCCCCTCTCTGGATGGACACAGGGAGCAGACCACCTACGTGTTTGTCAGAGGTACCTGCAGAACCTACACATCTCCTTTCCTAGGACCTTGGCATAAAGGAATTCCCACCCTCACACACAAGGAAATTAATTTGGTGTGTGGGTAGAACTATCACAACGACCAAATCTTGTTTTTGCTGGCGATTTGGGTATTAGAAAACAGGATTTGTGTTACTGGGATAGGCCCTTAGACACTTAAAATTAAGCTACTCGGAGAAAATTTTGGAAAAGAACAAAATAAAACAGAACCACCCTTATTTGGTGTTTTACAGATGCTGCAGCACCAACAGCTGGAGCCCCAGGATCCCCCCTCAACGTGAAATGCCACGATGTGAACAAAGACTGCTTGGTCCTCTCTTGGGTAGCACCCAGTGATGATGGAGGAAGCCCCATCCTGGGATACCTCATTGAAAGGTCTGTTAGACATCACCTCTGAGCCAAGAAACCTCATTTTCTCATGGAAACAGAGCACAGGAGCCCCGTGGGCTGTGTTTCCCTGCAGGTGTGTGGCTGGCTCAGAGCAGTGGGTGCAGTGCAGTGCTCAGCCTGTGAAGGGCTGCAGGTGCCCAGTGCTGGGCCTGGCTGAGGGACAGACGTACCAATTTCGGGTCAAGGCTGTCAACAAGGCTGGCACCAGCCACCCTTCAAAGGCCAGTGACCCCGTTACAACCCTGGATGCCAGCAGGGACAAGAGAGTGACAGGTTGGTACCAAAGCCAGCACAATTTGCTCCCTCAGAACCACGGGAGGCTGCAGGAAGAACTGAGTGCAGATTGCCCAGATCCTCCCCATTCCCACAAATGCCTTTGCTGAGCTCATCTTGGGAGCATTCTTAACAGAAAAAGCTCAAAATATCTTTGTTTGTGAGATAAAATGTCTGTAATTACACACAGAAGGAATGACCCAGTCCTGGGGTCTGTCTTTCTCCCCCAACATTCCTGTGGGTGGGTGACACTGCCCTGTTTGTCACTGCAGTGATCCCATACGACGACAGCAGGACCATAGAAATATCCAAGGACGACCTGGAGGGTGAGTCCAGATTTCCCCAAAGTGTTTTGCCTCCTTCTTTATATTGAAGAATCTTAATTTACAAGGGGAGAACGGAACCCATTGTAAAAGAAGTTTATTTTCCTGCCACATTATCACTAAAGCCTTTTCTGCCTTCTCATAGGACACATTAAAATTCCCTTGCCACCCACCAATGTTCGTGCAAGTGAGGTCAGAGAAGATTATGTGGCTTTGGCCTGGGATGAACCAGATCCAAGAGGCAGAGAACCACTGAACTATTATGTGGAAAAGGTAAGAAAATAATACCACACAGGACAGGAGCTGCAGAGCAGAACCATTTCTTTCTCAGGCGGGCCACGGCACAAGTGAGGCCATTCCCAGTTAGGAACTGGGGAGATCCAGCCTCAAACCTGGCTGGTTCAGCCTCCTCCAGCCCCACAGGCTCCCTGAGCCATGGCCCTGTTCAAGGATTAATGATTAACTTGGAATGGACAAGGAATTTTAACACCACAGAACAGCAGCAGAATTCTAACAGTGCTCCTGCCCCACTGAAAGGTGGAAAAGCTGTGAGGAACTGCACAATACCCCACAATCCTGTTCCCCACTAATCATTCTGTTGGTTAATTAATATCTTCTGCCAATCTCCTTTCATGCATTTTTATTTCTCATCTTCTATAGCAAAGGGGCCCTCTGTTGCCAAGGGTGAAAAGTTTGGGTACATCAACAAGAAATACATAATTTATGGCTTTGGTTTGTGTTTTGTTTGGAGATTTTTTTAAATTCCTTTCCTACAAAGCTCAGCTTTGGTCAGGAGGGTTTTGTGCTTGCAGTAGGAGCTGTAAATCTTCGCCTTTTTCATTGCAGTCGCTCGTAGGCAGCAACTCCTGGCAAATGGTGAACCTGGAGACGCCAGCAAATTCCCCAAGATTTGCACTCTTTGATCTGGTTAAGGGAAAATCATTCCGGTTCCGCGTGCGATCCGTGAACAAGTTTGGGATCAGCGAGCCCTCCCTGCCCAGCCCGCCCATCACTGCTGGGACAAAACTGGGTAATTCTGGAGTGAGCCAGCTCTGCACTCACCATGGGGAGAGGGGCATTGATGAAAGGAATGAGGGGGATCCCCTGCTCACACTCTGCTCTAAACTTCGTGGTCTACAATTACACAGCAGCGGCTTTGATAGAAGGAAATCTCTTGAAGCCTTAAATCCTTCTTTAATTGGTTTGCAGTTGGACAGGGCAGTGTTAATCTAAGCAAGCAGCAAGTGGGGAATTACATTTAATAAAATAGGAGCAGTTGAAGGCCGTGTTTAATCCAAGGATGGTGTGAGGGAGGTGACAGCGTGGAAGGAATGACAGGAGGCTGCAGCAGCCTGGGCTGGGGGGCTCAGACAGGTCAGCAGCCTCTGCATGGTTGCTTTGGGTTGTTTTATCCCTGGACTGAGCTGAGAAAGAGGCCAAAGGCTCAGGTTGGTGTTCCTCTTCTGCAGAGAGATGAGCACTGACTCTATCTGTATATTGCTTCACTCATAAATGGAAATGCAGAGCGGAGCAGGTCCCAGTTTAGGATGGAGCCGAGGACAATCAACAGATGAGCTTTGTTCCTCCTCTGTTTCAGAGAGGGTTGTGTGGGGTAACTGCAGGAATCAGGGGGAGAGGAGACATCTGGCAAACCCAAGCACAAAACCAGATCCTGCAGAGTGGGCCCCTGTCCACGGCTTCTTGCTCTAATTCCACAGAATCCCAGAATGGTTTGGGTCGGAAGGGACCTCAAGGCTCATCCATAGGCAGGGACCTTCCACCATCCCAGGCTGCTCCAGCCCCATCCAACCTGGCCTTGGGCACTCCCAGGGATGGGGCAGCCACAGCTTCCCTGGGCCACAATTTGAAAATGGTGCTCTGGAAAAGGAGAATAAATCAAACAGGCCAACTCACTAATAACAGCTTTGGTGTTACCTAAATCATAGATTTTAACCCGCACTGCTTTTGTCCGTGTCTTTTGCTTGTTTCTTCCCTTTTTTTTTAGCTCCTCTGCCTCCACCATCTCAGGTTTTGGCATTCAGAGACACCAAGACATCTGTTGTTCTGCAGTGGGACAAGCCCAAGGATGGCCTGGAGCCCCTGGGCTATTACATCTACTGCCGGGAGACGGGCACGGAGGAATGGCAAACAGTCAATAACAAGCCAGTGACATGCACCCAGTGAGTTCAGCTCCTCTGCTCTGCTGAGGGATGACAGGGGCCCAACCTGGATTCTTCTGTTCCTGGCTGGAGTCGTGTTTCAGATAAAAAAAGAACTTCCTTCAGTCCCCACAGGCGGGCTGGCATGCACACCAGCACCACGGCCCCTTGGAGAGCTCAGGATTTGTCGCTCTGTTAGGAACGGCGAGGAGAGCGGCACAGACTCTCTAGGGAGTCCATCAGGAGAATGTCTCATAGTTTATTATTTCAGCTCTGTTTTATAGACTGATCCATGGAAAGTACAGAAAGGAAACTTATTGGTTAGTAAATCACTACATCACCATCATTGGTCAGTGGGGCATAACACCCCCTGACTTTCTCCTGCAAAGAAAACAAGAGACAGATAACAACACCTGTAAGGCTGTTTTCTGTCTTTGAGGATTGTTTTAAATCCTCCCCATGAATTTCCCAGGCTAGCTTCTCAGGCAGGACTGAGAGAGCTACATGGCCTGTAATAACTACAGGCTCTCTGTTTCAGAGTTAGACACAGTGCCCACAAGGATTGCTCCAATTTTACACCCAGAGCTGGCAGCAAAGGCTGTGTGTCCTCCCCAGGCCGGGGCTGTACAGCCCCACAGAGCCTGGGGCACCAGCACAACCACATTCCATGGCTTTGCCTGTTTTCCACTAGAGTAAGTCGGTGTCAATCACATGCAGAATTTACAGCTGCTCTCCAGCTGCGGGGGTCACGTGTCAAGCAGAAAAATCCATTAAAAATCTTGTTTATCTCCCTGCCCATGGTGATTCCTCTCCATCTGATCCATACCCACTGTGATTTATTGGAGCCATTTGACGTGATACACTAATTTGTAATGACAAATAACGATTTTTGCAAGAACAAAGTGTGTTGCTGTCTCTTTCAGCGCTGTTTACCTGTGCAAGGGCAAACACAAACATATTTCCTTTGCTCTCCCAGGTTTACTGTTCCTGGGCTGCAGCCTGGAAAGGAATACGTGTTTTGTGTGAAATCTGTCAGTGAGGCAGGGCTGAGTGAGAGCTCACCACAAACAGATCCCATCGTCGTCAGGCCGGCGATCGGTGAGTAGTGACCAAAATGAAACTCCTCCAACTCCCACCTGTCAGGCACAGCCACTCTGACAGGGTCAGAGAAACAAAACAAAACTCATTTTCTTGTGCCCTGCAGCTTCTGCCATTAATTACACTTGCCAAGCATGGACAGAGTTAATTAATTAGAGTTTTGGCCAAGCAGTGTTGTGTTAATTTGGCTCTGGGTACAAGTGATCATTTTAAGTGTTCAGTTATGTGATGTCTGGAAATCAACACCGAGAATTTCTCGGGGAAATTAGAAAATCCAACAACCTGGTGTCACCCAGGATCTAACCCTCCATGCTCCCCATTTTATCAACCCACTTTTCTGCCACACAAACAATAAAGCACCAGGTAAGAGACCTCCTGAGACACATCCAAGGCTTTTTGCTGTGATTTCCAGATGAGAAGGTGGGCGTTGTGTTGACCGTTCCTGTTCTGTCTGTCCCTCTGTGCCAGCCTGTCCCTCGGCCCCACGTGGCTTTGTGCTGCTGCACTGTGGCAAGGCTGAGATGACCATCGGCTGGAAAGCCCCCAGGCACAAAGGAGGAACAAAAATCCTGGGATATTTCCTGGACCAGCACGACCACTCTGAGCCAGACTGGCACGAAATCAACACTCAGCCGATTCCTCGGCGCGTTTGCACGGTATCTGTTTGGAGCACAGCTGGCAACAGCTGCGCTGAGGGTTGAGCTGGGTTTTCTCCACCTCTGCATTGTCCTGCTGGCCCCCCCAAGCCAAGCAGGGCTGAGCTAACCACATCTTCTGCCCTTCTGCACCCCAAGGTCAGTAGCCTGCAGGAGGGGCACCTGTACGAGTTCCGTGGCCGTGCCATGAACAGGGCTGGAGTTGGGGAAGTGTCGGAGCCCAGTGACTGGTTCAGATGTGAGGAATGGACAATGCCAGAGCCAGGTATCCCTCGTGTGAAGCCATCCAGGAAAACGTCACCAGCTGTATTTGTTATCTCCTCACTCATCCAAGGGGTTCCTTCCATAGAAATGGTTGCTCCCAGGACAGAAGAGCACACAAACACTCCCAGGGATTTTCTGATGCAGGGTGGTTTTCCTCCATTGCACAGATAAAGCACACAGATATTTTTAATAACATTGTTTCCAGAGAATGAAGACTCAGGATAACTCTAAATCCCATTTTTTTTTTACACTATGAAATCAGCTGGTTATTCTATTTTATAAACCAACCCCTAATTATCACAGAAAGCAACCCCTACAGACCCACTATTCAATTCCCACCTTAAACTCTGCTCTCTGATTTTGCTGTTCCCTCGTGTGCCAGGCCCTCCCTACGATGTGAGGTGCACTGAGGTGAGGGATTCCTCCCTGCAGCTGCACTGGGAAGCTCCTCTCTACCTGGGGACAGGACCACTCACAGGATATTTCATAGAACTGTGTGAAGAGGGCTCAGAGGAGTGGAAACAAATAAACAAACAGCCCACAGCCAGCACCCACATGAAGGTTTGTACCTGCTCTTAGTGTCCAAGTGCTGCTTGTCTTAGTCTGACATTAATTCCTGGCTGTGTTTCCTGCAGGTTGAGGAGCTGGAGACAGGGAAATGTTACATTTTCCGAGTACGAGCACTGAACAAGGCTGGAGTTGGACCCCCCTCACTCCCCTCGGATCCTGTGGTGGCTAAAACCAAACCTGGTAGGAAACTAAAAGCCGTGAGACTGGGCCAGTCTATAAATAAATGGATGATCTGGGTGAAAAACTGCTTTGTGACGCACCAGCTATTTGTTTCACAGCAAGAAACACCCTCAGAAAAAACAAAGATGAACAAATCAAACCGCCCAAATTAATTAGCTCTGACTGTGCACTGCGTGGTTTGGTTTTGGGGATCATTTTTTGAGTTAGATGTGCAGAAGCTCAGCCCTGATCTGCTTTGCTAAGGAATGTTCTGTGGGTTTTTTTGCCCACACAGGCACAAATGAAATTGAACTCGGGGTGGATGAAGAGGGTTTCATTTATATGGCCTTTGAAGCTCCGGAAAAGAATGATTCCTCTGAATTTATCTGGTCAAAGGACTATGGGGGACCTCCAGATGCTGACCGAGTCCAGATTGAAGAGAAAGGCAATAGGTGAGTATCTAATGCACACTGGGAAAGTGAATCATGGTCTGCTGAGTAAAGAACACATGAAACACCAAGAAAAACGTGAAGCCAAATGTTTTCCCTCTCCTTTCCCTGATTCCCAGCCCTGGAGTCCATGAAATGGAATCTGGGGAGCAGCTGCCATTGATATTATATCAATGATTATCATATCAATTGATATAATATCAATATATTATATTATATCATATAATTGATATTATATTATATTATATAAAATATATAATGTATTATTATTGATATTATAGAATATATATTGATAATATTAATATTGATATATTGATTATATATGATATATCAATTGATATAATATCAAGATATTATATTATATCAATATCTTTACCTTGCTCCTCAGTGTCATTTATAAATTCCAGTCAGTTCTGTATTTCCTGCTCTGGGTGTATCGAATTCTGTTACAGGAGACATCATTCCTGAGGAAAATGTACTTTTTGCTATTATTCTTTTCACTTTTAGATCAAAACTGATACTGAAAGAGCCCTCAGAAAAGGACCTGGGTGTGTATTCAGTGGAGGTCACGGATGTAGATGATGATATCTCTGCCAGCTGCACTTTAACAAAAGAAGGTAAAAACTGATAATTTCCAACAACAAAAAAAATAATGTGCCCTCATTTTCTAATCTTTGATGTTTAGAGGAAAGTTTCTTGCAGAAGAGTAGTGAGTGACTAATGGCACTTAATGATATCACTAGAAAGATGTTTCCCATTCCTTGAAGGCTCAAGGGCAGTTTTTTTTTACAGTCCCCTAAGGAAAGATTCCTCCTGCAAAGTCATTTTTCCACTGCAGTTCAGATTTCACATTTGGCTGTACTGTCACTGTGATTTAAAACTCCTTTAGCACGCTCCCTGAATTGATCCAACCAACTTTTTATTCAGATATCACCACCTTTTCTAGTCCTCCCCATTACTGAATGTTTTATCTTTTCCTTGACATAAATAAAGCTCATCACCAAAATAAATTAAAATGATAAGATTAATTTGTTTTGGCCTAGTGTTGACTTTTTATTCCCTGCATTTCAGATCTGGACAAGTTACTGAAACGTAGCCACGAAATCAGGAACCCACGTAAGTGGAAACAGCAAAAATCCACGAGCACAGGGCCAGCCTGGGAAAAAGGAGCCCAGCATAGCCCTGAGCCAAACCCTGTGGTGTCCCTGTGATTTTCCTGGTGTTCTCTCTGTTTGCCAGTGATCAAGCTGATATCTGGCTGGAACATCGATGTTCTGGAGAAAGGGGAAGTGAGGCTGTGGCTGGAGGTGGAGAAGCTGTCCCCAAAGGCTGAGCTGCACCTGATCTTCAATGACAAAGAGCTCACCAGTACCCCAGTAGGTTTCATTCTGCATTTAATCCTGACTCACTTTCCCATTGCTGAATATGGCACATTCCCAGTTTTCTGAATTCCCATCAGCTATTTTGATGGGGATTTTGAATCTCGTGAATTCTAAGAGCAGATGGAAATTATTTATTTCTCAGTCCAAAGCACTGGAAATAACCCTGCCTCGTGTGTTACAGCACCCTCCAACCTCCTCATACATCCACAAAAATGTTCAGGCCTCCTCTTGTCCTCCCATATCAAATTAGTATTAGATCATTTAAAAAATACTTGGAATGAGAGGACCAGAGGGGAGAACAGTTGAGAATGAAGCACAAATATAAATCATGGGTTGTCAGCTCAGTGCAAACCAGCAATGCCCAAATAACTCCCAGAACCCCCAGAACAAAGGACAGCACCAGGCCAGAGCAGTTTGGAGCTGTCAGTGCCCTGTTGGGGGGGTTAAATCAACATGTAATAAATTTATCCAAGGTTTTATCTCTTCTAAAATCTGTCTCCTCTCCACTGGAGAACTGACATGGATCTGCACAATGAAAAGCATTGGTCAGGCTCCTTGGAAGGACAATATTTGCTCAGAACAAATGGCAATGAGGTAAAATGATGATGTTTGTGTTTGCTGGCACTTTCAGTGGTACCTCAGCAAAAGGGGGAAATATTCCTCACCCTGGCCAAATACATAATTACAGATCACACATTATAACTAAGTGCAACACTTCCACACCACTAAAAATCCCAGACACTCTGGTTTCAGTTCTGTAATATCCAGCAAGGAAGAACATTTGGGGTTAGGTGGTTTTACAGAAATTTTCTCTGTGCTGGAAGCAGTTTTACCATTCCCACAGACATAAATAACAGCTGAATCCCACAGCCTGGCACAGCATAGTGCTCTGCCTTCATTACCCAGCAAAATGATGAGAGTTTATAAGGATACAGGTACAAAATGACTGGAATATTTGCTGTAGAAGATGCTGTGCCAGGATCTGACCTTGGAATAGTTCTACTGTGGAAAAACTCTTCAGTTTATCTTATTTCCTTTTGTTTTACGCAGACACACAAAATCAACTTTGTCAAGGAGAAAGGCCTTGTGGAACTGATAATCCAGGATTTCTGTGCTGATGACAAAGGGGTGTACACAGCCCAGCTCAAAGATGGGAAAGCAAAAAATCAATTCACTCTTGTTCTCATGGATGAATGTAAGTGGAAATTTGGGATCAAATATAGATTGCCATGCTCAGTGGAAAGGTTGTGAGGCACTTAAGGCCCCAAAATAATTCCAACAGTTCTAATGGCACACTGAGAATGGGGAGAGCAAATTTTAGCCCAGATTTAAAGTCCAGGAATCATTTAAGAAATGATCTGAATCTCTCTTTACTATAAATTAAAGCTTTTGGTCTTATAAATAGGTGCTTGATGATAAAAGCAGTCTGCTGAAGTGGAATGCTTAGTTCTTTCTTCCAAATGTTTTACATATTAGCTTGCAGTGGTGAACTGTGCCTTGGCAGCAGAGTGGAGTGTGTGAAGTCATTTATTTCAGGATCAGGCTAGAAATTCAGTGTATTTAGCAGCTGGTTCATTGCATTGAATGCAATAAAGAAAGTGTCAATACAAGGCACAGAAGTTCAACATGGAACACACAGTTCCCTGGACATGCAGTACAAAGAGCCTCCTAAAATTAATTAAAAATAGAAAGGAGCAAGATTCTCATTCAAATCCTTCCCCATTTGCCTGTCTCTGGTTTCAGTTCTCTGCATTTTGCTTTCAAGTGACCTTCTAAAGCTTCCTAAGTTTTTAAATGGAAAATGTCTATAAAATGTCAAATCTGAATCCCTGGAGAGACACAGGCACCTTCCCAAAGGGATTCAGCACTTGCTGGGCTCAGGATAGAAAATTAATTTGATGAGCTGTGCTCTAAAAGTGCCCATTTCTCTTTTCTGACAATGTTAAAGGCAGATGTAAAGTCAGATGTAGCTGTGCTCTCTGCTCTCTGCCTTCTTCGGTGTTTCTCACTTTTTAAATCTTTTCATTTCAGGTTTTCTAGCCTACCTTTTTACATGGTGAAATTCTGTATTTAATTTGCTAAATGCTCAATGGTCAAGTCTTCAGTGGCTTTTTTTGTTTCAAGGAAAAGAAATGTTAGGCTCCCAGCATAAACAAACAGCACAGCTCTAAGGATAACACCTTCTGTACAGGAAATATCCAGTAATGAGGGGTTGTTGACTTTGTCCTTTGCTGTTCCATAGCTTTTGCTAAAGTGGCAGAAGAAGCTGAAGCAAAACGGAGACAATGGAAGAAAAAGCAGGGTAAGATCAGCCAAAGGTTAAAGATTTGTCAGAATGAGGCCAGGATGGCAAAAACCAAGCAGAATTATTTCACTTCATCATCTTTTTATACACATTATTTGATTAAGACACTAGGATAAGACTTCTTGTTTTCAGATAATTTGCCCTGACCTTAAAAATCAAAATTATCAAACAGTTTTAGCCAAGTTAGGCAGATTTATCAGTAGAAATCTTCTGCATCAGTGCTGTGCACTGAACACTTCCAAACACCAGAAATTGTCCAATATAGAATATAAATTCTATAATTAAGATCCACCTCTTTTCCTTGTAAAAAACAGGATTTCTAGCAAGTTTGTAAAGATCCATTCATTCCACTTTCACCTCCCACCTTATGCTGATGAATAAAGAAGTTTATAAAACAAGTTCATTGGAAAAATGCTACAATTGGAAAAGCAATTCCCTGCTAGTGAGGATAAAAATATTCACTTCAAGGCGATTGTGACACCACATTATAAATCCTTCTCGGCCCCAGAGTTGCTCAGTATAGGATGAAAGGATCTAAAGTCATTTATTTCAGTTTCCCCTCCCTGTTCCCTGTGGAACTCGGGAGCTCCAGGCTGCACTGTGGGCATCCAGCACTAGATGGAAGCATTCCTGCAGGAAACAAAGAGATATTTCTTTTCTGTAGATATTTCTCACTGTTGATATTTCCTTTTCTTTTCCAGGTCCACATTTCATAGAGAACCTGAGATGGAAAGTTTTGGAGAGCTGTGAAGTGCTCCTCACCTGCAAGGTAACAGAATCTGGGATGAATTCCTTCAGCACTCAGTTTTAGGTGGAATTTCCAGAGGATATCAGCAGTGCTTTGCTGCAGAGCAGTGACAGTAAGATGGTTTCATTTGGGCAGAATTTTTAACAAAAAAGGGAAAATTCTCACATTCAGGAGAAATGTAAGTGATGATTCATATTAGGACATCCAAGAATTAAGAAATCAAATGTATTTTGACTTCTAAATGTTGACATCAAACAGGCAACAAACCTGAGGAAGGACACCAAGTTCCAGTGGTTCTTCAATCACAAGGCACGAGGTGGTGGAGAGTTTGATCCACAGACTGGGATGGGAACTCTGAAGATCTCAAAGGTGAAAACCTCAAACAGCTCAGAGGTTCACGAAATTTCATGAAGAAAATGGCATAAAAATGTGGGCTGATCTCATTAATATTCCACGTGGGTTTGGGGTAGTGCCCACTGAGAAAAGCAGAAGAGAAGAAATTTTTAATGTTGCAGTCGGGTTCTGAATCTGAATTCTAGTGGAATTCATGGCAGGGAACTAAATAATCTTTAAGGTCCCTTCCAACCCAAACCAGGCTGTGATTCTGAGATCTTAATAAGAAATAAGATGTTTTTAACAGTGGGTGGCTGTTCAAAGTTTGTCCTGAGAGGCTGAAAAGAATGGGAGGGTTTTTCAGGTTTCACACAGGGACTGAGGGCAAAAGTTGAGCAACTGACCCCCCAAAAACCAACAGTTTCTGAACCAGACCCCTCCCTGTCCTCTCACAGGAGGTTTTGGGACAAATTGACCCTTTTCCCCTCCTCATTTCTGCTCAGTTCAACCAAATTCATGTGAGAAGGAAGAAGAAAATCTCAGCTTTTTCCACTTTTCCAATTCCTGCCCTGTTTCAATGATATGGGAAATGTCTTTGGGAGGGGTGCTGTTTGTTTTGGGGCTTGTTTGGGTTATTTTAATCAATATTACACATGCACACACGTATTTGGTAGGTAACCAAAGCAGATGAGGGCCTGTACAAAGCAGTGGTTTCAGATAACCGAGGAGAGGACTCCACCCAGCTGGACCTCACAAAAGGAGGTAAGAGAACCTTGGATCACTAAGACAAATTCACACCCCTGCCCTGGGTTCATTTTGGATTTAAAACCAAATATCCTCACTTTCTGTGAAACCTACATGTCCTATGTGCTTTTATAGAAGTTAAAACCCACATTAAAACTTTACTGGTCAAATTTAAAGAGATTCCTGCCCTACATGCTAATGTCATTTCCACCTGCAGTCATTTCTCAAGCCAGGACTGCATTCTAAATCCTGCCAAGCCCCACAGATAAAAGCTCAGGGATGTTTCAGTCATTTCAACCCAGAATCAATCAGAAGGTTCTGCTGCCCAAGATTAAATCCTGCCCCTGCATCTGGAATCCATCATTTAAACCTGGCACATAAATCTCCTGTCTGGGAGGCAATCAGCAGCACATGGTGAGCATGAAGGAAGACAGGAACATCTAAATTTAGTAAGAAATCTGAAAACAAATGAATCAGAGGCAAAAACTCCATTCCAATGAGCTTTGCCACAGAAAAAGACCTGTGGATATAAAACATCCTAACCACAGTGGAATCAGTTGGCAGATTGGATGTGATTTGCTATGAACTGTATTTACAGGCACTTAAATCTTTGTCTTGCAGCCTTTGAGGAGATTCTGAAGGAGCTGTGCAGGATCAGTGGTACGTCAGCTCTCAGCATTGCAGCACAGGGGAAAGGTGGGATGACACCAGAACTGTCCCCTGGGTGTGGAACAGCCACAGCAGCACCCCCTCACCTCTCCTTTGGGTGGGGTTTTGGGATGGAACAGGTAAATCTGTGCATTCCTCCTCAATTTCAGTCTTTCTGTTACACCACCAGCACTCTCTGCTACACCTCTGAAAATCCAGCCCACCGAGGAAGGCATCAAAATCTACACAGATGTCAAGTTCTACACAGACTACATGAAAACCACCTGGTATCACAAGTAAGTCCCCCCAAAAATATTTGCAAAGCTTCTGGAGCACTGTTTCTTGTAACTGTTTATCCAAAATTAAACATTTGGGCCTGAGCCCATGTTATTTTTCAGGCAACTGTGGATTTGTCTGAGTAAGGGCTGAATTCCACAATTCACTCCCTTCCTGGAATATGTCTGAGAATTCCAGCATGAAAAGTCATGTTATTTTTATCATAGCACTGCAGAAATATTTGTAAGTGATCATCTTTACTAGAATAATAATGATGCTGCACTTAGGATACTGCTCAGTTACAGCCTCCTTGGTTACAGACAGAATTTTTTCAAACACTTTATTTTTACTACTTCATGTTTTCCTAAACCAGTCTCTTCCCCCACTCTGAATAAAAAAAAAAAATCCCAAAATTAAAAAATTCTTCCCAGTTTAGCCTCATAATGTCTTTCTAAATAGAGCTGGTGTTTTATTAGATACCACCTACAAATGTAGATCAGGAGGTGAATTTTTAGTAACATTCAAGGGCTAAATAGTTACAAATATTCAAGATCTAAATGGGATTTAATCCCTTAAATAAGAACTAAGAGGTCTTTTGTAGAGTTTGTGAAACTGCCTGAAAGTACAACCCCGTGGGATTTCCTCTTTCCATGAAATGAATCCTGACTCCCACACTTCAGACTACAGGTCTAGAAAAAAAGTGAAAGCTCTGATCTCTCCAGCTCTCCTAAATATTACTGAAACGGCATCACTTGTTTACTCAGGGAGAAACAACTGGAAAGCCGTGACAGGATGAGAGTTGGGAGCACCATGAACCAGATCTGGCTGCACATCCTGGACCCCACGGAGGCTGATAAAGGCAAATACACCCTGGAGTTATTCGATGGGAACAGCTCCCACAAACTGTCAACAGACCTGTCTGGGCAAGGTGAGCTGAGTCACAGCTGAGCTGATTTCCAGGAGCCCTTCAAATCCTGGGCAGGGATTCCTCTCTCCCCGTGTGGAGCTGGTTTCCATCTGGAATTGGGGTGAGGAGGACAGTGAAGAGCCCACAGAAGCACGAGGAGAGGGGAAATGGAGAAAGGATTGAAGCTGAGGAAAGGTTGAGAAGGGGCAGATGCTCCAGGGATGTGTCCAATTCCTCCACTGGATAACAGAGCTCACAGGTGGCGTCTTGGAGAAGAAAACTTGAAGGTTTACAAAGGTTTTTCCAAACTGTTGGAGTTTTTTTTTATCCCTCCTCTGAATTTTGGAAAGAGAGAATTCAGTCCCATTTATTTCAGCAGTAAACAGAGCTGTGTTTCCTTAAGGCAGGGGCAGATACCATCTAGAGGATAATTACATTTATCCATGTAATCCCAGCACTGATAACAACAACATAATGCTAAATCTGCTGAGTCAAACGAAACAAAAAGCAACTTTCCCTAAAACCTTTCATTTTTGCAGTTTTTGAAGATGCCCTGGCTGAGCACAGGAGGCTAAAGTAAGTTCCTGCCTACATATTTTCACAGCTAAATCTATTTTGAGTCTCACACTCGAAATTGTTAATATAATGGCTAATAAATAAAACCACAATCATTTTCTCTCCCTTTCAGGGAAGCAGCAATAGCAGAGAAGCGTAAGTAAACCAATCTTTTCAGTGAAACAAAGCCAAGTTTGCTGATAAGAAAAACTAAAAGGTTGTATTTGTTCATTCCCAGGTCGTGCCAGAGTCGTTCAAGGTCTGCCAGATGTTGCCACCATCATGGAGGACAAGGTAATATTGAGTAATTCCATTAATTGGTTCTTGCACAGACACAGAAAGATCACTGATGGGGAGGAAAGATCCTTGTTTTATCCTCCTGTGCACTGCCAGCAGCCTTTCTGAGCTGTGAGTTGTGCCCTCCTGGACCACCACAGCCGGATCCTTCCCGTTGTCCTCCCATTTCACAGGATTGGATTTTCAAGGCTTTGAGGTGCTGGGCCTGATTTTCCCATCAGAACAACTCCCTGCTTTCATTTCTGAGTCACATTCCCCGTTATACAGGCAGCACAAAAGCCCTGCAAACTCACCAGGTGCCTGTTGAAGTGCCACTTTACAGCATAGGAAGCTATAAAAAGACAGTAAAACAAATATGAGTCAGTGCCAGTGAAATCAGGCAGGTTAATCCTGATTGTACTGGAGGATATCAGGAAAAGGAATATCACCTAATGAATATGTGAGAACTGATTTTTATTGTTCTTAATTTAAAAGATGTGTGGATTTGGCACTTTGGGACATGGTTCAGTGGCCAGGGCTGGGCTAAGAGCTGGAGTCAATTCTGAAGGCTTTTTCCAACCTAAATGATGTTGTGATTCTATGAACTGAATTCCCCTGCACATTCACAGCTCCATAATCCATTTCTGTTCTCTGTTTCACGACAGACCCTGTGCTTGACTTGTTGTGTGTCTGGAGACCCCTACCCAGAGATCACCTGGTTCAAAAACGAGAAGGTCATCGTGTTTAAGGACAGATACAAGATGGATGTGAAGGGGTCAGTGGTCACAATCACCATAGAGAAAGTCTGCAATGAAGACACAGGAAAATACAGCATCTATGTCAAGAATAAATATGGGTCTGAAACAGGGCAGGTCACTATCAGTGTCTATAAACATGGGGAGATCCCAGTACCAACAGAGCAGGAAATCCCAGCTGGGATTACCACAAAAAAAGCCTAAATTAATTAATTGTCTCCTTGAATTGAACTCCTTCAGATGCCTTTCGGTGTCTCTATGTTTATTTTAGTAATATTTCAGTATTTTGGCAGTTGTTAGAGAATGATTCTTGTGTGTTTATGTGTGTACACTGCATGTTCACCTTCCAGAGAGACTCTGCCCTGCTAAATCTGTGTGGGAAATACCAGAGGATTCACACATGACACTTTCAGTGGAGGGGTTTTGTATTAAATCACTACATGTAACAGATTTTCTTGTAGCCTGTGTGTGTGTGTCATTAAAGTCAAACCCTTGGTGACATCTCAGCACTGCTTTGAGTATATCCATGATGAAATCACTCCAGCTGTGGGTGTAAGGGGAGTCAGGACATGCTCCACATACAAAAATGGCCCTGCAAATCAGGAATTCTCACAGGGAAATGTAATTACAAATCTGGCTCTTTCTGTGTAAATCTTTCAAATTACCTACTAAACAAAAGGCTGTGAACTGGTAAGAAAAACTTGAGCATTGGGTTTCTATTTAAATAGAATGAAAAGTTAACTTAGAAAGGTCACCCACCCCTGGGATACAGGCTCAGATTGAATTAAGCAATCTAATTGCAAGGCACATAATCTAATGAAAGTCTTCCAAAATCAACAGTCAGGCCTGCACAGAACATCACTCAAGGGCTGGAATGAGTGGAGAATTCCTTGTGCAGTTGCTCAGAAGGAAAAATAACACATCCTATTTGCTTCCTGCATTCACTCTCCAAGCAATGTTCCATGTTTCCAACATCTTCTATTAAAACAAAAAGTAAAATGAAACTGAATTAAATTCAGTTCAGAGTTAGATGCACGTCACTGACATCTGCTGGATAAAGTCATCACTGATGTCCCTCTCCAACACGATTTTCCCTGTCCCCAAACAATGAGGCCCACAATTTTGAAATAAATAGAATTATTTTATTCATTCTTTATCTACCCTTTAAGGTTCAAGTGCCCACAGCAGAGAATATTGTGATAATTAGGAAGTTCCTGCTGTACAATACCAATTACCTTGATCTAACGTAACTTAATCTGGAGAATTCTACTCAGGACACAGAAAATGTGTTAAACACAGAATTTGTGAACAAAAAGCAAACAAATGAAGCTGCACTGCAACACTTTCCAACAACGATGGACAATTCCCCGAGGTCAGTAACCCACAACAAACACAACATCCCAACCCTCAAGGTAAGAGCAGCATGAACGAGAGGTTATGATCATTAAAAACAAATAACTGATTAATAATTGCTCTTTCCCAGTTAATAATTAGCCCTCTGACAATTTTGGGCTGGCCTTTCTCTTTCCATAAATAGCATCCCGGTGTGCAGGGAGAGCCCTCGCTGTGTCACACCATGGCATTCGCTGGCACCTGGCAGATCTACTCCCAGGAGAACCTGGAGCCTTTCCTCAAAGCTCTGGGTAAGTGGCTGCTTCCTCCTCAACTTTCAACTGCTGCATTTCCGTGGATTGTTTTTTATCTTTTCTTTCTATGGCAAACTCCTCTGCTTGGTTAAATCTGATCTGGATGCAAAAAGAAGCTGACAGTTGTATAAATTGATGGAGAAAGGTTCCAGATAACCCCCAAACCCCTGTCTTTATGTTAGATGAGCTATAAACTCTTTCTCTTCTCAAGAAAGAACAGCTATAGCAAGAAACGAAGTTGTGTTGACTGAGTTGCAATTTTATAAACGCATGTAACTAGAAACAAGTTGTCAGTGACTTATTCAGCTCCTAAATTATTGGTACAGAAGCCCTTTCTGCAGCACAAATGCTCATCAGTAATCTGTGAATGATTAACAGGTGATTAGTGGTCAGTAATCTGTCAGTGATTATCACCTGTGATAAGTGTCAATAACTCGGAGTAATTATCAAGTGTAATCTGTGAGGATTAGGAGGAGCTACATCAATAAATATCCACTTACATTTGCAACAAAATATTCTATGGGGGTTTTAAAGAGTAAATACGAGATATTCCGGAGAGTGAGACCCAGAAAAGCCTGGTCTGACAGTGTGACAAAACCAGTCCTTCTGCTGGTGACAATGACACCTTCAAATCATGCCAGGGACACCCCAAAAAGGGAGTCTGAGGTTGCAGGCTGGACAGATAATCCCTCACAACTCGATTCTCCCTGGGAAAATAAAGTAATGCACATGTGAGGTTTTTCCTTCATGGAGAATCATCACCCCACGGCCAGCCCTTAGAAGAAACTTCATAATCTGACTTCATAATCTTCTAATTCATAATCAAATATAATATGAAAACCTAACCAGGCTAGAATGAATGGAGAAAAAAATCCATAGAGTAGAGAGGAATCTGAAACAGGATTTGTCTTTTAACCTGGACATCACCTTCCAGTATTGGTTTGGATCTTTTGTGCCTTTGTTGGAGAAAAGAATTTCCTATTTCAATAACAAAAAGATCTGTTTTGCCTATTTCTGCAGGGTTGCCAGATGACACTATCAAAATGGCCAAAGATATTAAGCCTATTGTTGAAATACAACAAAAAGGCAATGACTTTGTTGTGACATCCAAAACACCCAACAAATCTGTAACCAACTCGTTCACACTTGGCAAAGAGGCTGACATCACCACCATGGATGGCAGAAAGCTAAAGGTAAAGCATTCCAAGAATTCCATCTCTTTATTTATCCCTAAACCTCAGTTTAGGTGTGAGTGGAATTTGTTTGTAGCATTTCCATTTGCAAACGTTTCTATCACTTCAACATACAGAAATGTTCCTAAAATTCCTATTCAAACGTTGTGCTCTCAGCATTTGAATTAAATTAGCAGCTGTCATTATGGAACATCAGTGTAATTTATTTCCTGTCTATTAGTCCTTTACTTACTCAAATTGAATTCCAAAAAATATTTTAAATGTTCCAACAGTGCACTGTGAACTTGGTGAACGGGAAGCTGGTGTCCAAATCAGATAAATTCTCTCACGAGCAGGAAGTTAAAGGAAATGAAATGGTGGAGGTAAGTGCTAGAAAATAAGGGCATTTGCAGAAAAATGCTGAAGGAAAAATTGTTGATTAGCTCATAGTTTACAAAGTGTCCTGTGGATAAAGACTGCTCCAAGGAGCACAACCAGCTCCAGCTTTTCCTTCATGCAAATGTTGTACATATATTTACAGGCAGGTACTGTGATTGTATTTTCTTGTGGGCTAGGATGCATTTATGGATGAATTACAGACTCTTCTGCCACTTAGCTGTAAATACAATTCCTAAAGTTTAAATGTGTATTTGTCTCCCACAGACTATAACATATGGTGGAGTAACACTTGTCAGAAGAGGCAAGAAAGTCTAAAGACTGATCCTCACCTCCGTGACACCTTTACATACCTGAAATAAAGTGCACTTTCCATATGGTGTGATCTCTGTTTTGGATCAGGAATTAATGATGAATTCTGCTCTGCTGTCACACTTTCCCCTGTTACAGGACTGTGTTTTCCCCTCTGTCCTCAGAATGACAGAAATTTGCCTCCCAGACAACCCAACCTGGACATAAATCACATTGTTCCAGTTCACCACAATAATCCTTGGGAGCAGCCAAAAGCTACAGAAATGCTTCTTGGTTCCTTACACACAGACTGAACACACTCAGCTTTAGTTCCTGCATCTAATAAAGTTTAGTCTTTAACCAAACCCCCGTTCTCTATGACCTGGCCAACAGAGAACAATCAGGCATTTGTTGAGCTGATCTGTACCACATGTCCCAGGAATAGAAACAGCAATATTTTAAAAGCTGTGAAGCACTCAGCAGTCATTAACAATAGGGATGGCTGCTCTTAAACTGAATTACACAAAAGTACAGTTAAGAGGCACTACAAGAGCAAAGAGAATTAAACATTCTTCCAATTTGCAATGAACTCCCAGTATCTTGTCATGGCCCAAGTTTGTGAGGCTCAAGTAAACCAGACTTTGTTCAGACCCTGTTTCTTTATTAAGTATAAAACACACAGGAGCTGTGCCTTGAATAATTCCTCTGCTGATTAGATCCCATTATTATATCACCAGCTCCATTTCATAATCTAAATCACTGCAGATTTGTTAGAATTGGTTTTGGGTGCAAGACCTCCATGAACAAAGTTGCTGGACTGATAATGCCATTTAAAATCCTCATGGGGAGGTTTTATCCCAGTGAAGAATGCTGAGCTAACATCTCTCCATGCTAGAAGAGCAGTTTGTGAGGGGGGAGGTTGTGTTTTACTTAATAACACAATGTGATACAAGCAATTTGGGAAGTGTATTCTTATTCTGGGATAAGGCTGTTCTCAGGGGGAGTTTCACTGGCATAAAGGATCATTGTGTTCATTTTGCTTCCCAGGCAGCTCTAATGCCAAGCACACTCCTGCAGCCAGAATTAAATTCCATGTGAGTTACACAGAAATAAGATCAACAGCACAGAAACTGGGGTTGGTAAAACTCAGGGAGGAAGGAGGAGGCTGCTTTAAAGCACTGGTGCTGCAAAAAGCCACCCAAGAACTCAGCACCTCAGGTCTGCAATGATCAGAGGCTGTACCTGCAAACTGGAGGATGGAACATGCAAGACATTTCAGGTGCATTTCTAAACCAAGGCAGAAATCATTACTCATTTAAAACCTGTTACAAAATTATTGTTGTGGATACTACACACTAAAAGCATGCTAACCTTATTTAGAACTTAAACTCATGCTAAGCTATTCTATGAATATATTAAATGCAAAAAGCATGGTCAGAGATTCCCATCCCTCCTCTCTTAAGTCCTGCACACAGACCTTGGACACACAACCACATAAATTCCTTTTTTTTGGAAGTGTATATGGCTGCACATCTCCTGTGTTAGTGACTGAACTTCATCTGCCATTCAAACTTGAATCATCTGTCATTCAAAACCTGTAAAAATGAGGCGCTTCTTAGTATGAGATTGCCAAGATACAAACAGCAATATCCTCCCACCAGTTTTCATTCATGAATATTAAAAATAAAGATGAAAATACACTGGTGGCAGACATCAGGGCTGCAGCAGCTCGAAGTCTTGCTATCCCTGCAGGAGTTTGCTGAAAATCCCTCGCATGAAAATGCAGACACTTTTCATCAAACCCTTCACCAAAGTCTGTGACTGTTGGGTCACAGATGTGCGTTTTATCCACCTTTATGTGAGTCACACATGAGCTGGTAATGTAAGAAATAATCTCTCCACCCACCAACTGTATTGTTTTCATCACACAAACAGCTTCAATGGAAAGGGCTGGTCCTGTGCAAACAGTGTGATGAAAACTCCTGGGGCCCAACAGGGCTGTGGGTAACGGTGTTCTCCACAAAAATTGGATTAATTGCTCCATGTGCAACAATACTTTCACACTCCAGAGAGACTTTGGTCATCTATTTCAGAGTTGCGCAGTTGGGGGCCTTGTGGGATTCAACAAATCGAGCACATCAACGATCAAAATTTATTACTATTTACACATTTTAGCAAACAAAAGGAATTAGTGTTCCTTGGCTACAAGTTACGTAGTTCTGAATTAGTATTCCATTCTATCTTCTGTTGGTAAATTATTCTGTTGTTTCTCATGCTAATTAGTCCCTTTTTCAGTCTTTCTCTCCTTTTGGGTCAGTGGTGTGTGGGTTGGTGGTCACCGCCTGCCCCTGCAGATGTAAAATTACATTTTACCCAGCCGGAGATCATTTCAGCACAGTTGCTGAGTTGGGTTTATTAGTTTCTTCCTTATCTTGGGAGTTCTTGCCAGATGGCCCATAAATTCTGCATTCTTTTGTGTCCTCTATCAGCGGGTATCCTTTTTTCTCAAGCTTTGTTAACCACCCCATAGGTCTGAGATCATTGAACCATGTCCAGCCCTGAACCTTAACAACGCAGTTCTACCAATTTATTATTCTAACACAGGGACATCACTTAGGGCTTGTTGGTTGCTGTTTTATGGGCTACATTGATTAAGCTTGAAAGCAGAAAAACGTCAAACATCAGCGAACATCTTTTCTTAACGGAACTTTTACACACTCCACGTTTTGCAAGAGCAAGACCACAGGACATCGATGACTTGAGCTTCAGGAAGGGCAATATAGCCCGAGGTCGCGTCAGTTGGCTGTGCAGTAGGGAGCCATGGCGCTCTAAGGCGGGTGCACAAGGCCCGGGCGCGCCGTCCCCTCACGGCGGGCGCGCAGCCGCCATTTTGCCCCGCGCGCGCTCCCCCTTCCCTCTCTTTCGGCGGGAAAAGAGAAGGGGGGGGAGAGAAGCGCGCATGCGCGGCTCGCGCCGGAGGGCCCGCGAGCTCCCGCGCGGGGCGGGCACGCATGCGCGCTCCCAGAACGGGGCAGGATTTTGGCGCCGCGTTTGGCTCTCGCCGGAAGCCCCCCGGGAAGTCTCGCGAGAGGCGGCGCGCGGGCGGGAGGTGCAGCTCCCCCAGGGTCGCCTCAGCCGCTGCCGCCGCGCCCGGGCCGCGCTCGCTCCTTCCCTCCCTCCTTCCTTCCCTCCTTTCCTTCCTTCCGTCTTTCCCAGCGCCGCCGACATGTCCCGCTACCTGCGGCCGCCCAACACCTCCCTCTTCGTGCGGAACGTGGCCGACGACACCCGGTGAGTGGGGGCGGAGCGGGGGCTCGCGCAGGCTTTGGCGGGCTCGCTAGGCCGCGGGCGCGGGGGTCCCTCCGCAGCCGGGGAAGGGAAGGGGGCGAATCCGGCCCGCTCCTTTCCTCCGCTTTGCCTTCTCCCTCTCTCCCTTTTCCCTTCTCCGTGCCCTGCCTTCCATTTTCCTCGCGATGCTCCCCGTTCCCCGCCTCTCCACGCGGATCCGTTTCCAAACAGCGTCCAGAAAGAACAAAGCTGGGCCGCAACAAAGTGGAGCTCCCCGCAGCCGCCTTTGAGTGTGGCCAGCGGGAGATCCAGGTGGGATGTGCTACCGGGGCGATGCTGGACAGCCGCTGGTGTTTGGGATGCTCCTCTGCAAATGCAGTATTGCTGCTAGATGGGAGAAAATAGAGCATTTGTGCCTAAAATTCCTGGCGTAGCCGGTCCCGTTAGTGTGGGAGCTGCTGCCGGTTCAGGTGCAATGTTCCTGCGGTAATAGTTGTGTGCAGGGGCCTCTCAGGACGGCTTAAAGTCGAGGGAAGCAATGCTTGATCTCCGTTATAATCGTGTTGTACCGAGAGCCTGTAAGGACTAAACGTGTGCGGTCACCGAACTTCTCATAGGGAATTGAAACAACAAAACCAGAGCATTGCACAGATTCTGATTTATTGCCTATTTTTTCCAGTTAGTGAACTGCTGGCTTTCCTCATTTAACTTTGGCAGTTTAGTGACAAAAAACACTTTTGGTGTTTGTTATCAGATGTGGAACATTTACAGATCATTGTTGCCACAGTCTGCGTTTGTCAGAGCACTCCTGTGTTAGTTTTTTTTCGTGTAGAATTTGTACGGAGGTCCTATAAGGTCTGGTCCGATAAAATATGAGTTTTCCACCTCTGCCTGGGCGACTTGGACCAAAGCTGTTCAGCAGACAGCAGTACTGTGGGCACAGTGGAATGGAATGAATTGAGAACGTTGTGATAAATAACTTCAAATTAAACTTTCACTTTTTTTTCATTAATTAATTCATTTTTCCAATAGTTTATTTTGCTTTAAGAACAGCTGAGGATGATTACTTTAAAATTCTTTATAGTAATGTGGATCCTGTTGGATTCACCTTAAGCACGGAGCTCTTGGAGGTGGTTTCATTGTGAGATCCCCATGCTGGTGGTAGTTCCCTTCTACCAGCACTGACTGTGTGGAGATTTTGTTTCCAAGCTGATGCAAGAGAAATATGAAAATACTGAAAAGCAGTAGTAACTCTCACATACCACCTAAATATGGTATTACATCAATCTTCTCATGCAGGTTTTTGTTCTCAAACGTTACAAATTAAATGTGAGGAGCCAGTATGAATAAGAAACCTCTATTGAGGAGAGGCTGTTGTTCCAGGGCTAGTTGAAGCTGAACAGTTTTGTCTCAGCTCTCTAAAGCCAAGTCTTTTGGAAAAACTATCCTGAGGGCATGAGTGGCTGCTCTCTGAGATCTGTTCTATTTGATGTGGTTTTAAGTATTGATTATTCTATGGAAATGAGTTTGGGTGACTGGTTTGTTTCTCATAATGTTTATTTGGATCTCATAATTGATGTTTGTGTGTTGCAAAATCACTGTCGAGTTACATGAGGTACTTGAATGATAATAACAATAATTTAACAGTCCTTTCTTTCACTTTCTGCCAACCTTGGCTGCATTGAATGAGCTGATGTGCATCACTTCTCAGTTTACATTTTTATTTTAGGGTTATGCTATGGTTTCAAACTGCCAGGGTGTATCTTGAGTGTTTCAGAAAAGCTCCAGCTTTTCTGCTTTCCTGCTGCCAGCAGGGAACTGCCCAAACACTTTTTTTCCCCAAAAAATGTTCAACTACTTTCATCCTCCACCAAACGCTTCCAAAAACCAGGGGTGGTCATATTAATTGCAGATCCGATTTTTTGCTTTATATTATTTTATTTTGGTGGGTGTTCTGTAGCTCCTTAACCAGTGACAAAGCCATATCAGGTGTTTGTGGTGTTCCAGGTCCGAAGATTTGCGCCGGGAGTTTGGTCGTTATGGGCCTATAGTTGATGTTTACGTTCCACTTGACTTCTACACTCGTCGTCCCAGAGGATTTGCCTATGTTCAATATCCTTTCTTCAGATGGCTCATTAGTGAGGGGTGTTGAAGTTTGAAATTCAAGTTTGTGTAAGAGGTAACCAATCTAAATGAAAAAGCAGTTTACTTTTGTGTTGTATCTAATAAGTGTCTTACTTATGTCGTGGTGTTTCGTTATTTTTGAAGATTAACTTCTCTCAATTGTTCTTTGCCTTTTTTGCAAAACTTAAGTCCAGTAATATAAAAGCTTGCTTATGTCACTGAAATTAATACTATTTGATTTAAATGAAAATTTATCACTGACTCAAAATTGTCTAGCACGTTTTTATTATCACTGGTGTGTAAGTAAAATTGTGCTTAGCAAAATGTGGCTGCTATTCATTGTTAATTTAACAAATTGAAACTGGAATCACTTGATCAAAATCAGATTGTGTAAAAAAATGAGGTGAACTTCTTTCTTTAATATTGTCCCCTAATTTGCTGTCCTCTGTTGTTGCCTCAGAATGTAAAGCTGTACAGTAATGGCGACCCCAAAGAGAAAGCATGAAAGAACCTTTAGAGTAGAGTTCAACAATTAAGGCAAGTAGACAAGCCAAAGACCTCTTAAGGATCAGGCTTGAAGAGAAGGGAGAGTTTGGGAAAAGAAAAAGTAAAGAAAAGCTGGAAGAAGGACAAGCCATAATGGGAGACAAAGCTTCGCTTTATCTACAAAAGGGGGAAAAGGTTGTTTTTCAAAGTTAAAGATAAAGCCATCTGTCATTTTTGGCCAAGCATCTCATGACAAGTCCTTCTGACAAGCACTTAAAGAGTTAAAGGTCAAGATGAAGTTGAATGGTGGCCAAGATTAAAGGAGTCATACCTGATGTATCCTACAGAATTACAGTTTTTCTTCTGTCTGTCATGTAAGCAGTAATTTGATGAATTATTCTGGTTTAGTCCATTGACAAAACCTGTAATATTTCTCTTGTGAGTGCTGCTGTAACTGTGGTCTGAATGAAATGGAAGTTTCTCTCCTGCAGAGATGATGCTGCTGAGAAATGAGTGGCCTGGAGGGGAAAGGCAGCTCATTGTTTGGGGTCCCACAAGCTGGAATTAGGGGTGTAAATTCCAGCATTAAAATCAATGTCTGTCACTGTGCCTTGGCCCCGAGTGCCAGTGCAGGGCTCGCAGTGTCTGCTCTTCTCTCACACTGCAGAGGCTCTGCACACAGGGCTGTGACATGACATCAGTTAAACCTAAAATCAGTTGTTAAAAAAAGAAAGGAAAGCTTTTTTCCAATTCCAAAGTTAATATTTACTGTTGGTATGTCCAACATAAGTGAAGAACTAGGGCTTAATTTTAATAAACTCAAGTAGAAAGAACTAAATGACCATTAACAAGTGTGTTTTGAAAGGATACCTTTGTTTTCTTTGCATAAGTACAAGTGGGAGAAGAAAAAAATTAAGATTATCACATAGCAAGTGCTTGTTGATAGATAAATTCATGGTCATACTGCAACATTTTAATTTTATTACAGGAGTTTTCAGATAGCTGGTGGTTAATTTTAAAAAATTCACTAATACGTAGAGTAGCATAACACAAAAACTTAACAGCTGTAAAATGAGAAAATAACTTGAAAATTTAATTTTTTTTATTTTAAATACCAAATCTGTTAAACTGCTCAAATTCCCAAGTACCTTAACACTGCCCACATTTGAAGATGTCCGTGATGCAGAAGATGCTCTCCATAATTTGGATCGAAAGTGGATTTGTGGTCGGCAAATAGAAATCCAGTTTGCACAGGGGGACCGCAAGAGTAAGTGCCTTGATTTTATCACAGCCTGAATTTAGCCTGAATTTCAGCACCAAACACTGCACGTGGTGCTAATTGTTGTGATGTGTTCTTATTTTATATAAATAGCCTGTGGATGTTCTGCCTTTTATCCAGTAACTGTTAATGACTTGTTTTAATTATAAATGGATAACTAAGTACAGCAGTCACCACAATCATTCTTTGGAGCTTTCTGTGAAGCTCTGTGTGATTTTTCAGGATTGAGGTAATGTCTTCATTTTCATTTGGCTTCAGGATAAAAGTCAGTTTCAAGTTACCTGAGTTCAAGGTGAAGGAGAATTCAATATTATCTGAGCAGATAAATGTAAAAAGAATTTAGGTCTTTTAAATCTGTTGTTTGTGTGTGTGGTCTTAATTTGCAGAGAGATACAGATTTGTAAAACCTGGCACAAACCAGGACTGTAATACTCATGTGATGCCTGGGAATAAAAGGGCCTTAAAGGTCTTTAGTTACACCTCTCAGAAAAACAACCTGACTGTCCAGTTCTCCCTCAAGTCCTCACAATTAAATTTAATGGAGTTAATGGAAATTCTACACTCCAAAGGACAAGTTTCTGCCCTGTGTATAAACACTGGGGTTTCTAGCTAGTTTCTGAACAAAATTAACTAAATCCACCTTAGTGTGGTGCAAGCAGCACTAAAAACATAAAATTTGAAGCCATTTACTGCACAGGGTGTTTGTTAGAGCGAGTTTAAAATACTTAGAGCATGGTCTTTGGGTTTGAGTTTGCTACAAAGGAAGGATAGCTGTGCTGCTTAGAGGAAATACAGTGGAAGACTAATAGGTTCATTCATTCTTAATTTCTTTAATAACTAAGCTGCAGAGTGAAAGTGAAGTGTTTTACTGGGGGGTTCCCTCTGGAATCAGACTTCTCTTTGTGTGGCATCCATCAAAGCCTCTTTATAAGCTGGGCCTTTAATCATTAAAGCCAGCTGTGGATCAGGTGTGATGATGGTGCTGTGCAGTCAGGAAAAAGTGTTTAATTAGCTTTCACTCATTGGGTAAATTCAGCAGTGTCAGAATGTGTCAGTCATGGGTCTGACCTGCCCTACCAGTTTCCAGCTGGCCTGAAATCACCTTGGCCAGCTCTGTGTTCTGGTTATATGGAGCATTAGTCCTTTCTGACTGGTTTTGAGGGGTTTTTTGTTTGTTTTGCTTTCTAGATTTACAGTGCCCCCAAGGCTCCATTAATTTGTGTCCAGTGGCTAAAGCAGCACAAAACAAGTGGCACAGAGCAGCCTCTCACCTGTTCCTTCATAAACATCAAATCACAAATGAGCCTTTCTGCTCAGCACCAAATACATGGCTTAGACCTTGAGGGGAAAAAAGTAGGGCATCTTCTTCACCTGCAAATACTGCTATTTTTACAGCACCAAACCAAATGAAAGCCAAGGAAGGGAGAAACCTGTACAGTTCTTCTCGTTACGATGACTATGACAGATACAGGCGGTCTCGGAGTCGCAGTTACGAGCGCAGACGGTCGAGGAGTCGCTCCTTTGATTACAGCTATAGAAGATCCTATAGTCCCAGAAAGTAAGTGTAGTGTGTGGGGCTGGCCTCAGCTGCACAGCACAGACACACACACCACGCTGACTGTTTGTTACAGTTTTGAGTAATTCTTATCGTGGGAGTAACCACTGGGAGTTGCATACCTTGCATGCTGCATCTGCTCAGGAATAATGAATGAACCGATTCTGTGCTGCATAGGAGAATAACTAAAAGCAAATGAACAGCTTGAAAATATAATGTATTAAGTATTTGTATGTTTACATAGGTATTTGTCACCGTTTACTTTTTCTGATGTACCTTTTTAGCAGTAGACCTACTGGAAGACCTCGTCGTAGCAGAAGCCATTCGGACAATGATAGGTAAAAACTTTTTACACCCTTTAAATTGCAAACTAGATCACTGTATTCCTTTAACTATAGGTTTAAAAAAAAAAAAAGTTTCTCCTGCAAAAACGGTAAACAATTTTTAATGTACTAGATGTCTAAGAATAGTGTTTTTACATTCAAATCTCCTCTCTCCCCTTTATTCTGATAGGTTCAAACACCGCAATCGATCTTTTTCAAGATCTAAGTCCAATTCAAGATCACGATCCAAGTCACAGCCCAAGAAAGAAATGAAGGCTAAATCACGGTCTAGGTCTGCATCTCACACCAAATCTAGAGGCACCTCTAAAACAGATACTAAAACACACTATAAGTCCAGCTCAAGATATGAGAAGGAGTCGAGAAAAAAAGAACCAGCTAGATCCAAATCACAGTCAAGATCACATTCTAGGTCTAGGTCAAAATCCAGATCGAGGTCTTGGACTAGTCCCAAGTCCAGTGGCCACTAACAGTGTATCCATGTTGGTTTAGGCATGTAAGATTCATTTACACACAGTTCAGTTTACTTAAATTATCAGGAATATGATGTTGCAACAGTGCTAAAACTATTTTCTTTGTCAGTTTTCCCTGTAGCCGACAATGGTTGAAATTAGAACAGTGTTGAGAAGCCACAGAGAGAGAGAGAGAGAGAGAGAGAGATTGTCCACTTGGTTAAATGTCATGGGCAGCTAATGATTTGGTTGTGGTGTCTCTATGTATATTTTTGTAAAGATTTGCATTTTTAATGCTTAGATATTTGGTGATGACTTGGTTGATCGTAACTTGCAACATTGTCCTTTTACAAATGTCACACCCGTAGAAAAATTGGTACCAGTTTGTGCTGGGCAGTTAAACCAGCTGTTTAACTGGTTCTTCAACTCTAAACTTTGTGAGAAAAAGGAAAACTGGACAGCTGTAGTGCAACACTGGCTGCTAGGAAATCAGACTGGCAGTTTGTTTCCGTGGCTCCAGGGCAGGTTTCAGTGTTCTCTGTGCCCACCAGCACCAGCAGGTTGGCAGATGTGGAGGGAGATTTGGGAGATTTCTCTTTACCCTGCTTTCTGGAGAGATGGTACTAACCTTGCATGTACAACATGGGCAGAGAGTTGGCCTTGGAGCTCACTCAGAGCCTGTGCAGTGTCGTGACCTGTCAGGATAGAGGCTTCACTGCCTCTGCCCTGGCTGCTGGTGCTGAATGTGAGGGAAAAACCCACCTTGAAATGGAAAATCTCGATTCAGATTTCAGCAAACGACAGAGCAACTAAATATTAGGTTGTGTGTACATTTTATGCAGTTTTTTGTATCTATTCTCAATTTTAGTGAGCAGTTAACCATAAAGTTGCTTAGTTTTCCTGCTGTTAGATACAAGTAGATTGTTTGGAGTTGTGTGTGTACAGTATATAAGAACTAAACTTTTATGCCAATGACTCCTGTGGTTAGTTGGTGTATTCATAGGTATCAAACTGTAGCCATCTCCCTGGGTTACCAGGCTTGCTTTTTTACACAGCAAAAAAGCAGTTGCTCAAGCAAGTCTGAATCACTCCTTCCTCAGAATGGATAGTGGTTTGGTTACAAGATTTCATTTTCCTTCAGAACAAAAGTTTGAA
This sequence comes from Cyanistes caeruleus, assembly GCF_971803275.1. Classification (NCBI taxonomy): domain Eukaryota; kingdom Metazoa; phylum Chordata; class Aves; order Passeriformes; family Paridae; genus Cyanistes; species Cyanistes caeruleus. Next base: position 4,963,838 of record NC_141726.1, on the reverse strand, counting down.
GTTGGATATGAACAAGAGCTGCATCTCTAGTTATGTAGTTTATCACGAATACAGTATATTTAGAAAATTGGACGTGAAAAATAACAAACCCAGTGTGTAATCTTCCCAGTATTTCTCTAGAAGGCAAGATCCTTTGTTATGGAAATGGCTTTTGGCATTGGTTTTTTTTTTTTAATCTTTACCTTCAAAAGCCACCATCAAACACTTAAGTGTTCCTCACTGTCTGATGTCTGTAGCATAGAAAGACATTGATTTTCAAAAGTTCCTTTTTAGAGAAATGTTATAGGGTTTGGGTTTAGTGTTTCAGCAGGGTCTTTAAAGAAGCACAGATGGCTTTGGGATCCTGTCAGTGGAACGTGCTTAGGGGTTGATCCTAGAACCTTTGTACATTTGATAGTATTTCTAACTTTTTCTTTTACTGTTTGCAGTTAATGTTCATGTTCTGCTATGCAATCATTTATATGCACGTTCCTTTAATTTTGTAGACTTTTCCTGGATGTATAGTTTAAAAAACAGCAAAAAGTCTATTTAAAACTGTAGCAGTAGCGTGCAGCTCTAGCAGAGGAAAGTTGTGGGATTAAACTTTGTATTTCCTTTCTTATAGAGGCTTCTAAAAAGGTATTTTTATATGTTCTTTTTAACAAATATTGTGTACTACCTTTAAAACATCGATGTTTTGATCAAAATAACTAAAGACCCAGCTTATTTTCTGCTTGCTGTAAATTTAGCAAACATGCTGTAATAAAAAAATGAAGGAAATACTGATCCACTGGAATTATTGTAGCTTTAGAATTTGACTCCAGAGCATGGTTAGGAGTAGAGCTATGCATCCCTTATGGAGTAAAATCCTTACTATGGTATTTCAGTAAAGGCAGGAATTTTTCATTTAGTGTCTGAATAAATGTCACTTAACATTTTTTGAAGGGGTACAAGACAAACTGAGAACTCTTAAGCATAAGTTGTACTCTAATATATTGAATTTTCTTTGCCATTATCTTTCATTATTGCTGGATGGACTTGCCCCATAGGTTATAATTCAGATATTATCAGCCAGGTTATGAAACTACGTAAAAGCAATGACTGAAGGTTCATACAGAATTAAATTTATAGTATCACCATATCAATTTATGATTGCCATGTGAAAACTGGTGCCAGCAGTGGTTCTGTGGGAGGTGGCAAACAGGGACGGAGCTGCCTGCTGGCACTGCTGTGTGCCCAGCTGAAGGTTCTGCCCTGAAAGACAAAAATCCTCTGTAAAGTGCTGATTTGCTTTGATAAATCTACTGTCACCCTTTATAAGTTGAGCTGTGATTATTTCTGCTTCTAACAGCAGAAACCCCCACTCTTTTTAGCTTTATAATTTATAAATATAAATATAGTCTTCATGACTAAACTCCTGCTTGGAAGGGGTCCTGGTGACTGAGTGGTGGGGAGAGCGTGGCCGTGTCTGTCAGGGACCTGCAGGGATTGCTGTGGTTGATGGTGATGCTGCTCCAGCTGGAATTGGAGCTGGAAGGGTGGGAGGAGGGAGGAGAAATCTCCATGTCCAGGCAGAGTAACAGTAACTGTTCCTTAACTGTTGTGTCAGCATGTCCTTATATTGTGTGCCTCAGCATTTATGTATAGCACAGTTTAATTTTTGTTTTGAAAAGCCAGATCATTGCAAGTATAATGTAGTGTCTGCCAGTTCTGATGGTTCTTTCTTTCTCTCCCAGAGGTAGGACTAAACTTTGACTTGACTTGTGTATATGAACAAGCCAGAAAAGCCGAACACAAACCCACGATGTTTCAAGAGTGCATGAATAAAGATGTTGTCCTAGTTCTTGCTCCCATGGAAAAATTGTGAAGAAGCTGTTCTGTGGGCCTTTCAGTTGGGGACGAGTTAGCAGGATGTGGCCAAAAGGGCAGGGAATGTTTATGCATTCATGCAAGTCAAGCCACAGCCCATCTAGATAACATCTCCCTTCCTTGATGCAGGTATCCCAGTCCTGCCCTAAAAAAAATAAAAAAGCAGGAGCCTGTTTTGTGCAAGCTTCCTGCAGGTTATGCACAGCTGGAATGCAAGAACTTTGCAGGCTACAAAAGATCATGTCTAGGCATCTTTCTTTTGGAGTCTCAAGAATGGTGGGAATTAACGTTTTTCTGTGGTAAAACTAGATTTTGTCATTCCTGCGAAATTTGTAGAATTGAAGTAGTGTGTAAAAAAAAAAAATAACTCTGCTGAAAGTAATGGCTGTGCTCCAAAATATCTGCAGCGAATCGATTGGTGTCAGCAGTCATAGAAGGCTCTATTGGAACTTCTTTTTCACCTAAAGTCCATGCACCCAACTGGTAATTAAAAATCTTCAATTTAGTGGTTAAGTAGCTGGGTGTTTAATTAGGGACTCTGATAGACTGGTCTCTGAAAGCTCAATGTTATCCTTTCTATGTCTTATCAAGATGTTTAATGTACAGTTATCATGGTTTTACTCAAAGTGGAATCTTTTGGTTTTAATGTTGTTTTGAGCTCTCTGCTTGGACAGAGCTTTTTTTTCCTGCCTGCTGACTTTGGGGTGACAGCTGGGGGTGTGCTCAGAGAGGGGCAGTGCAGCCACGCACAGCACTGCTGCTCGGGCCTTGGCAGGGATGGTGCAGATGAACATTTTGAAGTACAAAGGGATAAAATTGACACATTTTTAGGACATAATCACCCATTAAGAATTGCTGGTTTTCTCCATTTATCTTGTAACTTGCTTAAAAAAAGTCTGTAGTCCATTGCTATAATATATGTCTAAAGATGCTCTTGCTGCTGAGACTATTGTAGGAAGGGAAGACTCTGTACCCTGTAGTGTGTTTGATCGGAGATGCTGATGTTTTATTCATCCACATCCTTTCTTCTTGAGTTTTGTGTTCCATCTGTGCAAATAACCCTGTGAATTGGGAATAAAATGTACAAGTTTTGACTATAACTTGAGAGCACCTTCTGACTTAATTAATCCAGCCATAGTCTGTGGGAGACGGAGCCCCAAGCGCTGCTTCCCAGCCTCGCCAGCTTTTGGTTTTGTCAGGAACATTAATTAGTGTTAATTCTCAAGCCCTGTGTTCCCAAACCACTAGAAAAGGCATGAAGGAGAAGGCTGCAGTTAAAGAAACCTCCCTTGGGAAAGAAACTGCCAAAATGAGGTCATCCCCACTTTTCCATTTCCATCTGAAAACAAAGAGATCCTTTTAGGGGGTAAAAAAAAAAAAAGTTTATTTAAAATGTTTTGTTTCCAATTTGTACAAACATCATCAGTAATTGACAATTTGAAGTTGAGAATTGATAATTAACGGGATACAGCTCAGACTCTGGTGAAGGTCCAGGTCACAACACGAGTTTAGAGACTGCCAATTCCATGTGATTAGGAGCAATAATTTTTGTAAACATTCAGCTCAGCTGCCACTGCATTTGGAATGTACAGAAAGACACCTCTGAACATTTCACAATCTGCAAAAGGCCTGTTCAAATTAAAGCACTTTTTTTTTTAAGTAATCCTTGTATTTTTGAAAGCCCTGGCTGCTGCTGTTGCCACAGTCCAGCTGTTCCTGCTGGAGGGTGACAGCACAGGAGCCACCTGCCCTGATTTTAGCAAAGATTGGGACAAAATGTTGTTTTACAGAGCATTGATACATTTCAGAAACACACAATGATTACAATCCTTCAGTTTTATCAAGCACCCAAACCCAGGCATTTGCATTTCTTGTGAAACACTTGATTTGGAACATTTCAGTGTTTTTTCATCACTGAACACACACCTCTCCTACACATTCACAACAGGAGGATTTGAAACTCCAGCAGCTTTTTTTTTTTTTAATTTTTTTTAATTTTTTTTTTTAATTAAAAAAAAATCTAAATAAGCCTCTTTTGCACTGATTTTACTTTAAAAAAATGAGATTACAACCAAATACAATGTGCATATTCACTGCATGTGAAGTGCAAGGGCACAGCCACAAATGTCTTTTTTTTTTGTTATTTTTTTTTAAACAAAATATCATTTTTTAAAACCAGGCCACGTACTCAACATGGTCATCTTACATTCAGCAGTTTTTGTACTAAAAATACATCTGTGCAGGAAAGCCCAGCAGAAATTTACATATGCTACAATGTTTTACATGTATTTACATGGCTCCGTCTTCCCTGTGAGAACATCTAATACCTGCCCCAAACTATTCATTGTTACAGGGGAACCAATTTAAGACTAGACTAAGGAACTACTCCACCTTTTTTTTTTATAAAAACTGATAGAAAAATGTGGTTTAGAACTCCTCAGTGCAGTGGGCATACAAAGGATTGGGGGGAGGTTTTTTGGCAGTCACCTGGCAATGCAAGGTCTTTAGTTGGCACTCACGGAGTTTCCTGGGAAACAGCTGGAGAGGCTTTATGGATCTGCCTGAGGAGTTCTTCCACACCCTTCCAGAACATTCCAGATGGGAGTCACAGGCTTGAAAACACTCACCCACCACTGCAGGAGTGCCAACAAAGCTCACAGGGACAGGTAAGAGAATCAGCTGTGCCTCCCCTTGTGCCCAGGTGGAGGTTTCTGCTCTGCAGAGTGTTTAGCAAATCTCACACCAGTCTGAAAAGCAGCAAATAACCTGACTAAAGTTTTCAGTGCATTTTAATTTTCAGTTCATGCTGCATTAAGTTAGGTAAAAGGTGGTTTTCTAATAATTCAAAGTTACAATTCCAATTCTGGAATACAGTCCCATTTATTCTTAAATACAGTAAATGTGACTGCTCAGGATTTGACTGATTTTCAAGAAAATAGCTATTTCACAGTGAGGTGAACACAGCACTGAACTTTTGAGGTAAAAGATGAGGGGAATGTAAACTTTCACCCCTCTCCAAGTGACTAACTACATGCAGCAAGAACACCTGGTCCTGCACATCTGTGCAGCTGGAGTTGGGAAAAGCAATGCTCAAATTTGAAACCCTGACAGTCGAAATCACTTCTGAAAAATCACACGTTACACCTCAGGCCTGGACTTTCAGTAAGGTTTTGAGCTGAAATGTCATAATTTCTTTATCAGAAGGTTTGAAAGAAACAGGTACCCAGTGGCTTGGTGGCTTAGGCAGAACACTTGGGGAGGGTGGCTCGCTGAACTTGGCCCCAGCATAGTTCTGGTTGCTCTGAGGGGTGAACAACAGGTTGCGATTGGATAGAGCAGGATTCCAATTGGGATTCTTGGGGAAGGGAACGTTGTTCTTCCCCCCTTTCTGCATGGCCTGCCATGCACCAGGAGAGGAGCTGCAGCCGTGGCCTCTTTCCTTCTTCACGTAGGTTTTCATCTGAGAATTCTGGTCTTTGTTCTTCTGCCTGTTTTTAAGTTGTTGATGGTTCTTGGTGGTATTTCTAGACTGGGGAACGGGAACGTTGTATCTTTCTCCACCTCCCATCTTCAACTTAAATGTCACCTGTAAAAACAAGATGAGTCAGGATAAGTCGTTATTACTTTTTTTTAAACAAAGTGTTTCAGAGAACATTTAGATTTCAAGCAAAGGGACAAAAATTAATCTAACAAAAACTCCTCACTCTACACAGGCCAGTCCTCTCCTCAGGTGTACCTGAAGGAATGTGACTGACAAAACCTTGCTCAGAAAGTGCAGAGCCACATTTCATCTGTCTGTATTGAGTGCTGGAGACATTTAAACTCAGTCTGTTAACACCTAATGACTGGGCAAAGTTTCCCCTGCTAAAGCCACTCCCCAGACTTCCCAAAGTCTGATAAACCCAAAATGAACTGAAAACCACCTCAAGTGGAAGAAATTTAATTAATTTCCAAAGCCCAGACTCCAGCACAGCACGCTCAGCACGTCCCTGCAGGCTCTCCTGCGATGTTGATTTCCCCTCTCCCACCGTCATTTACCTCTCAGTGGTCTTCTCCGATTCCACACTCTCCAACTCTTGTCCCCTTTCTTGCTTCCAAGCCTGAAAGAACAGGTGCTGCCTTGTGCTGGACTCCTTCCTTTGGCTGGGAATAGAAGTTTTCATGGGCTGATCTGCTGTCTTCAGCCAGGGAGCCGAGCCCAACATCGGATTCTCGGCACAGAAACTCCAAGGGAGAAGTCCTGCTGTAGAAACGACAAAGAAATTTCAATTCAGATTAAGGAAACAATTGTTTCATTTTGGGGTGGAATAAAGGGCAAGAAGAAATAATTCAGAGAAGTTAGAATCAGCTGTGTCTCCTTAGATGTTAAACATGACAACATTCTGCAAACTAAACCCCAAAACCCCACCCAAAAAGACACAGCTTTGTTTGCCTTTGTCTACGTATAAAGTTCACCACCAAACTTAGCAGATCCCAAGTAACAACATTTTGCTTATTTTCTGTCTTAAAAAGCATTTTGAGAGACAATCAAGAACTTTATCCCTTTCGTTTCAGTAAAGTACAATAAGAAATACTTTGGGAACTGGGACCAACACAGGAACTGCCCACAGTGTCGAAACCCTTCCCCAACCATCACAGAACTCCATTTGTCATCTGTCAGCTATTTCTTTAACCTTCGTTATCCCAGTAATTCCTTAATAACTCTTACACTAATTTCCTATTTTGCTCATTGCTTGTCTTTTCCTGGGATCTCTGAGATTTTAATCTTGACGCACTCGGGTCTGTTCAGCTCCTGTCACTCCAAACTCAGCAGCCCCCTGTCCATCCCTCAGCTCCAGAGGAGCCGCCCAGCTCCATTTCCAGCTTCCGCCTTGTTTGGACTGCAACCAAAAGCCGAGATAACGTCACCGGCCCCGGCCCAGCTGCCGTCAGCTCCCGCCGACCGGAGCTTCTTCACCTCCGAACTTTCTCCCTTCTTCTCTCACCGATACCTGCGGGGAGCCGGGAACCCCCATCCCCCCTTCCCCAACAACGGAGCACAACATGGCGGCGGCCGCGCCCGGCCCTTCCCGCACCGCTCCGCCCTTACCGACTTCTGTCCGCTGCGCTCGGCCACAAGCACGGACACACACGCGGCCCTTCAGGAACCGACCCCGCGCTGTTCCGCCGTCACTGTCCGACCCCCGCCCTCAGCGCTCCCTCCGCTCCGCACCGCCCCTCACTCTCCCTCACAAAATGGCGGCCGCGTCCTGCGCCGTTTAACACCCTCTCCCTCCTCCCCCCTCCGCGGGGCCGCTCGGCCGCAGCCAATAGGAGCGCGCCGCTGGCCCGCTCCACCAATGGGAGCCAAGCCCCGCCTGTTGCCGGGCGGGCCCGGGGCAGAGCGGCCGCGGCGCGAGGGCGGGCGGGGCCGCCATTTGAATCCCCTCATGAAGGGCAGCGCGGGAGCGGCCGCCGCTCTTTGTCCCGTCCCACCCGGCCCGGCGCGGCCCGGCCCCGCCGCTCTTTGTCCGGCCCGGCCCGGCTCGGTCCCGCCCCACTGCTCTTTGTCCCGCCCGGCTCGGCCCGGCCCGGCCCCACCGTTCTTTGTCCCGCCCGGCCCGGCCCCGTCGACGGCCCCGCCCGCGGTTCCCCCGGCCCCTCTCCACAGCCCCCCGAACAGGCTGCCAACATCGCCTCGCCCGCGAATTAGCACAACAAAAAAAGTGAGGAACGTCCGCACCAGCTGCCGCTGGGGGCTTCAAAGAGGTGAGATAATTAACAACAACAACAAAAAAAAAAAAAGCAAAAAGGCACAAAACACCCGGCTGTGCAAGCGAGGGGCGTCGAGAGAGGGGATTCAGTGAACAAAGAGTAAAATTCAGCCCCCCCAGAGATCCCCGCAAAGCTGATGTCAAATGAAGGGTCTCGGGTTTGTTGAGCCCATTCTCCATGCCTGCCTTTAATTAAACTATTTAATGTTTAAATTTAAAGTATTGAAAACAACGTAGTGAGATGTTTCAGGTCAAAATACAGGGAAAAGCTTGTCCAGGTTTAAACCAGCACTGTGGGTATGCACAGCCCCTGGCACTGGCTGCAGTCTGTGTTTATATTCACATTTTCTTATTTTGCCTCAAAGGATCATTTTGAAGGAAAAACTCACAAGATTTGGCCTTTACCATGTGTAGGATGAAAGAAAATTAGTTATACATAAGAAATTTGCACATGTAAGGGTGTTCCCTGCCCACTACTGAGGGGCCAGGCGAGCAGTGTACACCACATTAAAGACCAAACAAAGGAAGTTTCAAAGAAAACAAAAAAACTAGCTCAGTTCCAGCCCCACCAAGTCAGAGCAGTACTTAAAAACAACACATGATCATTCAGAGTTTTTATTTTGAGGTAAAGACCCTGGGTTCATTGAGTTACCCTGCATTTTTTTTGCTATAGAAGGGGAAAATTATGCATTTCTGCTTTATCCCTAAAACAAAACTGTTTTCTTACTGACCTGGTGTTACTGGGCTGTGACCCAACCCACAACAAGGTAAAGACTCTAAAATGAAGTTTGTATTCATTGTGAAGTCATTAAAAAAGCCAGCATATATTTTAATATACAAGATGTGTTGACATACCCAAGCCCAGACCTTTGTCCCTATTCTTTATTGTATGTTTGCACAAAGCAAGCTGAAATTAATTTGTTTTCCTCCCTTTGCTTTGGATTTCTTGGCACAACATTATGGCTGAGGTCCTTATAGCAGTGGTTTTTTTTGTCTTTAGATGGAAGACAACAATATCTGCTGTAAGCCTTGAAATTCCACTCATTAATAAACAACTCTCCTACAATGCACATCAGCAGATTTTTGATTTGTTTCTATCTCTGGTGTGTTTGTTTCTGCTCAAGCACAATCTCACCCCAGAGTGCGGATGTTTTCCAGCCAGGACATGTCAGTGGGATTAAGAAAGAGCATTTTGCAGTGTGCAAATGTTCTGCTCTCTTGTCTGGGGAACACAACAGCGTGTACTTTTCAATTCAGATCAAGAATGACACAAGGTCTGGCTGTTTGTCCCTGCTATCTCTGAGATAATTAAAGAAACATCTTGTCTTTCAGAGCTGGTTTTGGGGTCAGGCTGACACATTCAGCCTGGGGGAGCAGGAAATGTCAGTGATAAGCCATTCCTGTATTTGTACAGGAGCTGCTCCACCGAAACAAACTGAGTCATTCGGAGGCCGAGCAGGATCACCAGGGTATTTTTTAAATCAACGGGAGAAATACCCCAAACACCACAAAGTCCAGCTTGCAAAGTTGTGTGTTTCACTGTCCAGCTTTAGAGCCCTGGGCTGGTTTCCTCTCCTGCAGTGGAAGGAAAGGAGATGTTCCCAGAGCTGTGCTAACCCCAACGTAGACAGAGGCCCTGGAGTTCCTGCCACGTCCTGAAGACACAGCACAGACTGAATCCTGAGGTTCTGTCTCAATCTTTTATCATCACCACCCGAGATTCCCTCAACAGGAGCTACTTCATTCCTTCAAATCATGATTTTTAAACCCTCTTTCTTTTCAAAGCTCTCAATGTATGTAACATTTGTGACTCCTAAGCATGTGACACTGCATTGACCTCAGTTACTCAAGGGCAGACTGGGATATTTTAGGTGCCTCCAGGATCATGCTGTGCCCACCCTTCATGGCCTGCAGCCCTCCAGGTTACAGACCCAGTTCCAGAGGCAGAGCCCCCAAACACCGCTGGAACAGAGCAGTGCTTCCAAACCCACCCTGCTCGTGGTGACACAGCCTCGGTGACCTCAGCTCCACTGCACCCTCTCAGAACCTGTACTCAGCACGGGCAGGGGTTTTCTGCTGTGCCAGTGTCTGCTCTGTCTGGATTATTCCACTTCCTCTGACTGCAACAAATCCCAGCTTCCCTCATGTTCCCAGGGAGCTGCGTTACCCAAATCCTCCTCAGCTCCTCACCACGCTTCTGCTGCCACGGTGACAGCACCTCAGAGATTTCCCCAGCCACCTTTATTTTTCACTCAGCACCTCCACTTGCTCTCACAGCAAACATTAATCCAGCCCAGGGAAGCAGCTCCATCTGTGCTGGCACTGCCACAACCAGCAAGTCCCAGTGAAGACAAAACCTCCAGAGCTTCATTAGCCCCAAATTAAGATGCTTCCAGCTGTGGCTGAGACGGATCCCACCGCACACATGCTCCTGCCCGGGTGTTTCAGTGGAGCTGCTCAGTGTGGATGCTGCAGGAAGTCTGCAGCACGGATGACTCATTTGTTAAATCAATAGTGAACCATTGCCCCAGTTTTATTTCACAGTGACGAGTTTCCGGCTGTGGGTGACTTTCAGTAAACCCAAGATGTTTACTTTTTGTAGCTCCAAGAGCCTCATGACACACTTGAAACTCGTTGGACGTTTCCACCTGAGCCAAACATTAACCAGATTGTTAATCTAAATTTCCTCATGAGGGAAATGTGCGAGCTTGTGTTTTCTTTAAAACTGCATGAAAGCACTGGGTATACAGTAATGTTTCGAATATCTTTTATTCTGCCTGGTGTTCATCAAATAAAGCTTGGGATATTCACAGCAGTGAGCTACAGGAACTAAGCAGATATTTGAACCTCTGCAGGGTAAATAGAGAATAGGCTCAAGAACCCACAAAACTACACACTTTAATTGCTTAAATCTCCTTATAAGCATATTGATACAAGCTTTAGACATGGATTGTGTCCACCAGCACCTGAGTTACATCAGCTCCAGAACACGAGTTCCCTCCTGTGCGCTGCTGGAGCTCATGAGTGTGAGATCACATCCACCACTGCATTGTGTGCCGGTGTGTGGGGGTGTGCACAGCACTAGGAGTAAGAACACCCCCGACACCGACAGATCAGTTATCCAAACCCTGAGCCTGGGAGTTTAAAGAGCTTATGCTGAAGCAGCTTTGTCACAGCTGACAGCCCCACTCTGGAAAACAAACACGTGCAGGCACCACTCCCGAGTCACTCCCTGTTTTCTGCCTCAACAGCTCCCCTTTGGAACCCACAGCGGCTGAGTCACAGAACCCTGCAGGAACCTTCAACCCATTTAAATCAATGTGCCTCGTTCACATCCTGGCAGCAGGGAAACCATTTTTACCTGAACCCTCCTCCCTCCACAAGAGCAGCAGAGGTTTCTGCAGCAGGCCAGGGCACAGGAGAGGCTCTGGGACAAGCCCTGTTTGCTCTCAGGAGCTGTGCTAGACACAGCAATAAATCTGGGGTTTTTCTGAGCATTTTCTCTAAGGGTGCAGTAGAGTCAGTCATGGGCTCTCTGAGTCACACCTTATCAAGGTGAGCAGTGCCCCCATCCTCAGCCCCGTCTGCACCACCCAGTTTTCAAATTCAGCCCCAGCAAACACAACAGTCAGAGAAAGGAGCAAATCCCCGAGTTCCCACAGAGCACAGACACCTTTCCTGCGTGTCTGAGTGTCCCATCACATGCTCTGTGTCCCAGCACATCCCAGGGCTCTTCACTCTGCTCTGGAGACAGAGACACCGCTGCCAGACAACACCAGGCTCACAGTCCCTTTCCCCAGTGCCTGCACAGCGTTTCTTCCACCCTGGGTATGGGGGTGTTCCCAAAGCAGGGTTATTCCAGGCTGGATTAACAGCAGCTGATGCCAGGGGAAAAAATCCAAGCTGACCAAAAAGCCTTTACGTTACAGGAATCGGCTGTAATGGTTGTCCTTTAGTCTGGCAGGAGAATTTTTGCTGTAAATCAGAGTCAAAATAAAAGCTTCTAACCATGCTGCGATAATAAGATTTCTTTCCTATAACACACACTAACTGTGATACAACAGTTCCCTCTGCAGACAGAGGAAACTGAGATGTATATTTCACAGGATGCTGCTGGGTGTGAGCCTGAGTCAGAGCAGGGAATATTTTGGAGCTGGGTGCTGCTGTTGGAACTCAGGACCAGTATAAAGAACCTTTCTGATTCTCACCTGCTCTTTACAGTCTCATACCTGTTCCTGCAAATTTCTCAGTTCCTGGGAACGGGAATGGAAGAATTATTTTTTTGAGACAGCTGACAGCCCATCATCTCCTGTGCTTACAGCAGAGCCCGTGATGCCTCTCATCCTTATTGTGGATTTCAGACCTCGAAAGGGTCAGGCAGGTCCCTGCAGAGCCAAGGAACCCCTTTTCCCCAGCCGGGGCCAGGGGGAAGCGCTGAGTTCCCAGTTCTGCCTCTTTCTCAAGCTTTCCCCGGCCGCTGCCCGGGTTTCCCTGGAGAGGGCAGCCGAGCACCGCTGAGCCCCGAGCCGCAAACGGTGGCCAGGGGGAAGGAGGCAAAGCAGCATTTTGGAGAGGACGGGATGTAACTGCTCGTGATTCCACCGAATGAGGCAACTGGGAGGGAAAGTTGAGTTCCCAGCCGGAGAATCGAGTTGCTGGTGCTGGGATGGGGCTGTGGGGTCGCTCTGGGGGTGGCAGAGCCAGGTAAGGAACATCCAAGAGCTAAAGATCACTTTCCTCAGCTTCAGGACAAAAAGGACCTCCAGGTATTCCTTCACTTCCAAGGCTCCCCACTACAGCCCGTATGGCCTACACCCAACCACAATGTGGCCAATTCCTCTGGGATTTGGGGCGAATTTGCCTCTCCCCGGTTGTCCCTGGTGTCCCTCGGCAGCTGTCCCCGCTTGCCAGCACAAGCCAGCCCCAGGCAGCTGCTGCCCAGCCGAGGGGGAAGTGGTCACTGGAGGAAGGATGGATGAGAGCAGGTACAGCAGCAACCACAACCTCTGCAGCCCCGGGCCCCTCCTGACCACAGAAATTGTGTAATTGAAGACCTTAAGCCATTTCCCTTCCACCTGCAGAGAGAAAATCACCTCGTTCCTGTGCACAGAGGAATTCAGGGACACAGGTGAGGTTTGTGCTGCTCGAGGAGCTGCAGGCACGCACAGCGGATTTCTGAGCTTGCCCTTAGACCTGCACACAGCCGGGTACATCCAGATTTTTCCATGTCTGCCTCCTAGCATTTTTCCTCCCCATACTTTCCCATGCTCCCAGGGATATCAGGAGGAGAACCTGAATGTCTCTTGCCTCAAACTCTGCAGTTACATGGAGAAATGATAGGGACTGGGAGGATTGTTTCAGCGAGCCGGAGGGTTTGGGTGGTTGTAGATGTGGCACGAGCAGGCAGCAGAACACAACACCCAGAGGAGAAGGGAGGAAGGAAAGAAAACCCGACACACATTCTCCAAAAGAGTGTGACAGAGAACAAGGAAGCAGAGGAAGGATTCACACTGATGGATTTTCAACCCAGGGGAATAAACCAGAATGGTTCAACAAACCCAGGCGAAACCAGAAGTGCTGTGAGAGGAGAGGGAAGCAGGCGCTGTCCACAGCTGCACCAAGTGCCTTGAGAGCCGGAGGGATGGGAAGCCCCGGAACAACCGTGGGGAGGTGAGTGGTTTGTGTTTGCTGACCCACAGCATCCTGCAGCTCTTTTTTCACACTGGATCACACTGAGAGCCCTCGGTGCTGCCATGCACAAGGCAGGCTGGGGAGACTCTGCTGCACGGGGAGATTCCCAGGACTGACTGTCAGCTATTCGGGATAAGCTGCAAGGCAATGTCTAACAGAGGGTGGGAAGTCGGTTTTTAGGATGGATTCTTTCTTAAGGAGAAGGTGAAAGGTAAGTGCTCCACAGCAGGCTGTGGGTTAACTCTTTACAGCTGATTTTGGGGGTTAATGTTGGATCAGTTTATCAGGAGCTGGAGTGACAGGACAAGGGTTATGGGTTCCAAGAAATTCTTCCCTGTCAGGGTGGGGAGGCCCTGGCACAGGTTGCCCAAAGCAACTGTGGCTGCCCCATTCCTGGAAGTGCCTAAAGCCAGGTTGGATGGGGTTTGATGGGATGATGGCACTGGATGGGCTTTAAGGTCCCTTCCAACCCAAAGCATTCCCAGATTCTCTGTGTCAGAGGCACTCCCAAATGTCTCACAAGATGTGATGCTGAGTTCAGAGTTTGTGATGGTTTTGGTGCAGTGAAAGCTGCTCTGTTTTGCCCTCCTTTGTACCCAAACTGGCACTTGCAGCTGCTCTGCACCCACCCCGTCCTGGTCACTCATGGGCAGAGCTGGACTCTGATAATAAATAATCAAATAATCCTCATTTGAGGCAGACAGGTCCTACATCAGGGAGGGAATTCCTCTCGGTGTTATTTAACGTGGTCAGCAGGACAAACTGTGAACAGCTAATTCCAAAATAATGGAAAAACTTCTGCAACTAAACTAAGAAATCACATATAAACTAAAATGTTTGTAAAGCAAAAGATACTTTGCTTCTTCGGCAAGTGAAATTTGCAAGCATTAGTGACAATTTTTGCATAAATCACCGCACTTGTTCATAGTAGGTGATCATTTAAGACATTTTATTATATCGTAAAACTCAACGCTCTCAGATATTCTGAACATGAAATATTCAAGAGCAGCGCTTTTCAGAGCGCTGCAGGCACAATGCACTGGCTGATTGCAGCAGGAAAATTTAATTTTACATTATCTAAGCAACTGGTACGTAACTTTTTTTAATCAGCAGGGTGCTGTGATGGCTCTGTGAATGCAGAGCCCATCCCAATGGAAGCAGGAATGGAGCTGCTGCGTGCGAGGCACCGCCAGCCCGACAGCTGGAATCAATCGCAGCGAGGCACTGAGAAGGAAAAGGACCTTTTCGTTTGTAAATTTAATTTCCCCCAAAGCCAGTTGGAGTTATTAGGCTGGAGTGAGTGGGCTCGAAGCAGATCTAATGGGAGGGGAGGTTTCTCTGCTGCTCTGGGCACTTTACAATCACTGAGGCTGTATCAGGATTGCATTCCCAAGTATTTTATCTGGATTCTGTTCCTAATAACTCCTCATTCATTCACTATGTTGTTTCCTGGGGCTCTGCTCTTGTTGCTGGAGGAGTTCTGTATTGCAAGGACATTATTTTGGTAAAATATTCCCTAGCCTGGGCCTTCCTGCTGGCAGGAGATGCCGTGCTGTGATCAGAGAGTTAATCCTGTGCTGAAGCCCAGGGAATCTCGGCTCAGCTGCTGCACTTCCAGGGAACCAGGCCCTCTGTGCCACAGCCCCTGGATCTAAAGGAGAGCCAGAAGCCACTTGGCTCTTTCTTGTTGAGCTGAGCCCATGGGGCTGAGACTCCCTGGGCTTGCCAGGCTGGTTGTGGGGAGATGCACGGCCGTGCCTGGGGCTGGAATTCCCAGGGAGGTGGAGATGTTCCCACCCTGGAAGCAGGACTTGTCCCATGGAGGACGCTGCAGGTCAGCTCTCCCCCAGGAACCAGCTATGGGCTGGCATTTTCCCCAGGAGCTAAGCCAGGCAGGGAGCAGAGGGCATGGACAAACTAATCTAGGGGCTCATCCAACAAGAGGAAAATGTCCTCTGGGCAGGAAAAAGCAGCTTTGTGGCCAAAAAAGCCAAAAAAATGAGGGGCAGGCGGTGCAAGGAGAAGAGCTGTTGGATCTGCCTGTGTTTTCATGCTCATGCAGAAGAGACCTTTTGCTGTAGCAAAGCCCTGTGCTCTCCCTCATGGACGCAGGAGCTGCAAGGAGGGTCTGGGGGAGCAAAGAGATCTGTCCTTGTCATTCAGCCTGAGACACAACTGACGTGGGAAAGGAAGATCAGGGCTGGCTGATCGCTGTGAGCCCCACACAGGACTTTGAACTTGAGGCTTAGCTGAGTTGTTTCAACTTAGTGGAGAGAGCTGGGCCAGGACAGGCAGCACAGGAGTTATTTTAACATTATAGGCACATTTTCTCCCCAAGCAGCATAATATCAGGGATGGCATTTTGCTGTCTTCACTCCCTTGCCTGGTGTTCAGTGGTTCCCAGGCTCCTAAGGATGTTTGTTGGATATTGCACAGCTGCAGGTTTGAGGATTTATGATGGTCCTGGGGATGCTAGCTGCAGGTAATGGATACCAAGGTGATGCTGGAGACTGCTTAATGAAGAGATGTCTTGGTTTGGATGCTGGGGTTTGCCTGGAAAGGTTTGGAGACTCGAGGCAGTTGCTGCTCTAGTGGTCCCTGGTGAGCTCTGCTATATGAAAAGTCCATCTGTCTGCTAAATCCATCTGTCTCCAGAGGGAGGGATGTTGTCAGGTTTAATAACAGCAGCTGGTAATTCCTGCTGCCTGCGTGGTGTTCCTGTAAAGGGCTGCAGGAAACGAGAGCGCTGATATCTGAGGGCAACGTCCTGGTCCTGTGCTGTTAGCCCGTGCAAGAGCCTGATGTAAGAGGAGGGCAGCTTGCTGCAACACTCAGCCACACACCAGCCCAAAATCCAGGATCCTCCAGCCTGGAATGCCAAGAAATCCCAATGAGAATTGCCCTGCTCTGCCTGTAACCTGCACTGAACTCCCTGAGGCCACTGATGTCCTCACCCTGACAGGCAGCAGGAGTCAAATGTGGGGCTGGGGCTCTTCTCTGTCACCTCCTGGGCAGCCTCTCGGGTCATTTTGCAACTCCTGAAACACAGGAAGGGTGATGAGTGTCGGGGGAAATCAGTGGGGAAGGAAGGCCTCAATGCAGATATAAAACGTGTCACTGCTGGGATGACAGAGGTTTGTTGGGCAATGCTGGCTGCTGTCACTTGAATGTCACACAGCAGGCAGGGGAGGCACAGCTGGAGGGGTACAGGTGGCTGGAACCCCTGCTCTGTGCCTGTCACTCACCCTGGCCATGGCTCGTGGCTTTGGGACATTTCCCTTTCACCAGAGAGTGAGGGCAGGGAGGGACCATGACTTGTTTGTTCTGGGGGAAGGGAACTCTGTCAGCTCAGTGCTCTCCTCCAGCACAGGGAACTCTTGATCCCATTGCCTGGATGAGGGATCCTGGAAGCTTTTGGGAAGGGGGGTCCTGTTCCATGAGCTTGGGCACAGCATTTTTGCTGTAATTCAGGCAGGTTTGGGGTATTCCAGAGCTGCCTTTTCACCTGCTCTCTAACCTTGTTCCCTGAAACCCAAGGCAGCACAACTTGGTTTAAACACCAGTGCAATCCACAAGAAGAATGGGAGAAAATAACACCTGAAAGACAAGTTATGAAGATGAAGGGGGTTAAATGCATTGAGCTGTAGAGAAAACCCCAGCTCTTGCTGCAGGGTGCACTGAGCAGCTCAGCATCTGCCCTATGGAAAATCAGGCATTTCCCTCCATCACACCTCTGCTAATGCTAAAAGTACTGATGAAATTATCCTAATCCTGGATTATTATTACTATTAGGAGAGGGGTTCTTAGGCTCAGGTGGTCTCAGTCCTGCATGTCCCCATTTGTATGCCAATATTGATCTCTAATTAATCTCTAATAAAATCTGTTAATCACTCTGACCGTGGCACATGGAAGATGGAGGAGGAAACACATCTGCAGTGAGCTTTGTAAAGCTCCAATGGGCAAGCTTAAATATAAGTGGTCATGTTGTTTTATATGTTCAAACAGCTTTGGTGAGGAGTAAATCCTTCAGAGTGCACTTTGTGTTCCCAGATGAGCTGCATTGAGTCCCTGGCAGGGAAATATCTCCCATCCTTCTCATCCAAACCATCTCCCAGGGCAGCTTCAATGGGACAGGCTGTTCTGTCTCTGCCCACAGCACTCCCCATGAGCAGTCCCTTCCCGTGCTGCTGGCCCTGAGCAGTGAATCCTGGAGGAGTGATAAGAGCTGCCTTAGGATTTGTACAATTCTCACCGTTGCTGCTTCCCTCTCGTGGTGAGGAACCAGCCTGGGAGATTGAGGCTGTGGGAAATGTGCCAGACAGCCAGTGGGACAAAGCCTGGAGCTCAGCTGAGAGAGCATGGAAGTTGGCTCCAGCATTTGGGCTGTGGACCTGAAAGCAGCTCTGTGTAGGCTGATTTCATTTTGCTTGCTTCCCTCTAAAGAGATGGAAGTGTCTGGGTTGAATTTTTTGCTTGTTAAGACCTCTTCACCTCCACCTTTTTCAGAGCATCTGAAGAAGTGCAGGAGGCAGCAGAAGGCTCTCTGTGAGCTCCCAGCTCCAGGTAACACCATGGATACTTGCAGGATACCTGCAAACACCTCCAAGTGCAGCGGGAACACCATGGAGTGCTTCATGGTGCTCAGCACACAGGCACAGAAGATAAGCATTGGCATCCTGTGTGGCCTCTTTGGGACAATGTGCGTTTTTGAGAACTCCTTGGTGCTCTACCTGATCTTCTCTTCCCCCAGCACCAGGAAAAAGCCTTCCTACCTCTTCATAGGCAGCCTGGCCCTGGCTGACATCCTGGCCAGCATCATCTTTGTCTGCAGCTTCGTGAACTTCCACGTGTTCAACGAGGCTGGTTTTTCCAAGGAGGTGTTCCTGCTGCAGCTGGGAGGGGTGAACACGTCCTTCTCCGCCTCCCTCAGCAGCCTGCTGCTCACAGCCCTGGACCGCTACATCTCCATCAGCCGGCCCTCGGAATACAAGCTCCTGATGACCAGGAAAAGAGCCTGGACAGCCCTGGCGGTGCTCTGGGTGACCTGTGCCACCATTGCTTGCCTGCCCCTGCTGGGCTGGAACTGCTGCGCTCTGGATTCCACCTGCTCCGAGCTATTCCCCTTCGTGGATGACAATTACCTGGCGGGCTGGATCTGCTTCGTCGTGGTCCTGCTGGGCTGCATCGTCTACGCCTACGCCCATGTGCTCTGGAGGGCTCGCCAGCACGTGGCCTACATGGAGAAGCACCAGGCACAGGTAGGGAAGCAAAACACCCGGATGAGGATGGACGTGATGCTGGCCAAGACCCTGGTGATGGTGCTGGCTGTCCTCATGCTCTGCTGGTCGCCCGTGCTGGTGCTCATGATCTACAGCGTCTTCGCCAGGCTGAGCGACCACCTGCGCAAGGTGTTCGCCTTCTGCAGCACCCTCTGCCTGCTCAACTCCATGGTGAACCCCATCATTTATGCCCTGCGGAGCAAGGAGCTGTTCTCCTCGCTGAGGAGGGTGTTCTCCCACTTCAGGAGGCAGCTGAAGGTGGCTGAGGAGAGCCCAGAAGCTGAGAGCACCCACAAGTCGTCCGTGATAGAGACCGTCTGCGAGGACACGCGCGCAATGTAGGGAGGCAGCGGTGGGAAATGCACGCCCTCAGGCTGGAAGGAACTGCCTGGATCACTTTTCATTTTCCTTTCACTTCTGGTGGCAGTTGAGGGATCAGCTGTGATACGGAGACAGCTCCTGCTGATGTCACCCTTTGACACTGGGACATAAAGGCCCAGATTGGGATTGTTGGGGTGTCCTGTGCAGGGCCAGGAGTTGGACAGGATGATCCTTGGGATGTCCCTTCCAGCTCAGGATATTCCATGATTCTGTGATAATGTCCCACCAGGGAAGGTTCAGCTTGCACATCAGCAGGAATTTCTTCATGGAAAAGGTGGTCAGGCTCTGGAAGGGGCTGCCCAGGGAGGTCTGGAGTCCCCATCCCTGCAGGTGTCACCTGCATGTGGCACTCAGTGCTCTGGGCTGGTGACAAAGTGGGGACTGGACACAGCTTGGACTCGATGGTCTGGGAGGGCTTTTCCAACCTCAGAGGAACGTTCCCACTGTGCCTTAAGGATTTGGCCAGATCTGGGGCAGACAGGACCTTGCAGGCAGCACATTTCTTCCAGCAGAATTCAGGAGAACTGATCTAACCACACACGTGTTCCTTGGATGTTATGTGATTAAACATATAAGCCATTTTTCCAGGTTCTTCTTCCCTTTCTTTCCTGGTGTGCCAAGTCCCCCAGGTGACAAGTTTAAGCCCAAACTGGGGCAGATACTTTGAGCCTGAGGAACTTGATTGGAGATGATTTTTTGCAAATTACACAAAAGCAGCACTTTTAGCTGAATGGACAATGAAATGGGACAGGGCCATTCACCAGTGACCTGGAGCAGCAGCTTGGCTCCTGCCAGCTCCCAAAACACCTCCAACACGGATGAGCCTGGCCAGGGCACGGCCACGAGGCCCTTGCACTCTGCCCTTTGTCCCAGAGGATGCACCCAGCACCGGGAGGCTTTGGGAGCCCTGCCAGGCCTGTCTCGGCTGCACAGGAGGGTCAGGAGGAGACTGAGGGGAGACTTAACAAAGTCTGCAGGGCATTGAAGGGGCAGCTCCAATCTCTGTGACCACGGACAGGATCTAAGGGAATGGCTGGAGCTGTGCCCAGGGGGGTTTAGGTTGGATTTAGGGAAAGGTTTTTCTCCCAGAGGGTGCTGGGCACTGCCCAGGCTTTCCCCAAAGCCACCCCAAGGCTGCCAGAGCTGCAGGAGCGTTTGGACAACGCTGCCAGGGATGCACAGGGTGGCATTGCTGGGGTTGGGTTATCCCCAGTGGTCCCCCATCCTGTCCCTGGCCATTCCCCTATTGTTTGGGTTATCCCGATGTTCCCCATCCCCTCCTGGGCCATTCCCCTATTGTTTGGGTTATGCCAATGTTCCCCCATCCCCTTCCCGGGCCATTCCCCTATTGTTTGGGTTATGCCAATGTTCCCCCATCCCCTCCCTGGCCATTCCCCCACTCCCCGCCGTGCCCACGGGCAGGGGTCGCTCCGCAGCCTCGAACCCGCGGCCCCCGGGGAGCGGCGGCGGCGGTGACGTCACGGGCCATGGCGGCGCGGGCGCTGCTGTGTGTGGCGGCCGCGCTGGGCCCGGGCCTGGCCGCTCCCCGCTACCGCCCGGACTGGGCCAGCCTGGACGCGCGTCCGCTGCCGGCCTGGTTCGACCGGGCCAAGGTGGGGGTGTTCGTGCACTGGGGGGTGTTCTCCGTGCCGGCCTGGGGCTCCGAGTGGTTCTGGTGGCACTGGCAGGGCCAGCACGATGCCGCCTACGAGCGCTTCGTGCGCCGCCGCTTCCCGCCCGGCACCACCTACGCGGAGTTCGCTCCCCATTTCACCGCCTTTGACTTCCAACCCCGGCAGTGGGCACAGCTCTTCCAGCGGGCTGGGGCCAGGTCAGAGCCAGGGATGGCCCGAGTTGGGGTCCCTGAGGGGATGAGGGGGTCCCTAAGGGGATGAGTGGTCCCTGAGGGAATGGGGGTCCTTGAGGGAATGTGGGTCCCTGAGGGGATGGGGGGGTCCCTGAGGGGATGGGGGGTCCCTGAGGGGATGAGGGGTCCCTGAGGGGATGGAAGGTCCCTGAGGGGATGAGGGGTCCCTGAGGGGATGAATGTCATGGCCCAGGGTCCCTGATCCCTCAGGGTCCTTAAGGTGGTGGGTCTGGGAGTCCCTGAGGGTATAGAGGAGCCATATCTGGGAATCTCTGAGGTAGTGGGGGTCACTGAGTAGATAGAAGAGCACATCTGGGATTCCCAGGGGGAATGAGGGGTGGGTCTGGGGGTCCCTGAGGGGATTGAAAAGGTTGGAAAGCAAATGGGGCTATTCCCAAGAGGATGCAGGGGTCTCTGAGGGGATGTAAGGGGCAAGTCCAGGGGTCCCTGAGGGATTGGGGGGTCCCTGAATAGTGCTGGAGATCCCTGAGGGGTCATGCCCAGGGTGCTGAGGAGACAACAGGTCTTGTTCCTTCCTAAGTATTGACTGTTCATTCTTTCCCAGCATTAAAATCCACTAAAAGCCTCTCTTATTCCTGGATTTGTTTCTAAATTCAAAGGACAGTGACAGAGGGCTCCTCACAGAGTGGTTATTTAGAGCCTTGCTGTTCTAGTGACTGGGTTTGCAGTGAGGCTGGGAAATATCTCAGTTGTTTCTTTTGCCATCCCAACCAAATCCTTTTCTCTTCTCAGATACGTGGTCCTGACCACCAAGCACCATGAGGGCTTCACCAACTGGGGGTCACCAGTGTCCTGGAACTGGAATTCTGTGGATACAGGGCCCCACCGAGACCTGGTGGGAGAGCTGGGAGAAGCCCTCAGGGAGAGGTACAACCCTGCCAGAGAACGCTTCTTTCAGAGCAGAGAACCCTCCTGGCTGTGCTTGACAAACAGCAGAAAAGCCCAAGTTCAGTGTGAAAAATGGAGTGCTTGCAAATAATGAAAAATAATAACGCCAGTAATTTAATTTCCACTGCTTCTTAATCCCCACTGAAGCCTGACTCTTCCCTCTGTGTTTTGTCCTCCAGCAACCTCCGTTATGGGCTGTATCACTCCCTGATGGAGTGGTTTAACCCTCTCTACCTCGCTGACAAACAAAGTGACTTCAAGACCCAGAGTTTCGTTTTAAAGAAGATGATGCCAGAACTTTATGACCTTGTCTTAAAGTAAGAGCCACAACCAGTTCAGCACCAGCATTTCCTGGTTTCAGTTCTATAGAAAAAGGTGCAATGTGGGCTCAAAGAGGAGAAATGCTAATTTTTTCCGAGGCAAATTCTCTTTGCTAACCAGGAATGATTTGTAGTTATTAGAAAAGGGTTTCGCTTTTGCCCTGTGGAAGATCTAATCTGTAGAATATGGCAGAGACAAATTTTTCCTGCAAAAGCAATTCCCTTTAATCCTGCCTTTGTGCAGGGTGGCTGGAAGTGGAACAAACTGCTCAGTATTTAGTAGAATAGAAGAGTGATTTCATTGTGAATTTGCATCCTTGACTTGCTTCCCCTTGCTGAAAAAAATACAAAACTTGGGCTTGTGGGTTGTTGTCCCAGCTCAAGAGTGTGCCTCATAAT
Organism: Cyanistes caeruleus; assembly: GCF_971803275.1. Taxonomy (NCBI): domain Eukaryota; kingdom Metazoa; phylum Chordata; class Aves; order Passeriformes; family Paridae; genus Cyanistes; species Cyanistes caeruleus. The sequence continues at coordinate 4,941,391 of NC_141726.1, read as the reverse complement.
CACCTTTGAGGTGCCAAATTCTGGATTTTTTGGAAGAGCTGCACCCTCTCTTGAGCTGTGGATCAACACCTTGTTCTTTGCTGCTGCAAGAGCCTCCCTTAGAGTTTTGTGTGAAGCAAAAAATGAAGCAAAAACCTCCTGGTGATGTCAGGCACCAGGAAGGGAAGGTGAAACAACCCCACACCCAAGAAACACAGCATGGCAGGAGCTAATAAGCAATTTTGAAACAGCACCTATCTCTCTTAGATACAAACCAGATCTGATTTGGTCAGATGGAGACTGGGAAGCTCCGGATTCCTACTGGAATTCCACCTCTTTCCTTGCCTGGCTCTATAACGACAGCCCTGTCAAGGTACCGGAGACTGCTGCCCTCGTGGCATTGGGTGGGTGTGGAAGGGCAGGAAACTGTGGGATGTGTGATCAAACCAGAAACCTCCTTGACATTTGCCAGATGTGTTTTATTCTCTGACAAAAAGAGAACCTTGGCTGTGCTGCTGTGACAGCTCCACTGTCCTTTGCAGGATCCTCGTGGGAGGCTCAGGCCAGGAGCTTTGTTGCCTCGGCTCCTAGCTGAGTGAGCAGAGGGAGGGATTCAGCCTTCTCAGAAGGGTTTCCATTACACAGGGAATTTTTAGGTGCTTCCTCAGGGGGGTGACAGGCAGCTGGACAGCCCAAGAACAAAAGGTCCTGTACCCTGAGCTGCTTTCCTTCTCTCAGGACACCGTGGTTGTCAACGATCGCTGGGGTCGGGGCTGCTCCTGCCACCATGGGGGTTTCTACAACTGTGCTGACAAGTACAGACCAGGCACCCTGCCAGATCACAAGTGGGAGATGTGCTCCTCCCTGGACAAGCTCTCCTGGGGCTACCGCAGCAACATGAGCCTCGCTGAGGTGATGGATGAAATGAGTATGATTGAGGTGAGAAACCTGAAATCAGAATAGCCTGGGGGAGGGTTACTGGGAATTAGAAGCTTCTGGAGCAGCTGATGAGGATAAAACTCCTCAGTTTTTGTGTTGTCTCAGGTGAAGGTAATGCAGTTTGTTTCCTTGTTTTACCTGCCACAGGAGCTGGTGCAGACTGTGAGTTTGGGTGGCAACTACCTCCTCAATGTGGGACCTACAAAAGAAGGGGTGATTGTCCCCATCTTCCAAGAAAGACTCCTGGCCCTTGGGAGGTGGCTGGACACCAATGGGGAGGCGATTTATGAATCCCAGCCTTGGAGGGTGCAGATGGAGAACACCACAGACACAGTCTGGTAAGGACTCTGCTTCTCACACCAGTTGAGCTGATGTTTGTTTCTTATCTTTTCCTGAATTTGGTACATTCTGTAGTCTTGCCATTAGGATTTCATCCATCTTGCTTTAGTAGGAGAAAAAACAGCCCTTCCTTT
>NC_141726.1:4615000-4935000 GCF_971803275.1 Cyanistes caeruleus | reverse complement strand
TCCAGGGCAAACTCAGATGTGTCCTGGTGGTCTTGCTGCAGAATGAACTTAGGGAAGGATTGGGTTGTTTGGGGGAAAAATACTTTTATAAAGTGAGAGAACTGCAGTCAGAGATTGTAGATCAGAGCCATTGAGGCTGGAGAAGATCTCCAAGATCTTCAAGTGTAAGTAAACAGGGCAGATTTATTTAGGAACAGAAGAGCCTCTGTAAGGGGAAGTGCTTTATGGGGCTCTCTACCAAGAGGTTTGAAACCCTTGAATTAACACTTGGCCATGAAATCCTGAAGTTGTGGCTCTGTTTGTCATTTCCCTCACAAGAGAGATCACCTGGACTTGACTTAACAACAGTGCTGGGTTAAGGGTTGGACCTGCTCATCTTTTCCACCCTCAGTGGTCCTGTGCTTCCAGTTTAGGATTTTTTTTTTTTGCAGGTGGCAGCTGGGGCCAAAGAGGTGTCGATCTTTGGGGCAGCATCTGAGCTGTTCACCAAGAAAAACATCAACTGCTCCATCGAGGAGAGCCTGGAGAGGTTTGACGAGGTCATGAAGGCAGCAAGGGAAGCCAGCATTCCTGTCAGGGGGTAAGGAGTTCCTGCTGGAATTCACCCACATGTAACCATTCATTCTGGAATAATCCACAGTCACTTTGGGTCAGATTTTCTTGGCAAATATCCCACATGGAAATGCACAGATCACACACACACCCAGCCCTGTGGGCTCATCTTCACACACATGGAAGAAGAAATTGTTGAAATCCTGTAACCTTTGGCCACTGGACTTCTGGAATATAAAACTGATTGTCCCATCTTACAGACATGGAAGATACACAAGTCCTGACTGATTTGTCCAGTAGAATCCCACTTCCCTTTTCCAGCTAAAAGTGTGGGGTTTCTTTTAACCACAGATACGTTTCCTGTGTCCTTGGATGTCCCTATGAAGGCAAGATTTCTGCAGCTAAAGTTGCAGAGGTAAGTCATAAATGCAACCAGAATTCCTGAGAGGGTTTTGGTTTATTTTTAGGGATGTGAAGTGGGCACTGGGGGATGTGTCAGACCTAAGGGAATATCCAGAGGCTGAATCCAGCTGAAATGGGGAATTGAGGGAGGTTTGGGCACCTGGAGGTTTTTAATCCCAGAGAAGAGTGTCCAGGGAATGGTGGTGCAGCAGGAATTGGCTGTGGGGAGGGAGGGAAGGAAGTGTCCAGGGAATGGTGGTGCAGCAGGAATCGGCTGTGGGGAGGGAAGGAAGTGTCCAGGGAATGGTGGTGGAGCAGGAATTGGCTGTGGGGAGGGAAGGAAGTGTCCAGGGAATGGTGGTGGAGCAGGAATCAGCTGTGGGGAGGGAAGGCTGTCCTCTCAGTGCCCGTGCTGGCTGTGGCACAGGTCTCCAAGAAGATGTACTCCATGGGGTGCTACGAGATCTCCCTGGGGGACACCATCGGCGTGGGCACCCCGGGCAGCATGAAGGAGATGCTGACAGTGGTGATGAAGGAGGTGCCCGTGGGGGCTCTGGCTGTCCACTGCCACGACACCTACGGCCAGGCTCTGGCCAACATCCTGGTGGCTCTCCAGGTAGGATTCCTGCTCTGGATCACTGACTCATGCCATGGTTGGGTTGGAAGGGCCTTAAAGCCCATCTTGTTCCACCTCCTGCCTGCCTCCCACTATCCCAGGCTGCTCTAAGTGCCATCCAAGCTGGCCTGGGACACTTCCAGGGATGAGGCAGCCACACAAATGAAGCAGTTTTCCTTGGGATTTTTTGGTGCTTGCTTGGGAATTGCAGATTCTGTGGCTCCAGAGCAGCCCCTGACTCTGGCTTTGTTTGCAGATGGGGGTGAGCGTGGTGGACGCTTCCGTGGCTGGACTTGGGGGGTGTCCCTATGCCCAGGGAGCCTCTGGGAACGTGGCCACAGAGGACTTGGTGTACATGCTCAACGGGCTGGGCATCCACACGGTGAGTGGCACCTGGGCGTGGTGGGAGCAGCTGGGGGAGCTCACTGGGCCTGGGGAGACACTTGACAAGGGCCTGGAGTGGCTGCTCCTTGCCAGAGGGAAGGGTGGGATGGGATATTAGAGAAAAATATTCCTTGTGAGGGTGGGCAGGCCCTGGCAAAGGGTGCCCAGAGCAGCTGTGGCTGCCCCTGGATCCCTGGAAGTGTCCAGGGCCAGGCTGGATGGGGCTTGGAGAGCCTGGGATGGTGGGGGATGTCCCTCAAGGCGTGTCCTGTGCCTTTCCCATGCAGGGAGTGGATCTCCAGAAGCTGATGGACACAGGCACCTTCATCTGCAATGCCCTGAACAGAAAAACCAATTCCAAGGTGTCTCAGGCCTCCTGCAGACTGTGACACTGAGTGGAATTTCTCCTTGGATCAAGAAGAAACCGAGGCTCCAGCAGTGTCTGGGATTCCTCTCTAATCTCCTGAGCTCAGCATTTGAGAGGCAGCTCAAAATCCACCAGAATTAGGAAGAAATGAGAGAATTTTCTATTCCACTGTATTATATTGGACCTCGAGGATGTCCCCATGTGCCTTAGAGAAGGGAGGATGTGGAGGGGCTGAGGAAAGCTCTGAGCAGACCAGCCCCAAAGCCTGCAGAGCCAAGGACAGCCCATGGCTTCTGCAGTTCGAGCTCTGCTCCAGGTCAGGCTCTGCCCTTCCTCGCTCCCAGCACAGCCAGCAAAGGCTGAGCCCAAAGGGACTGTGGTACTGCACTGTGTATCTGTTGTAAGATACCTCCAGGAGTAATAAACACATTGTTTAATAGTCTCAACTATTAAAAATTTGATTCAGCTGAACCAGCGAAGGAGCTTTTGCTGCTGGTGTGGTTCCAAGTGCCTCTTCTGCATGGAAACTGCATCATCATGGGCTGGGGGGATGAGGAATTCCTTCCACCCCCAGAGAGCAGAGTGTGAAACCCTCCTGCTCCTCATGGTGATCAGGTCCTTAGGAACCACTCCCAGCTCTTCTATTCACAATAATTTATTCAACTCTTTATTTGTGAGACTGGAGATGAGCGTAGGAACTTTGTCCTTTCAGGAGGCCGGGTGGTTTCAAGGCTGCACGTGCCTCCTTTCCACATGACTTCAATAAACTCTATCTGCTAATAAATGCCACAGAAATGAGGTGGAATTGGGCAATGATTTGGGGTTTTGGGGCAATAATCCGGGGTTTGGGGCAGTAATTCATGGTTTAGGGGCAATAAATTAGGGGTTTTGGGGGCAATAATTCGGGATTTTGGGGCGGTCTCCTCCCGCCGCCAGGGGGCGCTGCGGCTCCGGGCTGCCCGCGGTGGCCCCGCCCCCTGTCGCGCGCACCGGTGGCCGCCGTCCGCCCGCGGTGTTTTGTCCGCGCCGCCGCCCCGTAGCCCTGACACGTTTCCATGGAGGAGCCGCGCGCGTGGCGCCGGGGGGCGGGGCCAAGACCCGGCCTTAAAGGGGCCGCGCCCCTCGCGGGGCTGAGCGGGAGCGGCGGCAGCGGCGGGTGAGAGACCGGGGGGAGGCGGAGGGGAGAACGGGCAGGAACGGGCAGGGGGACGGGTGTGCTGCCCTCCCCTGCTTCCTTTGGCGGGGAGAGCCCAAAGCCCCGGGGCTCTGGAGTAATTCCGGTCCCCGGGTACGCTCTGTCCCCCCGGGACCCCTCCGCTCCCTCCCGCCCTGCTGAAATCCGCCTTGTTTCGCCTTCCCCGTCCTCTCCCAGCTGGGGGCTGTGGTTTGGGGGGCTCCGCAGCTCCTGGAGGGAAGGAATTTCCCAGCTCGGCTCCTTCCCTCGGTGCTGCCCGAGCCAGGGACGGTCCCGCAGCAATCGCTGCCCTTTGGGTGTCCCAAAGTCCGCGCTCCTGCGGGGAGCGGGGCCAGCACCGGGAACGGATGCTGGGGGAAAACAGGGAATGGCTGAAGGGCAGAGCTGATACCCCTGCGGAGACCACCTCAGTCAATCAATAATTACTTAATTAATAGTGAGAACTCCTGCCCTGAGGGATGTGGGTGAAGCCAGGAGCCCGGCTGGGTTTACCAGGAAGAGCCGGGGCTCGTGTCCGGGATGTGGCAGCTCCGTGTCCGGGAGGTGTGACCGGGAGCGCCCCGCCCGTCCCTCGGGGCAGGGCCGGCGGCCGGGCTGCCGTGCCTGGGCCGGGCTGAGCCCCAGCTGAAGGGTCCGGGGCTTTCCCCGCAGGGAACCATGGCAGAGAAGATCCTGGTGACGGGCGGCGCCGGCTACATCGGCAGCCACTGCGTGCTGGAGCTGCTGCAGGCGGGATTCGTCCCCGTGGTCATCGATAACTTCCACAACGCCATCCGAGGTGCGGGGAGCCCCAGGCGGGGCCGGGCTGGGCCCGACTGCAGCCATCCCTCACTCCCCTCCATCCCCCAGGCTCCGAGGAGCTCCCCGAGAGCCTCCGGCGGGTGCAGGAGATCGCGCACCGGCCCGTGCTCTTCCAGGAGCTCGACATCACGGACGAGGCCGCGCTCCAGGAGCTCTTCAGGAAGGTGCGAGCAGGAGCTGCAGTGCCCTGGGGTCCCTGGCGGGGGTGGGAGCCACGGGAGCGGGGAGGAAAGGCCGTGGAGCCCCCCGGGCCGGCTGGACGGAGCTCCCGGGAGAGTTGTGGCCGGTTCCTCCTGCCGTGGCACTGATGCCTTCCCCTGCAGCATCGCTTCTCGGCCGTGATGCACTTTGCGGGGCTGAAGGCCGTGGGGGAGTCAGTGCAGAAGCCTCTGGAATATTACAGAGTGAACCTCACCGGGACCATCCGGCTGCTGGAGGTGAGAGGAGCCCGCAGTGATCCTGTGCTGTTCCCTCTGCCCTGTCCTGGGCCCTGACAGCGCCTGTGCAGGGCTGGCACAGGGCACAGAGCTGGGTCGTTGCCCTCTCCCAGACCATGAAGGCGCATGGCGTGAGGAACATCGTGTTCAGCAGCTCCGCCACCGTCTACGGGGACCCCAAGTACCTCCCCCTGGACGAGAACCACCCGGTCGGGGGCTGCACCAACCCCTACGGCAAATCCAAGTTCTTCATCGAGGAGATGATCCGGGATCTCTGCAAAGCAGAGAGGGTGAGGAGCGGCCCCGAGGGGCTGCAGCCCGGGTGTGTCCCCACGGGGGTGACCGGGCAGTGCCGTCCGTGTGTCCCCAGGACTGGAACGCCGTCCTCCTGCGCTACTTCAACCCCATCGGCGCCCACGAGTCGGGGATGATCGGAGAGGATCCTCAGGGGATCCCCAACAACCTCATGCCCTATGTGGCTCAGGTAGCGCCCCCACAGCCCTTGGGGGGTGACAGGGAGGGGACAGAGGGTGATGGGGCTCCCATGGGACTGTCCCTCTGTGCAGGTGGCAGTGGGACGCCGGGAATTCCTGAGCGTCTTTGGGAACGACTACAAGACGGACGATGGAACGGGTGCGTCATGGGATGGGTGGAATTTGGGATTTCCAAAGCCCTGGCTGCACCCTGGGCCCTGCCCTCAGCCTCTGTGTCCCCACAGGAGTCAGGGATTACATCCACGTCGTGGATCTGGCCAAGGGCCACATCGCTGCTCTCAAGAAGCTCAAGGAGAACTGTGGCTGCAAGGTACCAACCTCGGGGTGCTGCCAGTCCTGGGGAGGTGTAGGGGTCCCAAAAGGGGGGCCTGGCCCTTCTCCCCTTGATCCCTGTCCTTTCTCCTCCTCCCAGATCTACAACCTGGGCACAGGCACCGGCTACTCCGTGCTGCAGATGGTCCGGGCCATGGAGAAAGCCTCGGGGAGGGAGGTGAGGGCAGAGCTGCAGCGTCACAGGCACAGGGGAGCTGCTCCCACAGACCCCCTGATCCCCCCTGGCACAGCTCCCTCAGCCCCTCTGGGAGCTCACGGGGCTGCTCTCCCTGCAGATCAAGTACCAGATCACGGCCCGGCGGGAGGGAGACGTGGCCTCCTGCTACGCTGACCCCGCGCTGGCCGAGCGGGAGCTGGGCTGGAAAGCTGCCTTTGGCCTGGACAAGATGTGTAAGGGCATCCCCTCCCTGGCACAGCGGGCACTGCGAGCCCTGTCCCCCCTCACCTCCCTTCTCCCTGTTCCAGGTGAGGACCTGTGGCGGTGGCAGCTGCAGAACCCCACGGGCTTCAGCAAGAACTGAACTGCGGCTGAGGGCTGGCCAGGCCCTGGGCTGCTCTGAGCCAGCACTGCCTCCTTCCCTGAGGGCTGTCACCATCCTGGGAGAGCAGATCCAGCTCCCCCTCCTGCCTCTGGCACGGGGCAGGAAGGCTGGAGCATCCTCAGCCTCTCTATTCCTCATCCTCATCCCCCAGGTCTTTGCATCTCACAGAGCAGAACCACAACAAACAGAGAACACAGCCAGGCCTGGTTTAGGCACCCCAGGCATGGAACCCCTTGTGGGAATGGCCAGGGGCTGCAGCCCTGAGTCCTGCTGAGCCCAAACTGCAGCACAGCCCCTGTTCCCTCCTGCCCCGCCTGGCTCGTGGGCTTGGGGAGCCCGAGGCACCTCTGCCCCTGCCCCGGCAGAGGGACCAGGAGCCTCCCACAGGGACCAGTCACATTCCAAGGCCACCAGAGCTCATCTCCCCAGCCCAGGGCTTCTTCCACCCCCCACCCCAGCATGGTTTTGGGGACTAAATCTCATCTCCCTCCTCTCCTGCTGAGCCACAGGAGCTCAGCCTGGCCTGGCTGCCCACAGCCCCCCCTGGGTGCCTGGTTTGGCCTCCTGCAGCAGCCACTCCCCAAAGCCCAGGAGCCGGCTCTGCCCCCCTGTCCCACACTGCTCCTATTTATTCCTGGCAGCTCCCAGGGCTCTGCTGGGCAGGGATGACGCAGTTGGCCCCGTGTGCTGTCGGCTGGATGAATAACTTATGCTCCTAAATTATGAATTGAGCTTTTGATTTGTTTTTAAAATAAACTTTCCTACTTTCTAAGTGGCAGCTTTGTTCTCCTTCCCTTCAGCCAGAGCTGCTGCCCCTAAAAACGGCACCCTAGGGCCTCGTGCCAATCCCACTCCCCCCCAGATCTCTCCTGCCTGGCCAGGGATGACGCCAGCTCCAGGATAGGTTGAGGATTTATTTCACCTTAATTCTCTGTGGAACGCACACACACACACACAAAAAAAAAAAAAACCAACCCAAACATGTACAAGGAAGACAAGAGAGAGAAGAAAAACAAACTAACTAAAAAAAACCCAAAGCTGTATTGAGGAATGGAGAGAAGCCGCTCTCCCTCCCGGGTTCCCGGCACTGCTCGGGCAGGGAGTGAGCAGGAATGCTCTGCAGAGGGGCCCACGGGGCCCCCAGGGATGGTCCCAGGCCCCCCCATCACACACGGTTCCAGTTCACAGTCAAACAGGTCAGTCTGTCCATCACCAGCCCTTGGTACCCCCAGGGAGCTGCCATCCCAGCCCTGCCAGCTCCTGGTGATCCCGAAGAGCTGCCATCCCAGCCCTGCCAGCTCCTAGATATCCCCAAGAGCTGCCATCCCACCCCTGCCAGCTCCTGGTGATCCCCAAGAGCTGCCATCCCACCCCTGCCAGCTCCTGGTGACCCCAAAGAGCTGCCATCCCACCCCTGCCAGCTCCTAGAGATCCCCAAGAGCTGCCATCCCACCCCTGCCAGCTCCTGGTGACCCCAAAGAGCTGCCATCCCACCCCTGCGACCCTCTCATGCCCCCCAGCCAAGCATGGGAGGGCGGGGGCACAGCAGCATTAAAACACAGCATAGAAGAGCCAGCAGGGCTGAGCCCAGGGCAGAGCCCAGAGCAGAGCCCAGGGCAGGGCTGAGCCCAGGGCAGAGCCCAGGGCAGAGCCCAGAGCAGAGCCCAGGGCAGAGTCCAGAGCAGAGCCCAGGGCAGAGCACAGGGCTGAGCTGGGCTGCCCCCAGTGCCAGCTCTGCCGCTTTCAGACTTGCTGAAAGGGGCAAAAACTCCAAGGCCAAGCCAAGAGGCCAGTCCAGGGTGGGCCCCGCTCTCCAGAGGGCGGTTATTGCTTTGCACAGCCCAGGCAGGAAGGGCAGGGCTAGAGCAGAACTGCTGGGGCTGAGCCCCCCAGGACAGCCCTCCCCTCACTGGCCCCAGGGCACCGGGCAGGGGGAGCAGGGCCAGCCCTGGGGCCACGGGAATGTGGGGGTGTTTTAAAAGCCATGATCAGCCCCCAGCAGGGGCTCAGCCCGGGGCAAGAGGGGGTGAGGGCAGAGCTGCTCCACAGCCACTGCCCTGGGCCCTACGGGAAGGGAGGGTCAGCCAGGAGCCCCCCAAGAGGAGACATTCGCGGTCCCAACATGATGCCAGCACTGGGGAAGGGACACAGGTGAGGGGCACAGGTGATTGTACATGGGGAGGGGCTAGAGCCCCCAGCCCCAGGGAGCAGGAAGGTCCCAGGAGCACAGAGGATGGGGCACAGCAGCACCCGGGGCACAGGTGCTGGTCAGATGATGGCTGAGAGCAAAGCTGCTCCTCCCAGCTGCACCAGGAGCCAAACCCAGGGTCCAGGGACCCCCCTCACCTCCCCCTCCCCGAGCCAGCCCGAGTCCAAAGGGAAGGACAAGTAGCAGCAAGAGAAGACATTAAAGATGGGGCCGGTGGCTCTGTGAGTGTAAACGAAGCCTGGGGGCTCCGAGGGTGCAGAGCTGGGCTGGGAGGGGGGAGATGCCTCTGGGACCCCTGCAGGGCAGAGGAGGAGATGGAGATTGTAAAAGCAACAAGAGGAAGAGGAGCAGGAGGAAGGAGGTGATTATCTCAGGTGGGCAGAGCTGCCCCAGGCCGATGGCTGAGGGGAGTGTGCGCGTGTGACAGGCGGGGCCGTGCGGGAGGTGCGGGAGCTGCACTGACCCTCCCCGCCGGCCCCGGGCAGCCTTTGGCGGAGCCAGCCCAGGGCAGAGCCTGCCCCGGAGCCTGGAGGCGTCCGCAGGGGAGTCCCGGGTTCCTGAGCTCTGACTGAAAACCCGTGAGTCGCCTGAGCGGAGGCCGAGAGCGGCCACCAAGGGCAGAGCTCCGAGCCCCGGGGGTGCCCCAGCCCCGCCCCGCTCCTCCCACCGCAGCCGGGCACATCCCGCCCCTAATACTGGTACAAAAACCCCAAACCCAACAGGAAAACCTCACCCGCACCGTGCCAGCCCCGCGGGGGTCCGAGGGGACGGTGACCCCCCCTCGGGAAGCGCTCGGAGCCAGAGCAGGAGAGAAAAGGCCAGACTCGCCTTAGGCAGCTCCGATGAGGGCTCCGGGAGCAGCGGGGCAGCCCCGGCCGGAGGGGACGCGGTGCGAGGGCGGGGGCGGCGGGAGGTGCGCTGGGGGGGCCATGGCTTCCGTTCGCAGCGGGCGGGTCACAGGGACACACGGGCGGCCGGGACCTCGGCACCCTCCCCTGCGACAGTCCCCAGGGGCTCCGCTCAGATCCGGGGCAGCAGCTTCTCGATGAATTCCTTCACCGCCATCATCTCCTGCGGGCAGCGCACAGCCCGTCACTCCAGGGCTCCCCAAAGGCCGGGCTGAGCCCCGGGAATGGGGCACGAGGCTCTGCAGCCTCCCAGAGCAAGTCGGGAACAAACAGATCTCGTGTGTTCCCCACCCTGCCTGAGCTACAGTGCTGGGGTCAATCCCAGAGACCCCAAAGGGAAGGGACACACCAGGATCATCCAGCCCAGCCCTGCACAGACCCCGCAGTGATCCCAGCCTGGGCATCCCAGGAGTGCTGTCCCAACACTCCCGGAGCTCTGGCAGCCTCAGGCCGTGCCCATTCCCTGGGGAGCCTGGGCAGTGCCAGCACCTCCGGGGGAAGAACTTTCCCCTGAAATCCACCCCAACCCTCCCCTGTCCCAGCTCCAGGCCACTGCCATGGGTCCCATCACTGATCATCCCTCCCTCCACAGCCAGCACTGACCTGAGGACAGGAACTGTGCATCACTCCGGGGTAGGTTTTGAACTGCACCTTGGTGGGGGTGACGACAGACTTGAGCTTCTCGGCAGTGAGGGCCCCGAAGCGCACGGGGATCATGGGATCCATCTCCCCGTGGCACTGCAGGATGGCGATGTCCTTGTTCACGCCGTTGTTCGCCGCCTGCCACGAGGAGGGGAGGTGAGTGGGAAACCAGGGGGGCAGGTGCTTTGTGCCCCCCAACACATGAGCCAGCAGCTCATGAGAGGAGAAATGCAGAGCTGCAGGGGGAGAAGGCGAGGGTCCCTGCAGTGGGGTACCTGTGGGAAGGCCCTGTGGAGCGGGAGCCAGCAGCTGAGCGCCACGATCCCGGCCAGCTGGTGCTGGCAGGTGAGAGCCGTGTACAGCGACAAGGCACCGCCCTGCAGGGAGGAACGTGGAATCGGTGCCACGGGGAATGCAGGGCCACCCTCAGCTCACACAGCCACCTGGGACAGGTGGAGCAGGAATTGGGGTCCTGGTGCTCACCTGTGAGAAGCCCCCCAGGATGATGCGGTTGGGGGGGATCCCGTTCTTCATCTCGTGCTCGATGATTGCTTTAACTGGAAGGAGATGGGAGGGTCAGTGTAAGGACAGAGGGGCTGAAAGGCACCACCCAGCACCTCAGGGGGCACATCAGGGACAGGAAGGTGCCACAGATCCCAGAGGAAATGTTTGCTGGGATCACAGGACAGCAGAAACAAAGGAGAGGTGGAAGGAAGGCTCCAGTCACAGGGAGGGAGGGGCACACAGTGCTCTCCACTACCCCCTCCCCAAAGCTCCTTACTGTTTTCTGCAGCTTTCTTGATCCCAGCTTCATCCTCAGGTGCATCTGGAGTCAATCCCATCAGGTCAAACCTGGGAGAAGCAGCAGGATCAGCCAAAACCTCTCCCAGCACCGTGAGTGTGGGGAGGCAGGAGCTGGGTGTGCTCTGCCCTTCCCTGGCCCTCACAGGGCAGTGGATTTTGTCTCCCCATCCCTCTCACTCCCCAAAGGGTCCCACCCAGCCCTGTCCCCCAGAGCACTGACCAGGAGGGCATGACCATCTTCATGTTGAGGGTGACCGGGATCCGGGGCCTGTGGAGGGACATTTTGGGTGGTTTAGCTGAAGTCTGAGGGGAGCAGCAAGACTGACACTTCTGCCCTTCCTGCTGGGGATGCACAGGGAGCTCCAGCGCCTTTGTCTTTCCCCGCAGCCACCAGGGATAAACACGACAGAAGAGGAAAGCAAAGAGCCTCTGGTTCTGCTCTGTGGGAACAGCTCTGCCTGCAGCAGGAACTGAGCAGGGCAGCAGAGCCAGCCTGGCTGGGCAGCCCTGCTGGGCTCAGGCCACCACCTGCCTCCCCCAGGAGCCTTGGCAGCCCCAGTGACCCCAGGAGCCCTCCCAGGGCAGCACTTACGCGTGAGGGCAGATGTACTTCACGTAGGGGAGGCGGATGGAGGAGAGAGCATCGGCCCAGCTGTGCCTGGGGAGGAACAGGAGAGACGAGTCCAAGGCTTGTCCAAGCCATTTTCCCAAGGCTGCCCCCAATCCCTTCCCTAAACTTATTTTATCCACCCCATCAGCCTAAGCCCCCCCCAGCACCGATCCCATCTGAGAGGAGCACACAAAGCCCTGGAGGCTTTGGATTCTGGATTCCCACCAGGGAGGTGGGAATCTCCTGGACAGGGAGGAGCCCTTTGTCACCACCATGGGACCTCTGAGGTGGCCTTGTGCAGGCCCAGCCCAGCTGCCAGCCCTGCCAAGGCCTGGAAAAGCTGCAGTGCTTATCAGCAATCCCTGAAGGCAGCACAAAATCCACCCGCGGGGGGTGGGGGGCTGCCAGGCTGCCGGCATCATAAATATTCAAGAGCAGACAGCTGCTGGCAGCAATTCCCTGCCATTCCATGAGAGGCTGGTGCAGGAATGGCTGCAGACCCCAGCCCAAAGCCCCACACAGATCCCAGAGAAGCCCCCAGGGAAAGCAGCAGCAAAAGGCCAGGATCTGTGTTTGGCAAACCACACATCCCAGCCGGAGCCAGCTCCAGGGACACTCACCCCGTGTCTCCAAGGCCATGTAGGAAAATGACCTGTTAAACAGAAAGGGAAGGGAATGAGCTGGTGTGTGAGAGTCGTGCCCAGGGAGGGAGCAGAGCAGGGCAGGGCTGGGCTGGGCTGGCAGGGAGGTGGCAAATGGACACTTAGTCACCAGCTCGAAGAGGCTCAAATTAGCTTGGAGCAGGGCGGATGGGTGGGTCAGGGTTGTGGTGTCATCCTGCCACAGAGCTGCCACAGGCAGGTCCCAACTCCTCTGCACAGCAGAGGGACAAGGAGTGACAGATCATCCCACCAGGAATGGCACCAGAGCAGAGGCCCAGCCTGAATCCCAGAATGGATCTGAAAGCCCATCCAGTGCCACCCCTGGCACGGGCAGGGACACCTTCCACTGTCCCAGGCTGCTCCAAGCCCCGTCCAGCCTGGCCTTGGACATCTCCAGTGATGAGGCAGCCACAGCTTCTCTGGGCACCCTGGGCCAGGGCCTCACCCCCCTCCTAGGGAGGAATTCCTTCCCTGTATCACTATGAACTCACAAATCCACCTCACAGGCTTTTCATCTCCAACTCCAGCAACCCCTAAGCCTTGGGGAGCAGAGGGAAGGCAGCTTGCAGACCCCAGGGAAGGACTGGAGTGGTGGGGGGGGGGGTTGTCCTTGGGGAAATCTGCTTTTAAAAGCTTAAACATCCCAATCAGCCCCAACTCCCACTGCCTTGAGAAGCTGAGCAAACAGCCCAGCCCAAGGACAGCCACAGAGCCCTTGCTGGCCCTGCCTCCCCCGTTCTGGAGCCCTTGGAAGCAGCTCCCTGTTTTTTGGGAGAGGGAGGGAGGGAGGGAGCAGCCCTTACCGCGGCGGTCTCCCGCTCTGCCCCTGACACGGTGACAGCGTCGGCGAGGAGGGGGACAGACATGTTGTTACCACACATACACCGAGAGGGATCGACACTGGCACCTGTGGGACACAGAGGTGAGGCAGGAAGACAAACCTCTCACCCCTCCCCTGCAGCAGCTCCTTCATCCAGAGGAATGGGGGAAAACTAAAGAGAAGGTGAAGGCTTTGATGTTGAAGCCCCTGGGACACCCCACAGCATGGCCTGGCAGTGCTGGAAGAGTCCAGGAGCAGCCAACGCTCCCTGCGTGGGGTGCTGGAAGTGTTAAAATTAGCCTGGAAATTACACCTCAGAGCCAGAGTTATTCCTGTGGCTGCAGCGGCGTGGGCAGAGGGCGGCCGGGCAGCACAGCCTCAGCATCTCTTCATTCCTGCATCCCCTCATTCCTTCCTGGAGCTGTGCAGGAGCCTGACCCACATCTGCTCCGACCAGGAAGCAGGAAACCCTTGGCATGCGGCAGCACAGGCTCTGCTGCACCAATAAAAGTCCAGCCCTGTGTTATTTGGGCTGTTTAGGATGAAGCAGAGCACTGGGAGCTGGTCTGAGCCCCCCCCCCAGTGATGGATGGCACCCTTGTGCCTCCCCAGGACAGCAGGCAGGGTCACCACCGCTGTCCTGTCACCTCCCAGATCCCACAGAGCTGGCAGCACCCACAGCCTTCAGCCACAACAGTCCACGGTGTTTGATCCCACTACATCACAAATCACAGCTCCAGCTCCCCACAAGGCTGCCCTGACCCCACTGACCCACCAGCACTAATTAGATCAGAGCTTGTTTATGGCACTGCCATTATCCCCTAGGAACAGGATCAGCCTCTGGAGCACGATCACAGAATATCCCGAGCTGGAAGGGATGAAGGATCATCCAGTCCAGTCCCTGGCCCTGACACCCAATAATCCCAGCCTGTGCATCCCTGGCAGCGCTGTCCAAACACTCCTGGAGCTCTGGCAGCGTCGGGGCCGTGCGTGGGGAGCCTGGGCAGTGCCCAGCACGCTCTGGAAGAAAAACCTTTACCTTCATATCCAACCTAAACCTCCCCCGGCACAGCTCCAGCCGCTCCCAAGGTCCTGCCCCTGTCAGAGATCAGAGCTGCCCCTTGGGAGGCCTTTCCTCATCCTCCTCACTCCGCTCCAGCTTCACCTCCCACAGCAGCACCATCCCCGGCTCAGGGCGACACAGGATCACCCCAAACCCTGCCAAAAGCCCGGAATGCCAGCAGCCAGCCTTACCCACGAGAAACAGCCTGCTCCTTCTCCCAGCCCGGCCAAGACCTGCCTGACTCGTTCCACCGACTGCTCGTCAGCGGCTTCCCCACTCAAATAAAAACACCGGGAACAAGCAGCTCCCCGGATCTGACACAGACACACGGCCCACGTGCTCGTGTGTACTCCAGGGGCAAAACAAGCGGCCAGGAGAGACCGCACCTGCCAAAAACCCTGGCGGGGAGAGAGAGAGAGAGAGCCAGAAATAACAGCATCTTCCCCTGGCAGCTGATGGGATGCGCTCCTTGCTGGGGAGGCTCCAGGGAAAGGAGGGCTTGGGATGCTCAGGGCTGCCCCAAAC
The DNA here is from genome assembly GCF_971803275.1 of Cyanistes caeruleus. Lineage (NCBI taxonomy): Eukaryota > Metazoa > Chordata > Aves > Passeriformes > Paridae > Cyanistes > Cyanistes caeruleus. Next base: position 4,920,634 of record NC_141726.1, on the reverse strand, counting down.
AGCCTCCTGGGAATTGCTTGGGATGTTCCTGGAGGGAACACAATGGGAACCCCCAGGATTAACACCCCTCGTGTGCATCTGGGTGGGTGTAAAGGCGCAAACACAGAAGCAGGAGGTGAATTTGAGTCCGATCTGGAGGTGCCGCACCCCAAGGAGACCCCACCGGTGACACCGGCCCGCTGAGGGGGGGACGCGTTCATCAGTCATTAATTAGCATTAATTACCGTGCCTCAGCCTCTCCTCGAGCCCGCAGCCCCGCGGGGAGCGGAATCCAGCGGGGGGATGGAGAAATCCCGCCTGGAAGCGGATGGAGGCGGGATCCCCGCGGCCGGGAGCGCCGCTTTTCCGCCAAAACCGGGGCTTTCAGAGGGGGGTCCCCGCAGGCTGCGAGTCCTGAGGGCTCGTAGGGACCCCCCGGGGGCGGGAAGAGCCGGCCCCGCTACCGCACCGGGACTCGCCGAGCCAGACCTGCGGCCCTCCGGCCCCTCCACCGGCCCTCTCCCCGTTAATCCCCCGTTAAACTCCGGGAAGGGCCCCGCCGCCCCCCCGCCATCCCTGCGGCCCTCACGGAATTGCCCCCTCCCCCCCCCCGCCCACAGCAGTGGTACGGCCCCCCCGCCGCGCCGCTGCCCGGTGGCGCCCCCCCCGCCGCGCCCCGGTGGTACGTGCCGCCCCCCCCGCACCTCTCCCGCGGCCCGGCGCGCGCGCTCCTCGCGGCTCCCCCGACGCGCTCCCACAGGAACTTCCGGCGGCGCAGCGGAAGTGACGCAGCACGGCGCCGGGCGCGCAGGGCCGGCCATGGTGGAAACGGGCACCGGGTCGCGCTCGGAACCCGCAGGGCGTTATCGGCGACAGGCCCCGGCCTTCCCACAGCGCGCTGCCCCCGCTGGCTGACGGGTTCTGGGGACGCCTCCGCCCTCCCCGCCTCAGCGCCGGTGCCACCCGCGACTCAGGGACAGCGCACAGCTCTGCACCGCAGCGTGTTTATTGTCAGTCACAGCCAGCACCGGCACCGGCCCCGCACACGGCTCCGCCGTCTGTCCCACAAACCGGAGCTGCTCCGGCGCCTCGGGAAGCCGTTCCTGCCCCGGGCAGGCTCCCGGCAGCCCCGTCAGGAGATGAAGTGAGTCTGCGGCGTGATTTGTTCCAGCTTGTGGTCGGCCGGGTTCGCCGAGGCTTCGTAGTTGCAGATGGTGACCTCGTGGCGGTGAGCCTGGGTGCAGATGGAATGTTTGAGATCCAGGGAAAGCAGGATTGCAGCCCTTTCCATGCTCGGCTTTCTCTCTGCTCTCACTCACCTCCGTCCACTCCCCTTTCAGGCCTATGTAAAAAATCTTGGTTGTCTCCGCTCCGAAATTCTTTGGGAAGTGCATGGAGAGGTGGTAAACGTTGGAGAAACGGGAAATTCTGGAAAAAAACACAGCCTGAGACCGCAGCCGCTGCTCCACCAGCTCCCACACCACCTGCAGTTCCCCCTGATCCCAGTCAGACACCCCAAGAATTTCTGGAGTGCCAACACAGCCAGCCCCAGGCTCTGGGAAGGCAAATCCTCCTGAGGGCAGCTTTCAGGCACCCTTCCCAAAATCTGGAAGGATCAGAGCTCCTGTGCCAGGCAGGAGCAGCCCCCACACCCCAGAGTCTGGCTCATACTTGGTGGGATATTCCAGCTCTCCCGAGGGGTCCCGGCTCAGGCTGAACGTCTGCTCTGGTTCCTTGGCTGTGTCATCAAAGGACATGTGAGGAATGTTCCTGAAGCTGGCAGGACAAGAAGGAGACCCAGGGAGTTATTAACAACAGGTCAGCTAATTGGATTCCGTTCATTAGCACCGCCCAGGTTCTTCTCAACAAAAAAAATGGATTCAGTTTGTCTTCTCGCAGTGCCACCAGTTCCCCCCACAGCACCCAGCCCCTCTGAGGAAGGGAAAGCTGCTTTTACTCACAGCCTCATCTCAGCCGGGTGTGTCCCATCATCCTCGCCCATCACAATGACTCCCTTCAGCTTCACGCTGCCTGTGAACCTGCCCAGACACACAGAGCAGGGTTTTCACCTCTGTCCTCTCCAAGCCAGCCCCGGTGCCTCGTTCCCAGGCGAGCAACAAGCCCTGCCAGCAGCCAGGACGGTGCCAGAGGCACTCAGGGACGGAACTCACGGGATGTTGAAGAGCAGCTCCTCATCATCATCACTTTCCACGAACTGGGGAGAGAGAAGAGCAGGTCAGGGCTGGCCTGGGGGTGGTGAGGGAGCACAGGGGACAGAGTGGGGAGTGTGGGGACAGCTGGAGGGATGATCCCAGTGGGGTTCAGGGGGCACTGCAGTACCTTGCTCACAGAAAATTTAGGATTGGAAGGGACCTCTGGAGATCATCTAGTCCTGCCCAGCCCTGCCCAGGCAAGGTCACCTGGAGGAGGTGACAATGTGGGGTTTGGGATGTCCCCACAGAGGGAGATTCCCTGGGCAGCTGTTCCAGGGCTCTGCCACCCTCATGGAAAGAAGTTCTTCCTCATGTTGAGGTGGAACTCGTGGTTTAGTTGATGTGCATTGCTCATTGTCCTGTCCCTTAACAGTCTGTCACCGTCCCCTGACACCCCTTGGAGATATTTTATGGATTTATGGGGTCCCCTCTCAGCCTTTCCCTTCTCCAGAATAACCAGGCCCAGCTCCCGCAGTCTCCCCTCATGAGGGCGTTGCTCCAGACCCCAAACCATCTTTGCGGCTTCCACTGCAACCCCTCCAGCAGCTCCTTCTCCTGTCCTGAGAAGGCCAGGCCCGGACAGCGCACTCCAGCCGTGCCTCCCTAGGGCCGAGCGGCGGGGCTGATCCCGCCCCTGCCCTGCTGCCCCCGGTCCCGCCGCCGCCGCTCCCGGGCCCACCTGTGAGCGGTCCCCTCGCTCCTCCCAGGGCCGGAACACGGTGGCTCCGGAGCCCTCGCGGCGCTCGTTGAGGCACTGCAGGCGCTGCCGGTCGATGCGCAGGTAAAGCCCCCAGGCCGCGCCGCGCTCCGCCGCCTCCTCCCCGCAGCAGCGGCACCGGCCGGGCCCGTGCCCGTGCGCCATGGCCGCGCCGGTACCGCCCAGCGCGCATGCGCGGCCGCGGGACACGCCCACACGGCGCCGGGACACGCCCACAGTGCCTCAGGGTTTGCCCCTGTGCCGCCTAAGCCACGCCCACAACACTCCCAGGACACGCCCACCTTCGTGGCGTCACCCCACGTAGTAATTAAACACACCCATGTGGCCGTAGCCACGCCCACACTAACAGGTGATAGGTCCGTTGTGCTGTAGCCACGCCCATGTGGGCGTGGCCTAGCGCTGCACGTGCTGAGCCCGCGAACCGCCCGCTGCTGCCGGGGAGGGATCCCGGGGAGGGGTCCCGGTGGTTCCGGTGGTTCCGGGGAGGGGTCCCGGTGGTCTCGGCCCCGCCCTGACCCCACCCGGGGAATGGCGAAGCTGCTACTTTCCCGCAAGGGCTCCGGGGTGTTATCCGTGGGGATTGTTCCAAGCAGCGCAGGAACGGGAGCAGCACCGCCGCCGGGATAGCGGAGCGGGATACCGGAGCATCACCTCCGAGGAGCCACGGAGTTTCCTAATGGTGTGTTTAACATTCGTTATCAGCGTCAGGAAAGAACGAGCAGCCACAGTCCAGTGTTTGGCTTTTATTGAGACATGATTCTCCTCTTTTTCATATAACTTATCTAATTAAAATATTCATCTTAATTACCACAAAAAAAAAAGGGAACATAGAAAATTGTATATATATATACACAGTTTGGGACCAAAATACAAATACAAGTCCAAGTCACTCCCCCTCCTCCTCCTCCTCCCGTTATTCATCCTACAGGGATGGGGTGGGAAGGGGGAAGAGGCAGCTCTGCTCCATCCTTCAGAGTGTGGTGGAGCACAGAACAACTGTGCAAGTGTCACAGCCCGAGACTGGGAAGGAGCACTTCGATCCCAGAATTTGCACAGTGTGTCCCTCAGGGGAATATCCCTGCTCTGCTCCCAGCTGAGGGCCGGTGCCCCCCTCTCCTCAGGCTGGATTTAGTGTCCGAGCAAAAGGAAGGGAAGGGCGAGGGGTTGGCATCGCCCCTGTGAGAGCAGAGTCACACCAGTGTCACCTCCCTGCAATGCCACCAACAAAACACGGACACAGCTGGCAAAGCCTGGAGCAAAGCAGCTGCTGTGAGAGGGAAAGAGCATCTCCCCAAAACAGCAATGCTTGGGCAATAGCCACAGCTGAGTGTGCAGTTGTGATATCAAGAATTGGCAGTTTTGCAGTGCCCAGAATTGTTCTCAGGCATCGCCCAGATGCTTTGCTCAAAGCTCCATCGTGTCTGAACATGATACCAGGCTCTGCTTCCCTCCCCTCTGCCCCTACCCCAAGTACAGAGAGAAATAAACAGTAGCACAACGGTCAGCAGAAGAGAATATATTGTTATCTAATTAAAAATACAGCAAAATTAAATACAGCAAAAACGCAGGAGAGTAAGGAAGGAGCCATTATTTTACAGCACAACACACACTGAAATGCTGCACAGTAACATTAAAGCATCTGGGACTGTAACAAACTTACAGCACGTGAGAGTCTGAGAACATTTTTCCAAGAATTTCAAACTAAACAGAGAACAGACCAAATAAACAGGAGACAGGTGTTCAGAATGGTTTTAAAGAAAGATGTTTCTTTTAAAGGAGGAGGAAAAAAAAAGGAAAGAAACAAAAAAAAAAACCAAACAGACCAGAAGCAAAACAGGGATTTTTCTAGAGCCCTCCAGGGAGGACCCTTCACAGCAAAGTTTCCCCCGGTCAGTGCACACAGACAGCTCCACCGGTTTGGGATTTGGCAGCCACAGAAAGCCAGCAGCAGAGCTTCTCAGGAGCTGCCAACAACAGCATCCACTACCAGCATCTTTTCCACCCAGACAGCAAAGTCCTAGGGCAGCAAATATGGCTTGGAACAGGAGAATGCCTCCCCTCTCTGACCCAGCTGGACCCTGGAGCCCTCCCAGAGAGGCCATGAGCCCTGGGGTCTCCCCAGCCCCGTCCTCTGCTTGCACCACCCCTGGGGTTCCCTTTGGGGCAGACAAAACACAAGCAGAAACCTTCCCCCTGTCACACCCCACAAGCAGAAAGCTTCCCAACAGCACAGCACAGTTCCTGGATGTGTCCAGCTCCGGCCCCCACGAGCCCAGCTGCCATCCTCACATCCTCAGCAGGGCTCTGACCTCTCTGGGAGCTCCAGGGCACTCCCTGACACTCCCACCAGCCCCATCAAGCACCTTCTCCTTCCTGAGCTCCAGCTCCTCACACAGCAGGTCCAAGGGAGCCTTTTGAACTCCTGTTCTGAAGGACACACGGGTTACAACAGCCACATTCTGTTGCTCACCTCCCTCCAACCTCATTCAAGTGGTTTTGGGTTCAAAGACCAAAATCCTTGGATTTTTCCCAAGAGGGGACAGAGCAAAACGTACAGGGAAAAGACAGGATTTAGGCATCAGCTTCCCAACTGGAAACAAATCCTTTGCAATTCCACACAGAAAACAAGACAAAAGCATTCCTTCTTCCCACTGAAAGAGGCAAACGATGCCTTCACTGATATTTAAAAACTGATTTCCATTGCAAAGTCCCCTGTCTCTCTCGAGATAAAAAGTTAAAATCTGACTTGATGCACAGTAAAACTTCTTCCAAATCCCTGGCAGTTTTATTCCCAGTAGCCAGCAGAAGACAACAGCAGCAGAGGAAACGTCCCCAAAGGCTCTTTGCATCCCTGCAGGACCACAAAAGCACCTGTACAGGATCTACAGCAACAGCACAGAGCAGGTCAAGAGCTGAGATTTTATTGACACACACGAGCAGGGAGCAAAGCCTCAGGGCTGGATGCACTTGCCAAAGGACTGACAGGTGGATGGGCCACTGGTCCTACCTGTCCCAGAGTCCCCAGGTGAGACTTTGGGCCCAGCAGGTACCAGATGACAGGAAAGGCTCCTGTGACACCCAGTGTCCACTCAGATGGATTCCAGCTCGAGGCATCAAGGCTGACCCCAGGACTGGGTTGGGAGGGGAGCAACATAAATAATACATCAGGGGAGAGGGGCAAAATATTAATTAAAACCATTTTATAATTTATTAAGAGGTTAAATAGTAAATAAGTCTCTGGATCTTCCACTCTCAGCAGGTGCCAAGATTTCACATTTTCCTGTGTCGGGAGATTCTGTACACCCTTCTTTCGATGGATGACAAAGCCAGAAACAGAATGTTGGGGACAAGGGGTAAAAGAGGGGGGCTTGACACTGAGAAAGGGACCAGAATAAAAGATAAAATACTGTGCCGTCATCTTGTGCAGATCGAAGCTTCTCCCAGCAGCTGCAGCCTCCAAAGAGTTCAAAGATAAGGAAGGGCTGTTTGGGTACCTTCTCCCCTTTCAGTGCCACTCCTTCCCAAGAGAGAAAGGCCCAGCTCAGCACTGCAAACTTATCTCCGAGAGAACCTGTTTTTGAAAGCTTTGATAGTCTTTGCCATCATTGGTGCAATTTCTGCAAAAGAGAAAGAAAAAACAAAACACTGCTGAATCAAACAAAAATGAAATGAATGAAAGCAAAAGTGATAGACAAAATGCTGAGAGCAATTGAAATCCACAGCTCTGGCAGACTTGAGTGTTTGAGCAGGGCCCATCAGAGTTTTCAGGTCACAGATTTGAGGAGAAGCCGCTGCTTTCTGCACTGCACCAACACAGTTCTCTGGTTAAAGCCTCCCTGCTTCCTTCCCCAGAGAGCTGCACTCCAATTCCAAACAGACACAGGCAGCAGGAGGGGAAAGGCAGAGGTTCTGCCTCGCTGGTACATTTAGGACAGGCTGCTACAGTCAGCTCTGAGCAGGTAAATCAGCATTTCCCTTTGCTGCTCCTCACGCAACAAGTTTGAACAGAGAGAGAGGGGAGATACCAACATCAACCCTCCTGCACAGCCTGGGATTCTTCCACAGCAGCTGTTTGTGAAGAAGCTCTAAGAGACCACAGGGATGTGCTGCAGGTTGTACTTACTCTTCACAGGGGGTTTCCTGGGGTCGTAGGAGGAGAAGGTGCTACCTGAAGATGGGACCGAGTGGGCACTGCTGGTGCTGGGCCCATCGTAGGACTGCTCGTCACTCGCCCGAGCGTGGCTTTTGCTGGATGTGTACAGGACTGGTTTAATTCTGGAACAGACACAGGACAGGCGTTTCCATAAAGGATTCACCGTGTTTTGACACAATTCCAGACACAAGACACCTTTGTAACAACAGCAGGGCTGCTACAATGTGGAACCAGCGCTTCCCAGCAGGAAACAGATGATTACAGTTACAAATTTCCCTGCAAAAGATGCTCCCAGACACACAGTATCCTTTCCTGAGCTTCAGGGGACACCTGAGCAGCAAGAGGAACACTCACTTAGTCTTCTCTGGCAGAAGAGGGCCTCCAGTTCCGAACTTCTCTTGTCTCCTCCGTACGTCCCGAGGGGGCTTCGCTGCAGAGTTCACAAATGCCATCTTGGCCACTCTCCCTGCAAGAGGCCAGAAACATCACTTACATCCAGCTGCCTATAAAGGAGGCTCCTCACTGCTTGTCCTACTGCTGACAGTTCAGCCACCTCTCCCCAGTCAATCCATTCCAAAGAAATAGTGACAGTCTTCTTCCTAAGGTCTGAACCTCTAACAATGAGAAATGAGACTGATCAGCTCAGCAGTTCTCATTATGTTCACCCAAAACCCAGGAATGTTTCCCCACACCCTGGTTCTCTTCCATGCCAGCATGGAGAACCACATGGAACAGGAGCCTACTCATCACTGCTGTGATGAGTATCAGAGTTTTTGAGCAGATCACTGCTCAAAATATTGAGCTGCTTCAACACCATCATGGATGGGAGCGAGCCACCACTAAACCACAAAGCAGAGGTGAGCACACAGAGCTAAGCAGCTCCTAAACTGGACTGGTTTTAAACCCAAATGCCCTCTCTGAGCCCCACCTTTGGGTTTGTTGGCGTGGGCAGAGCCGATGTTGCGTGCCAGCATGAGCAGGCGCTGCTCGCGTGCGTCGTGCAGCCGCAGGTACATCTCCCGCCACGACTCGAACTCCTCGGGCTTCTCGTTCTTGAAGTCTCGCAGGCAGTGGTTGTGCCACAGCTGATCCGTGTCCTCCACCAGCACCTGAAGCAAACCCACACAGAGCTGGGATCCCTCCTGACTCCTCCTGTCCCCTTTCCCTTGGCACCAGCTCAGTGCCACTGGAATTCCAGCAGGGCCTGTGTGCAGCAAAGCCAGGAACTCAGGGCTAGCAAAAGCCACGTCTTGCAATGAGAAAATCTGAATTTGCTATTCTGCTGTTGCAGCTGAGGACAGCCCTGCACATCACATCCCTTCTCCCAGGCCAAGGCACTCACATGGTTGCATTCCTCGATGCGATACAGCTGCTCTGGGGTGCACCTCTCCAACACCGGCTCCAGCACGGAGAAAGGGACACCACCCACTTCATAGATTGCTAGAGAGAAGCAAGAAGAACAGGGTATTAATTATCCTGCTCCTTCCTTGCCAAAGAAAGGGCTTAACACCTTGAGACACAGTGAAAGAACTGCAGCGTTGCACAACACCAGACAGGATGAGGGGAGGAGAAAGGAACCTCAGGCACCAATATTTCCAAGTTAAGAAATATCTGTGCAAGCTCCATTTGCCACAATTTCCAGTGCTTGACAGCATTGTGGGTGCTGATCCCTGCAGCACCTGGAATTCCAGTGGGATTTATCCCATATTTGTAACAAGGGGGAACTGCTGGGGTCTGTACCAACAAGCTGCCAAAATTTCAGTGACTCTGAGACAAGGAAAAGTACTTACAGTCGATGTTGTTACTGAGGACTCTGATACACTGCTGGTACAGGGACATCATCTTTGGGAGGTAGGCAGTTTTGGAGCCAGAGTACACCTGCATTTTGGAATTCAACCGTCGGCCTGTGAAACCCGCTTCGCTCTCCTCCACTGGCGAGGACACTGCTGTGGGGGGAAACGCTTGGAGTGAGGAGGGGGCAGAGAAAAGAAAGAGACTGGCCTGATAAACAGCACAGGAGGCACAAATTTGGAGTCACCCAGAAGTGACCCAAAGGGCAAAGTCTTCTCCAAGACACTGCAGAGGAAGCTCAGGAAGGGCAAGGTCAAAGCCCAAGCCCCAAAGAAGCGTCAGTGAAGGATTATTCTCATTTCTGATGGAGCTGCTTTTTTGTCTGAAACCTCTGCCCTTGGCAGACCCCAACAGAAAGAACTGAACCCAGCCAGCATCCCCTCCTGCTCTCTCCCACAATCTGGCTCATTCCAAACCCATTTCCTTGCCCAACATACCTTTCCTTTTTGTCTGGGAGCAGGTGATGGACTCAATTGAGGGAAGAGGACGATAATTGGCCTGGATGGGGGGCAGGGGGATGTCTGGTAACGTCGGAACCACATCTAAAATTATCTGGAAGGAGAGGATGGACATGGAATAAGACAGGAATACATGTGACATTCCACCAGTGTACAAACAGCACTCAGCTGTGGGGTTTTTTTGCAGATTTTGAATAAACCACTCAGTGCTGCTCAGTTTGCACAAGGCAACAACCTCAGGGGGTGGCTGCCAATAGGAAGAAGCCAAAATTTGGGATCTGAATCGTTCAGCACCTTCCAGAAAGAGCCATCCCTGTTTTTATCCTATTCAGGACAAGCAGAAGCATTTCCTTGATCTCAAACACTCATTTTCTCCTCTTCCTGCAAAAAAACTTTGCACTGATGGAGGAGAAAGGGAACCTCAGAAACTGAGGAGAACTTAAAACTTTGATATGGAGTTTTATGAAGCACTTATTAGAATGAATGGCAAAGCAGGATTTAAAATGCTGTTAAACCTTATAAAAACCACTTTGTCAAGAGCCAAGTGTTTAAAAGTTGAGTAAAAAGATGAAACAGTAATGATTTTTTTTTACATTTAGTCCCTATTTAGACACCAAACCCTGCCACCCATGTGACAAAGGATCTGTACAGAAATATTGCTCATTTTCCAGGCTTTCACAAAAGAAGGTTTGTCTTCTGGAATGAGCTGCCTTGTACCACCAGTTCTCCCATTTCTGCACACTAAAAGAGGTCAATTTTAGAGAAGCACAAATACTTGAGAGGGGAGACATGAGAACCTCGTTAGCAGGAGATGCACTGCAAACTGGGCTGGATTCTAAGCTCACATCCACAGATCCTCTGCTTTCTCACCAAACCTTACCCTCTTTGGTTTAGGAGGCTCTGGGGGTTTCTTCTCTGCCTTTTTCTCACTTGTTCTTTTGTGGCTTGGACTTTTCTGACTGGAGCTCGAGCTGTTGGTGCTGGCTTTGGATCCATTCTGTTTGCTGTGCCCTCGGTCTTTGTCCCCAGCTGACCCAGCCGAGGATTTGACCACTTTCTTTTTCTTTTTCTGGGGCTGGTCATAGCTGAGATATGACTCAAACGACATTGTAGGTTGTTCAAACTCATCCTCTGCTTCCCCCTCCCCAGAATTTGAGGAAAAACCCACAGATTTTTTCTCCACATCGGAGATTTTGCGCTTCCCCTCCGAAGACTTTAAGCTCCCAGAACCCCCCTTTTCCTTGATCCTATTGCCCGAGTCACTCTCAGCTTTCCGTTTCTCTGAGTTAGAGCTCTCCAGGCTCTGCTTGGACTTTTCCAATTTGCTCTTCTCAGAGTCCCGATGCTTTTGCTTCTTGACATGGTTGTCCAAAGGTTCCTCTGAGTGCAGCAACGAGTGCGACTTCTCCTTCCTGGAGGCGCCGCTTTCCCGATTCTTCTCTTTTTTGGTGCCCTCTGAAGTCCTCTGCTTCTCCTTGCCAGCTGCTGCCACGGGGGATTCTCGGAGCTGCTCTTTAAAAGAGCTTTTGTGCAACCTCTCTGGGCTGAAGGCAGAGGTCCTGTCATCCCCTCTGTCATCGAGTCGCTGCTTCTTGTGCGAGGATTTGTGCTCTTTGCTCCGACTCGCGTTCCCTTTGTCGCAGAAATCGCTGGAGCTGCGCTCCCGGCCTGCCCCGAGCTTCTCCTGGAAGCTGTGGCCTTTACTGGCTTTCCGATGGAATAGTGCTGGCTCTTCCTGCTCCTCGGAGGCGTAAGGGTCTGTGTCCACATCCTGGGGGCTCTCACTGGGCTCGGGTGACACAGCTTGTCCACAGTCTGAGTACTCCTGGTCTGAGGAGAGCACCGGGGAGGATCTGCCCCAGCCCTTCCCTTGGTGGCTGCTGTAGCCGTAAGTCTCATGGGCTCTCTCAGGCCTAGGATGCCTTTTGGATTTCTTTTCCCTATGATCTGGGCTATAGGACTGGCTGCAAGATGGCTGGAAGGGTTCTGAGTAATCCTGGTCAGCCTCCTCATCCTCTCTTAGGGAGGATTCCTGATGCCTTTTGCTTGAGCTGCTCCTCTCGTAGTCACGCTCTTCAGAGTCCAGGTTATTTCTGAAGGGAGAAGAAATCAAAAAGACTTAGATTAATACTGGCCAACATGAATGAAAAGAGCCATTCCCTGGACTGGAACACCTCTCACAGAAGACCAAGGTTGTATTTGGTAGCTTTGTGGCAAAAATCCCACTAAATCTCTAAGGAACATCAACAATCAGGGATTTAAAAACTGCATTTCTAGTGCAAGGACTGACAAAGCACTTTTATTAGGACTAGAGACAGAACTTTCTCCTTGCCTACACACTCCTGGCTGTGTGATGCTGTGGGAAATGTCCCCCAGTCCCCCAGCTCAACACGTGGGAATATGACTCCTTTAAATTCCCATTAATAACTGGGCCTTTTATCACTCAAATCTATTTGATCTCTGCTGGGTTCAACACAGCTTTGTTACTGACACATGCCTGCTAGCAATAACTTCCAGTTTCCATAGGATTCTGGCTCATAAAAGCATTCTTTCAAATTACTTGGGCCTAGAACTTCCTGTCTTCAGAACATAAAATGGCAAGCAAGCAGATTGCATCTTTTGCTTTATTAAGGCATCTCCTGTTAATCTCTTCATCAAACTGCCAATTCTTGAAAGCTGGCCCCAACTTCCACATGAAACTGCAGCTGTCATCATCCCAACACTCCAGAGCCAGCAAAGGCAGGAAGTTTCTGCCAAAACAAGGCAAAACCCCCAGGCAGAGATTGCATATTGGTTTTACAAGTATTTCCAGAGCCTTGGCCAGAGAGGTTTGAAATATCCACTGAAAAAAAACATTCCCAAAGCTCATCCATGGGGCTCACTCACCGCTCCACCTCCTGGGCCACCGGCACCAGCTTCTTCCACCTGGCCACAAGGTCCTTGGCAAAGTCTCCCACGAGCTCATGTTTCCTCAGGCTGTTCACAGTCTTCCCAACTCCTGTCTCCTTCAGGAGAGAAGCACAAATCCATCTTAGCAAAACAGGAATTCTCACCCCTGCTAAACTCCCTAAAGAGTCAATGAAAAGAACACACTCCCTACTGCTGAGAGGGAGAAAGTTCCTTGATCTCACAGCAAAGATATCACTTTTATTCTGTTTTCAGCTGCTTTGTATCACTCACTACATGTACACCAAAGAGTTAATTCTACCTTAGTCAAACACTAATTATTTGTATTAATAACCCAAGTCAGTATTTACCATGAGAGCTGGCAAGTTTGAAGACAGAAGCCATTAAAAACTGTAAGGATTAGCACTTCCTCATTTCCTGCTGATTTGTTATTGCTGGGATCTGCTCCAACTCTCACATCCCAGTCAGGTGTTAAGCTTTTGGGAGAACTGAGCGTGACAGACTGTCCTTCATGGCTTCCCACCTGCCCTGGCACGCTCCTTCCCCATGCCTGGCACTTCCAGAACCTTATCACAATCGCACCCATGTCACTGGGCTGTAGCAGGTGGCCAGGGAAACACACCCTGTTCCAGGGAAAGCAGCACTTCCATGGAAAACAGCCCTCCCTGGGACTCCACAGACACCATGAAAAGCCCCAGAGATTTCACAGCTCTTACCACGAGAATGTCAACAGTGATGGGTAACTCTGACAGCCTCTTCAGACTCTTCAGCAGCTGTGGAGACAACAGGAGAAATGTTCAGAGTTGTCACACAGGACCACAGACCGGGAGGAAGGAAATGCTGCACTGCCTGAGAGCTTGTTAGGAAGATCCAAGTGGCTGACAGCTGCTGTCTCGCTCCACAAAAAGCTCCTGGGAAGCTGGACACGAGGGCCAACTGCAAAAAAATCTTGTCTCTGCCCACAAGAACCCACCTGAAAGTCTCATAGCACACTCAAATATTAACATTTGCTTCACACAGGACTGCAGCTTAAATCTGGCTTAAAGCACTGGGAACAGAAACACACAGCAAGAGGAAGAAAGGACTTGGAAGCCTGTGACTCAAAAGGTGATGGTGGAATTACCCCTTGGCAAGAGGGGTGGGAGCAAACCAAAATAAAAGAGGAAGGAAGATTTCTAGATGCTGCTAAAGACCTAAGAGGGGAACCGGTGTCCCCGCTGCCCACGGGCTCTCTTCAATCAGCTGCTAAAACAGCACCTGATCCCTTCCAAATTCCCTCCCTCTTGCTCCACTCTTTCCCCTTCCCTTCACAAACACCAGAGAAGTGTTTTTTCCATGGGAGAGGGTGGAACAAGGAGCCCTCTCCACTGAGGAGCTGAAGGCAGCAAGAAACAGCCTCAAGCTGCGCCAGGGGAGGTTCAGGTTGGACATCAGGAGAAATTTCTTCAGGAAAGGGTGGCCAGGCATGGGAATGGACTGTCCAGGGAGGTGCTGAAGGATTGACCAGACATGGGGCTCTGGGCTGGTTGATAAGATGGGGATCGGTCACACATTGGACTTTATCATCTTTTCCAACCCTAATGATTGTGGGATTCTAAGTGAAGGGGATGTTCCCATACCTCTGCCACCCAGGTGGTTTGGGACATGGCCTCACCATGATGTCTGCTGGCTCTGTAGCTACACTGCATGGTAGGACACATCTGACAGCACCGTTGCCCCTCACATCATTTCCCAGAGCTCAGCTATAGCCACAGTCCAGCCTCATCAGCATTCCCATTATTATGGCCCCTATACAGCCCAGGCTGTGCTCAGCACTCCTATGCTATATGCCATACAAAGGGCTGCCCATGATCCAGAAGATCTTCTCTTTAAAGCACTCTGCTCGTGCTCAAATCAGCACTGTCAGCCTAAGCTGGCACCCAGTCACCCCCAGGGCCACCGTGCAAGGGTCAGACAGGTTTGCAGGTTTCCTTCTCTGGAGGGAAATGAGTTCCTTTAACTTCTTTGAGGAGCGCTCTTGCTCTCAGAGGGGAAGCACTCCTCGACACCCAGAGAAGGGTTGCTCTGACTTAAGCAAAACCACAATTTCTGTTCACTAGAAACCACTCCTTTGTATTTTTTTTATATTTAGGATCTAATAACTGTGACAGAAGGTTTCGGTTTTCTTGGTTTAGAAGAGTGAAACACTGATACCAAGAGTGGCTGCTGTTGCCTTGCCAGCACAGCTGCTCAACAAGTGCACTGGCAACCGAAGCCATCAAACCAAAAGCAGCAGACAGTCCTACTCTGCTGCCTTTCCCAGGACTGCCTGCCACAGTTCAGGGGTCAGGATCCCTCTGGGAAGGCCAAAATCCTTCTGGGATTGGTAATAAAGGAGTTTGGACTTGCCTGTGCAAAGGGGACAGGAAGGGAAAGAAGGAAGGAGTTTTATACTAGATTGAAAAAGACAAAACCAGGAAAATATTAAAGCAACAGCATCTCTGTGAGCTAGCTGAATTCCTAGAAAGGTTTTTTTCAGAGCTTACAAAATGCCACTATGAGAGTAAGAACCAAGGAGAACTCGTCCTGGTATCCCTAAATCCTCCCAAATATTTTCTAGCTACACCCCACTGTAGCATCTCCCACAGTTCTGTTTGCTCTTTAGTTATTTGTTGCCTTCAGGGCTGAATTCCAGGAAGAGAGGTGCTGTTCTCAATGGGAATGCTGTTCTCAGTGTGGCTGGAGAGCAGAGGAGACACGCACTTGATCCAGAACACGTCTCACGAGGAGCTGAGTTATTCCACAGTTGGTTCCTCCGTGGAACACAGGTCCATGAGATGCACCAAGTGAGACAACTTCGATGCAGTGGGGCTTAAAATAAACTTTATTTCTTTTAGAAACAAGTTGATGGAGTTCATCCCACTGAGACTTAAAGGGTCATCAGGAAGAATTCTGGACAACAGGAGGAATTTCTTCACAGAAAGGTGGTCAGGTATTGGAAGGAGGTGGTGGAGTCCCCATCCCTGGATGTGTTCAAGAAATAACTCAATGCGGAGCTCAGTTGATATGGAAGGGTTCAACCAAAGGTTGGTCTCGATCCTGGAGGTCTTTTCCAACCTGTAACAATCCTGGGATTCTAAATCTGGCAGCTCATCTTGGAAATAACCAGGATCATACAAACCCTGGGAGGAAAAGGTGATCAGGTGGGAGGCAGGAAACACCAGGCTCGTGTCTTGTGAGACACACACGACAAAGCTCTTCTAAAACACCCCAGCACAGGGCAGGGCTTCAGTCAATCCCATAAAACCTTCCCTGAGTTCCAGCTCCAATCAAGTTCTGTTGAACATGGGTGGATTATTTTCTTTCTTGAAAGCAGGCAGCCAGACTGACACTAAAAACACACACTAAAGTCAAATTGCTCCAGCACAGCCCGGCTGCTTTGCCTCAGTGAAGATGCTCTTGCTCATGTTTTCCTTCTCCTCTTTCTTCCCATAGCCATGGAGCAGAGCTTGTACCTCCTCTGCTGGGAAAAAAAGGACTCTTTCCAACCCATGACAGCACTGTCCAAGATTTCACTCACACTGTTCCGTGCCAGCAGCCCAATTTTCACCCAAAACCAGTAATAACAACACTTTACACCCTTCAGCAAGGCAGTGAGTTTGTACACGACACTGGGCAAATATTATTCTTTCACATTCCTGCTAAAATATTTTGAAAGGATCAGGCAAGAAAAGTGAAAATGGGTAGTACCCAGGGATATCATGGATTTGTCCTGCTGACAGGATCGAATTCCTTCAACGGGAAGGTGCTCACAAGACCTATCAAGACAATGCAATGGCAACTAAATTCAGGCTTTAAACCACTAATGCTTCCGAGGATACAGCTGGAAAAGTATCAGAAATAAAGAATATAGGTCACAGGGCCTTTCTGCTGGGGAAGAAAAGAGGTTTTCAAGTCATTACCCTGCTTTACCTCCTCTGCCTGCCCTTGCAAAACCACCCAGGATCAACAGAGCAAGAAATGACTTGGCACCACGAGGTCACTGGAGAAAGAGTCGGGCTGTGCAAACACTGCCCCGGGACTGCAGTGCTCCAGAAACACACCAGCACTTCTTGCCCCGAGCTCACACAAGGGTCGGGGAACAGCAGCACTAATTCTCTGTGAGACAATATTTGATGTCTTGCCCATGGTCTCGGCACCACGAAGCTCAGACTCCCTGGAACTGAGTCCTTGGCAGTCCCTCAGCTCCATTTGGGGCTCCACCAGTTAAACCCTGCTCTGGTCCTGGCTGAGAGGGTGAGAAGAGTAACCAGATCCCATCGCAGCACCCCCAGCCAGGCTGGAGCTCCTACAGAGGCTCCCATTTCAAAGGGTCAGCACTCGAGCATCCTCTCCTGTTCCTGGGTGCTGGGAGATCTTGGGAAGCGAGTTCTGCAGGTGTTTGTTTCAGTGAAACAGCCCAGCACAGAGCAGCTGCACAGCCCTGCCTGCCTCCTCTTTCACCTGAATTACACAAAACGTGAACTGAACACGTGTCAATACTCTCAACAGATGCTCCCCCTTTGAACAGAGTAACAGCACGCCCAAATTCAACCGTAATTCCAAATTTTACTAGAAAAGCCAGCTCTGAACGCTGGTGCCCAGCAGGACAGCCACTGTCACCGAACACAGCGAGCCCAAGACAGCTCGGGGCAGCACAGCAGCCGCTCCACGGCAGCTGCTGCGGGCAGAACGTTTTGTCAGCGGGCAAATTCCCTGGTGGAGAGGGGCAAGAAGAGCCAAGCAAGTCCCCGAAAGCCGGAGGGAAGGAGGCAGCTCCGGAGCGGAGCCGTGTGTCCCCCCAGCCCCGCGGCGGTGCCTCCCTGCGTGGGCTCACCCTGCTCCGCCACCCAACACGTCACCAGGGCAAGACTCTTCCGGCCAGTTCTCCGCTGCCCGTCTGCCCAGGGGGACCCCGAAAGGGAGCCCTGCCTGCCGGTGCGGCGGCGGGACCGGCCGTGGAAGCCCTGCCGCCACCCCGAGCCCGCCACGGGGGCACCCGAAAAAGGGACTCCCGCCCACCGCTGCCACGGGGGGACCCCACAAAGGACAGCCGCCCTCCGCCACGGGACCCCCAAGGCCTGCGAGCCGGGGACAAGCCCCGGGCAGCCCGCACGTCTCACCCCGCGGCCCCGGCCGGGCACGGAACTCCACGCAGGGGAAGCCCCGGCGGAGGGAGGCCCTGCCCCGCGCGCTCCCGAGCCCCGTCCCCACCGCCGGCACCCCGGCGGGCTGAGGCAGCCCCCATCACCTTCTTGGGCTCGGCGCTGCCCGCCAGCCGCGCCTGGAGCCGGCCCACAACTTCCAGCACCGACTCCGCCATTTTTACTGCTGGAGAGCCGGCGGCGGCGGAAGCGGCTTCAGCGGCCGCCGGGCCCACGGCGCTGCCCCGCCGCCGCCGCCATCTTGGCTGCGGGCAGGAAGCGGAAGCGGCGCAACGCGGCCTCGGCCATGGCGGGTGCGGGCAGAGGGCGGCGCCATCTTGAGTGCTGGCAGGGTCGTGTCAGCTCCGCCCTCAGGATGGGCTGTCACGGAATCCCAGGGGAGCTGCAGCTGGAAGGGACCTCTGGAGATGTCCTGTCCAACCCCCTGTCAAGGTAGTGTCGCCTGGATAGGTGACAACGCATCCAGGTGGGTTTGGGATGTCCCCACAGAGGGAGACTCGACACCCTCCCTAGGCAGCTGTTACAGAGCGCTGCCGCCCTCATGGAAAGCTTTTCCTCGTGTTAAGGTGGAACTCGTGGTTTAGTTGATGCACATTGCTCATTGTCCTGTCCCTGAACAGAGTCTGTCACTGTCCTCTGACACCCCTTGGAGACATTTTATGGATTGATGGGATCCCCTCTCAACCTTTCCCTTCTCCAGACTGACCAGGCCCAGCTCCCGCAGTCTCTCTTCACCAGAGAGATGCCCCAGTCCTTTAGTGATCTTTTTTCTCTCTTTTAGACCCACTCCAGCAGCTCCTTGAGAAGCCCAGAACTGAACAGGTTTTTTTTTCCTGAGGCAATGTCACTCCAGACCTGTTCCTGTTGCCTCCCAATGGCTGCTTTTCTTTGGGATTGAGTACGTTCTTGCAGTGCTGTGTCTCAGCTGAGTCTGGACCCGAGTCCAGCCCTTTCCAGGTCTCAGTCTGGACCCGAGTCCAGCCCTTTCCAGGTCTCAGTCTGGACCTGAGTCCAGCCCTTTCCAGGTCTCAGTCTGGACCCGAGTCCAGCCCTTTCCAGGTCTCAGTCTGGACCCAAGTCCAGCCCATTCCAGGTCTCAGTCTGGATCTGAGTCCAGCCCATTCCAGGTCTCAGTCTGGACCCGAGTCCAGCCCTTTCCAGGTCTCAGTCTGGACCCGAGTCCAGCCCTTTCCAGGTCTCAGTCTGGACCTGAGTCCAGCCCTTTCCAGGTCTCAGTCTGGACCCAAGTCCAGCCCTTTCCAGGTCTCAGTCTGGACCCAAGTCCAGCCCATTCCAGGTCTCAGTCTGGATCTGAGTCCAGCCCATTCCAGGTCTCAGTCTGACCTCAGTCCAGCCTGTTCCAGGTCTCAGTCTGGACCCGAGTCCAGCCCATTCCAGGTCTCAGTCTGGACCTCAGTCCAGCCCTTTCCAGGTCTCAGTCTGGACCCAAGTCCAGCCCATTCCAGGTCTCAGTCTGACCTCAGTCCAGCCCATTCCAGGTCTCAGTCTGGACCTCAGTCCAGCCCATTCCGTGTCCCTGTGACTCGGTGAGGGTGGCTGACCTCACACCACCCCAAAAGCCTGCTGTAAGTGTAGAAGTGATAAGAGCAGTCAGCTGGCTGGGAGAGGAGGGAGGAGGGTGTTGTGTGGGGAAAGTTGAGGGTCTCTGTGCCTCAACCTGCAAATCCTGCCACTGGACAGAGCTTCCTCCTGGACAAACCTGTCTGAGAGCAAGGTAAGATCAGCCCCAGCCTGTGGGTGAGTCACAGAGAGCCAGGACACACCTGGCAGGATCAGCAGAGACTTTGTGTGGGGCCAGGAACTGCTGAATAATGGAAAATGGGGAAAAAAAAAAGCCTTTGTTGCTTTCTAAAACAGGGCTGGAGGAGTTATTAGCAGCAAAAGAGTGCCTGGAGCTGCAGTGCCCAGGTAGTTTTCCAGGCTGGCTGGGAGCTGGCTGTGACTCAGAATCTGTTTGAACCCACCTGCAGGAAAAGGAGAGGCACTCTGGTTCAGTATTAAAGAAAATAAGCCTGACACAACTTTCTGAAGGCACTGTTACACTGATCTGCTGTTGGCTCAGTAATCAGGGCTGAGATTAGCAGCACTGAAAGGATGTGAGGACAGTGATTGTCTTTTAAGGGAAATTTAAACAGCCAGAATAAAAGCTTCCCTTGATGTCTTCCCTCCATTCTGTCTGGGCCCTTTGAAATCTCTTCAAATCACTCATGCTCCCTAGATTAACCCAGCAGACAGGATTAATCTGTATAAAAAAAATACCCCTTTCAGGTCACTGCAGTGACATTTCAATGAGGAGCAGCAATAATGTCCCATTTTAAATTAAGTGCAGGTAGCAAAGGTTGCTGTGCCCTCCCACAGCCAGACTTTGGAATAAATCTAACATGTGCTGTGCTTTGAGTTGGGAATCTGTCAAAGGTGCTCAGAGAGGACAGACTGATCTTCTGTCCAGGATCCCAGGGACATCAATCCAAAACTTTCCTTGTACTTGTGTGAAGTGTGCTGCAGTTTGAAGATCTGTTTTACCCCAGAACAATTTCCTTCTTGGCTGCAAGGAGGCTCTGGCAGTGCTGTATCTTAGGGAGAGGTAAGTCTGAGGGATCTGGAGAGAAGGCCTGGAAAAAAGATTTTATTTTCCTAGGAAATTCCAATATTTAACCTGTATCTTCATTTCAGATCCAGCCAAAAAGCTGAAACTGCAAATTTTTCTGATGAGTCTGGATAAAATGCAACATCCAAGCGTTGTTGCTGTGAAAGGGCAAATCCCAGTTCCTTCTCCCAGTCCTGAGCTGGTGTCAGAAACTGTTTCACATCCAAACTCAGGGAGAGAGCAGCACTTGGGGCCTGCTCCAGGATGTGACACTGTGATAGACGAGCTCTCAGTGGTGTAAATTGGGGTAGCCCCATGAAACACCACAATTCCAGGGATGGCTCAAGTGCCTGGGACTTTGCTCCTGAATCCCTGTGGCTTCTGAGTCATCTCTGCTCTCTCCTCTGAGCTTGGCTGTGCTGGCACTGCCACTTTCCCACTCCAGCCCAACCTGGAATCCTCTTTCTTGACAGACTTTTACTCAACTTTTCCCTTCTCCATTTTTTTGCTGAAGTCTCCTAATTCCCCCCATCCCTCCTGGTGCTAAATATGAGCTGATTACTCAGTTCCAAGAAACCTGATCTTTGTGTCCAAGTGCAATAAACAGCCCCAGACATGTGAGACAGAGCAGTAACAGCTATTTCTGGCCAGATTTGTTCCCTCATCTACTGGCTGCTCCCAGCTCCCTCGGAGGAGGTGAGGTCACTGCTGAGTTTCAGACTGGAGGTTCAAATGGGATTTGGGAATATTCAAAAGCTGTGCCTGAGTCAGGTGAAGCACACCCTGCTGTCACCCCAGGACCAGTGGGTGCTCCCAGTTCCCCAGAGCAGCCACCCAAAATCCTCAGTCCTTTGTAATACAGGAAAGGTCCTGGCACTGGTTTTGTTGAGAATCCCCTCCTGCAGTCATGGCACTTTCTCACAGAGGTGTGCAAGGGCTTGGGGAACAGTTCCCATCCTTCTCTAGACCTGACCCAGGTAATTTTGATTCAGTGGAAGTTTTCCCTTTCCTTTTCTGAACATCTTAAGGAGCAGAAAGGCACCTGTGTCCCCATTGCAAGGCTCTTCACCCCTCTGAACTTCCCAGCGGCTCTGCCACCTGACAGAGCACAGCCAACATCCTTGGCACATCTTGAGGCCAGCCCTTCCTCACCTGCTCACTCAGGAACCATCATCCTCCTCCTGCTCTGAGGTTTCAGGGAGTCACTGGCAGGTCTGCTTTGTTTCTGGCCTGCAGTTCATCCACCTGTCCCAGGCTGGCCTGTGGTCCCTGCAGCATGGCTCTGGGACACAGCAGTTCCCTCTGCCATCTCCTGGGCACACAGGGAACTGGTGGCTTCTCATTCTGTCCCTGCTCCTCTTCCACCTGCCAGGACTCAGCAGAAGGGACAGTGACAGTGCTCTGGGACACCTCAGATCAGCAGTCAGCGTTTCCAGGGCAGGCTGGAGCTCGTGGGGGCAGGAGCAATGCTGGGCTGTCCAGAGGGTGAGAGCAGCAGCAGTCACAGGTAGGATTTAGTGCTGTGCAGCACCTGTCTCCACCTGCACTGCCTGTCCAGGTGTTTTCTCACTCCTGGAGAAGACAGAGGCACATCCAGAGCACGAGTCACCTCTTCTGAAGGCAGATGTGTCTGGCAGCCCCCCTTCTCCTCACTGGCCTGCCCTTCCTCCCCCAGGTACGACCCACACTTCAACACCTGGCCAGCATGGAGCACAGGAGATCCCACTTCAGCCTGAGCACCTGTGACGGGCTCCCCTACACTGTGGGAGGGCACAACACCCAGTGCCCGCTGGCTTCTGAGTGCTACATCCCCACCACCACCAGCTGGCACAGCAAGGCCGCCCTGGAGACGCCTCCACCATCATCCACGGCCAGCTGTGGCTACATCAGGCACACCCACTCCAGCTCCGTGTGCTGCTACAAGGCTTGGACAGCTGGAGGGAGCAGCCTGGGCTGGGCACAGCCTGGGGCTGTCTGAGAGATGGAGGGAGGCTGGAATGAGAGCAGGAAGAGGTATCAGAACTGCATCCAGTGCTACAACCCCGACCTCAACGAGCGGGCTGAGGGTGAGGAACTCCCCGAGGCCATGGTGGGTGTCTCGTGCTGCACCATCACACTCCCACCATCCCTGGGCTCCAGGTCCAGCTCTGTGGCCTCGGCAGCAAGCAGCACGTAAAGAGCTGAGTTCCACATGGCTTTTGCCAGCAGCAAGGGAAGGACACGCAGCTCGAGAGTGTGGGACAGCTGGGTAAGGAGGCACGCTGATGTCTGGGGTCACTGCAAACTTTGGGAGCTAGGAAATTGTCCCCTGAGCTGCCTCCATCTCGAAGCCTAAGCAGGGAATGCAGGCACAGAAGCAGGACAGAGAGCTTTTCTCCCCAGCCTGCAGCACTGGATTGCAGCATGGATTGGGGAAAACAAAAAGGAGAAAATAAAGAATTCAGCCAAACTGTAATAGTGGAAAAGAAGGACCATCGCTTCCATCAGCTTCCCACAAAACTCACAACACAAGTTAGGGGTAAGAAAAATTTATTTACTTCTCTGGTAACAGGGACCGCTCATTTACCAGGAAGGATGATGCCATCATACTGTGAAAGAAACACAAAGAAAGAAAAAGAACCAAAGTGAGAAATCACCATCAGGCAAGATCAGGGTGTGACTTGTGTAGGTCTAGGACAGTCTGTCCACACTTTCTATCAAAAACCCCCCAAGAAACTATCAGCAGTCCCCACCTCTTGAGATTTCCAACCCAGCTCTCAGCAGCTCCCGTTCATTATCCTGTTATTTATTATATGGACAGATAACCCCAAGAATTTGTTTTAATTGCAGATATCTCCATCCTCCAAGCGTGGCAGCTGAGCCTGGAGCTCTGTCAGACCAACAAATCCTAACCCTGCCTCCTCACTCATGATCCCCAAACATGCAGCTCCTCCAAAAACTGAGAGTCATTTCTACAAGAGCTGGTAATTCCTCCCGGCTCTCCTGCCAAGAGCAGCTCTTTCAGTTCAGCACAAAAAAGCACAAACAGCATTCCTGCTCTAACATTTCTATTTAGTAGCAGCACCTTCTACTACTCTGGGACAGTAAAAATCTACTATTCAAGCCCTCATCAAGATCTGCCCAGTGATTTGCTCCAGCCTTTCCATGAGGAATTTTGCTGTTCCTTGCTAGGAAACTCCTGGGATACAAAAATAAAGATGTACCTTTTGCTGGAACCAGCGCATGGCTTCCTCCTTCCCAATCCTGTGCTTGGCCCCGATGTTGCCAGTCCTGCGTTTCTTGTCAGCAATGCTGAATCCCGGCCTGCCCAGCACCTGCAGGAGGAGGCAAACAGCACTGCTTCATCCTGGCATTTACTGCTTTCTTAAACATTTTTCCAAGAGGGAAATGTCCTCATCAGTGATGCCTTGCTGCACTCTCCTTCCCCAAACCCAGCCCAATGATATCCCCAGGAGTTGTTGTCAAAACAACAGAGTTTGTTTCTGAAGAGGCTTTGTGGGATTTGTCATAAATCAAGGATTTTATGGCAGCTCTGGGAATCTCAGATTAGAAAAATGTCAGCAAAATCCAAATCTATCTTCCAGCACTTGGCAGCTAGTCCATGGGAGCCAGGGCTTGCTCTAGGCTCCTTCTGGAGCTTTCCCACAAGCCCAGAAAACAGGGAATACTCACCACATAGAAATCCAGGCCGTAGATCCCGATACTGGGATCGTATTTAATGCCCAGATCAATGTGTTCCTGGATTCCAAAGCCAAAGTTCCCAGTGTCTGAGAAGTTGTTTTTTCTCAACTCGTATTCTCGCACCTGAAACGTTGGTTCTTGGTCACTATTTTGTTCCTGACTGGAAGCAGAATCAAAACTCCTGCCCACTGCTACCAGACCCCAAACTTCTTCACAAGTTATTGAGTCCTTATCCCAAAAATTTTACTCCCCCAGCTTGGTCCTAAATTCCAGCAGCAAAGACAGAACACGAAACAAAATCAGCTGCTGCACCGATTAGTTCTTAAATAAGGATCAAACAACACCCAGATTAACAGTGTGAACACTTCATCCCATGGATCTGACCTGCACCTAGATCAGCTGCAGCATTTCAGAGCACACATTCAGTCAGAATGGAAAGGTTCCATTTTTCCACAAACCAAAGATCCAGCCCAAAATCCTCACCTTCAACCCCTTCTCCAGAATCTCCTCTGCTTTGGCCCCGCGAACCGTGCAATGAACAGCGATTTTCTCATTTCTCCTGATCCCAAAGGATCTCACCGTGTATCGGGCTGTAGGCAGCAATAGTTAAACTCAGATCACAGCCAGAGAATTCCCACCCGGGGATTCAAAGCTTCTCAACACGCCATAAACTCAAGGGAATTAAAAAGAACTAAGGCAGCCCCACATTCCGTTTTAAGGGATGTTGGCAGAGCATAGTTTGAGTTTGGAGACATAACTCAAATGACATAAACATGCACGAATCCCTAAATAATGAAACCCCCCCAATCTCCAGCAGCTCTCCCGACACCGGCTCTGCCAAGGAGCCCTTTCATGCGAACCGCGCTGCCACCGCACCCACGGGAAAGGAAGAAAAACAACCGAGAAAACAACCAGGGCTCCTCCACAGTTCCTCACCTTTGGAGAAGACGGGGGTCTGCCCCGTGAGCTGCTCCAGCACTTTGGCGGCGCGGGTGAGCCGATCCCCGCTCTCCCCGACGCAGATGTTGAGGCAGAGTTTGCGGATCCGCAGCTCCCGCATCGGGTTCTCCTTCTCACCTTGGTCTTGCTGCGGAGAGACCACACCGAGGGTAACCGGGGATTCCCTGGGCAGGGCTCGCCGCTCGCCCCGGCAGCCCCAGGACGGTTCGCCAGGGGTCCGGAGAAAGGTTTCCGCAGCCGGACACCGCGCCCCGCTCCCCGCCGGGCCTCAGTCCCGGTGTCGCGGTCCCTTCCCGAGCACCGCCGCCATAGGGCGGGCCGCGGCCTGTTCCCACAGCCGCTCCCTCATAGCGTCCCACCGGCTCCTCCGCGCCCATCCCACCCCCGTGCCTCTCCCGCCAGCCTTCCGCGCTCCCGCCAGCCTTCCGCGCTCCCGCCCGCACGGGCCGAGCCCCAGCGAGCGCGGATGGCAGCGGATGAAGACGGCCCGGCCCGGTCCCGGCCCGCGGCTCCGGCACTCACCGCCATGATGGAGGCGGGGAAGAGGCGGGCAGCGCGCGGCCGCGGGGGGTTATGGGAGCGCGCGCAGCGGCGGCGCCCCCTGGCGGGCGGAGGGCGGGGTTGCCATGGCAACCGCGGCTCTGTCATGGCTCCCTCCGTTAATTAATACTCATCATTGAAAAAACAGTCAAATGCGGTAATAACGGGAAGTGTTAATAGCAGCCACAATGAACGGAGAGAGGAAAAAGCAACCCAAACGTGTGATGCATTCGGGGGGGAGCAGAACTTCCCAGCTTCTCTGGGAAAGGGGCAGCCCAAACTCACTTTGGACCACTTTGGAGTCCAAACTTCTCTTCAGTGGCCACATCCTGAGCAGAAAATGCCTTCAAGGAGGCTCACACTCGGTAAGGATGGCACCAGCTCAAGGCTTTCCCTGTTTATCCCCTTTCCCTGCCTCCCCAGAGCTGCCAGCCCAAGCTCTGTAATGCCATCAATTGTTTTTTGCCCCAGTTGCTTCTGAGCAGGGATGAAGGATAAATGAATAATCAGTTTGTCTCATTAAGGAGAGAAAAAAGTGTCAGGAGTCTCAGCGCAGAGGGTGTGAAAAGCCTCTGGTTAAAAAGTAAAACTGCTTCATTATGGATTTACTTCATCCAAGAAAAGCTTTGCTGGAAATAGCTGCAGGCTGGGCTGGCTTCCAGCAATCCATGGATCCCATTTGGGATCTGTCCATGCTCCTTCCCATGGGCACGGGCTCAGGGCACTGCAGCCAGCAGCTCCAGACACAGAGAATCAGAGACTCCTGGAGTGGTTTGGGTTGGAAAGGACCTGAAATGCCACCCAGTGCCACCCCTGCCATGGCAGGGACACCTTCCACTGTCCCAGGAGCTCCCAGCCCTGTCCAGCCTGGCCTTGGGCACTGCCAGGGATTCAGGGACAGCCCCAGCTGCTCTGGGCACCCTCTACCAGGGCCTGCCCACCCTCTCAGGGAAGAATTGCCAGACCCCATCTTGTTGAAGAGACATTTCCTACCTTGACATTTCTCTGCTGAATTCAGGAAGCTTTTCCTGCCTGGCACAGAGCTTCCCACTCACCCGCTCCCTCAACCCTCTCCCCATCTCCAAATACATCCAGATGGGGTCCCATGTGGAGCTCTTCCTGCTTTGAGTCATCCCTGTCCCCAAAATAGTCCAGAGCTCTGTTTTGCCAGGTGCTACAACACATTTTCTCTGGGAGAGGGGGTGGGCTTGGTGTCATTTCTGATTCAGTGCAAAGAAAGGAATCCATTGCTGAGAACAGGTTTGTTTTTTATCCAGGGATGTGCTGTTGGTTTCTGGCCCCAGGTTACCTGGCTGATGAGGAGTCCAGCTGCAGTGGGAGCAATAATCCCTGCCACTATGCCAAAGGTATTTGTGATTCCCAGCAGGAGCCCTGGGGAGGGAGAGAGCAAAATTTCCTGAGCGAGGCCGGGAGGAAACTGTCACCAGGAGGGAGAGGAGTGGGTGCTTCCTGTCCCTTCCCTCGCTGCAGGAATGCTGCCTGGAGTGCTGAGACACGTTAGGATCATCCCTGCAAGAGTGGGGGGAATTTTAAGCCTTTATTTCACCCCTTAGCTTCCAGTGCCAGCAGCTCCAGAAGAAAAGGGGAGAGCAGGAATTGCAGAGGCCTTGTGGGACTGGGAACGGGAAGGATGCAGAGCCAGGGAGGGCAGAGATGTGCAATATCCACGTGGCGGATATTGATGCCTGTCCCTGGCATGCTGGTTATTGTCCAAGTCAGTGTGAGAAGGAGCACAATGACTGCGGGACTGCAGCCAAGGCATGGCACAGCCACCAGGAAGGTGCCTGGGAGCAGCTTCCCATGGGAGGAAATGGGAATCGCTTTACAACAGAGCACACAAGCGTTTTGGAAAGGCTGGGTGGCAGAAGAAGGCTTGTCCTTACTCGGTGCTGAGAAGAACTTCCTGAAGGCTGCTGTGCCAAGCACCCGCCTCTGCAGGAGGAAATCAGGCAGCAGCCCAGGCAGGATGTGCCCCAGCCCATTCCCAACGCGCGGCAGGGCAGAGAGGAAGCAGTGCCACGTGGACAACACGCAGGCCTCTTGGATTTCCTGGCTGCGTGTCCCGGGGCGGGGAGCGGGCCGCAGGATTTGGGATTTCTGGCTGGGATCGGGAACGGCGGGGCTCGAACCCGCGGCCACGGGCAGTCCCAGGCCACGCCCCTTCACCGGGCCACGCCCCTTATTCAGACCACGCCCCTGCATCCAGACCACGCCCCCATCCCTAAGCCACGCCTCATTTGCGCCCCGCCCCTGATTGGCCCCGCTCCGCCCCCGCCCCTTTGTTGCCGCCGGCGGGTCATGTGACGAGCCAAGATGGCGGCGCTCACGGTGGCGGTGCCGGTGCTGGCGCTGCTGGGGCTGTACCTGGGCCCCGCGGCCGCCGCCACTCCCCTGGTGATCTGGCACGGCATGGGTGAGCCGGGACCCTCCGCCAACGGCCGCGGGGGCGGCGGGGCTTGGCTGGGGACCGAGCAGGACCGAGGGACTCTCGCTAGCTCCCGGTGCCGTGTCAGCGGGGCTCGCGGTGTGTTTGTGGAGGCGAGGTGAGGGCCGCGGCCGTGGCGTGGTGGTGCATCCCCGTGTTCCCTCCCGCAGGAGACAGCTGCTGCAACCCGGTGAGCATGGGCTACATCCAAAAACTGGTGGAGAAAAAAATCCCGGGGATTTACGTCCTGTCGCTGAAGATTGGGAGCAACATGATCCAGGTAAATCGGGTGTCACTCTCGGGTGTCTGCGTGCAGGGGTGGGGCTGGAGTTACTGCACTCCGTGGTTTTAACAGGATTCCACAAGGATTCCTGCTGTGCTTTCCCTGCTAATTTTCTCTTCTCAGTGAGGTAAACAGCTTTGACAGGTGGAGCCCGATAAAATCCAGCTAATACCTGCAGAAAAGCACTGGGGGAAAACAAATCCCTGACCTAAATTGGATTAATATGCAAATCCACTGATTAGCACACTCGAAGCACTGCAGGTAATACTGATGCTGTGCTGGGGCAGAGCTTTATCCCTGGCCATGCTTCTTGATTTGCAAACATTTATTTACTTCAGTGTAATAAATTACACGCTTCTGCACCTTCGTGGGTTTTGACAGATTTTTTTGTAGTCCTGTGGAATTTCTTTAAATCATTCCTCAGGGCAATGCTCAGTGTAGGTGGTTTTCTGGGTTCTGGAGACATTTGGGTTTTAATTTTTATGTATAAATTAATAAAATGTGAAGAGATTCAAGTTGTGAAGAAGTTTGGAGAAATGTCTCTGCCCCATATGAGCCAGTTTTGCCAACCAGGGCAGGACGTGGTAAAGGGAAGTCTCAGAACTGGAATTTCACTTCTGCCCCTGGGATAGCTCAGGTCCTCTTTCAAAGCCACAAATGTCAGTGCTGTTTGCAGAGCTGAAAACATCACCAGCCATGGCAAAGGTACAGATGATCCATCCTAATCTGATCCCTCAGGATATGGAGAACAGCTTCTTCATGAATGTCAACGATCAGGTGAGGGAGGTGTGCAGCCAGCTGGCCACGGACCCTCGGCTCCAGGGAGGCTACAACGCCATGGGCTTCTCCCAGGGAGGCCAATTCCTGTAAGTCTGCACTCCAGGGGCTCCTGCTGGGTTCAGCTGCTCGTTTAAGACCCTTCAGAAGCGCTCAGCAGACACAAACTGCTGAATTCCTAAAGGCAGGAGTGCTCCAAAGGGGGCAGGTTGTGATTTCTTGCAGCCCTGCTCTTGCAGGCAGGGTTAAATCCCTTGGCAAACGTTGCACAAGTGCCCAAACCCACACAGAACCCTCAGCTGTGGCCTGGGCAAGCTTTCAGCTCCTTCCTCTTCCCCCACAGGAGGGCTGTGGCCCAGAGGTGCCCTGTTCCTCCCATGCTCAACCTCATCTCCGTCGGGGGACAGCACCAAGGTAGTGTCCCCTGCAGCTGTCCCAGCTCCTGGACACCTTTTGGGGCTCTTTTCTGAGCTCTGATCACTTTCTTATGGATTAAATTGTCCCTTTGCCCTTTTCTGGACCTGCTGATCTGTTTGGCCCAATTAATGTCTGCCGATTTCATTATCTTGATCTTGCTTAACTGGCAGTGGAAAGGGACCTCTGTCAGGAGCTGCCTTCACTGCCTGGGTAGGATTCTTACACACCTTGGGACTTTTGGGATGATTTATTCTGTGGGAAATCTCTAGATTGGTGAAACTGAACCTTCAGGGTATTTTACAATCAGCACCTGGGAGGTCAGAGCCCCAAGGAGAGGGAGGTATGAAGTGGAATTAAGGAGGTGTGCAGTTAGGAGTGGCTGGCAGTGAATTTCAGATCCCTGAGAACTCCCCAGCTCCTGGAGCGTGTTTCTTTGTAGTGGAGAGGGAAGATTTGTAGGGAGCACCCAGCACATCCCTTCTCTCTGCCCCAGCTCCCAAGGCAGGAGGGCTGGCCGAGGAGCTTGCCTGGGTAACTCCTGCTGCTGTGCAAGAGGTGGTTCTGGTGCAGCAGGAGGGCTCCAGGGGTCCCAGTTTGGCTGACTGAGCTGTGTCCCTGCCCCAGGGGTGTATGGCTTCCCACGCTGTCCCGGGGAGAGCTCCCACGTCTGCGACTGGATCCGCAAAACCCTGGACCTGGGAGCCTACACGAAGGCAGTGCAGGAGCAGTGAGTACCTGCCCCAGGCCAGGCCACGGGAGCAGCTCTGGCATTCCACCTGAGCCTTGGTTTCTCCCCTCTCCAGCTTGGTCCAAGCAGAGTATTGGCACGACCCCCTGAAGGAGGAGGACTACAGGAAGAACAGCATCTTTCTGGCTGACATCAATCAGGAGAGGGTAAGGACAGCGGTGACCTGAGAGCAGAAGCCTGGCAGGGTTCAGGTAGAAGAGCAGGCACTTTCCCTGGCTCTGGGTTCTGTAGGGGCTTGGATGTGTTCTCCTGCTTCCATCCAGGGCATCAACCAGACCTACAAGAAAAACCTGATGGCTCTGAAGAAGTTTGTGATGGTGAAATTCCTCAACGATACCATGGTGGACCCTCCGATCTCTGAGGTGAGGAAGGCAGGGTGGGTTTGGGGGCTTCCTTGTCTCTGGTTTGTCCTTTGGAGGTTGCAGAGGGGCAGGCTGGGCACAAACAGCTCCAGGAGCTGCTGGAAGCCTGCTGGAAGCCTCTTTCATTTTTTTAATCCGTTTTTATGCAGTGGTTTGGGTTTTACAAAAGTGGCCAAGCCAAGGAGACCATCCCACTGCAGGAGACCTCGCTGTACAAAGAGGTGAGCTCTGGGGGACGGGGGCTTCTGCTGTGTCCCCTCTTCACTGTCCCTGGGGCCCCCCCAGCTCTGCTCTTGTCACTCCCCCTGCCAGGAGCTGTTTGTTTGGGGAGACATTTCCCTCCAGCCATTCCTGGTGAAACTCAGGGAATGGCACTGGTGGTTCCTGCCTGGCTCAGGATCCCCCTCAAATCCCTTTTCCCCCCTCCACGAGGGGAGCAGAGGTGGAACCTCCCCCTTTTCTCGGCAGGATCGCCTGGGGCTGCAGGAGATGGACAAAGCAGGGAAGTTGGTGTTCCTGGGGGTGAAGGGGGACCACCTGCACTTCTCAGAAGAGTGGTTTGACAGCACCATCCTCCCTTTCCTGCAGTGAAGCTGCTCTGGGAGCACTGGGCAGGGTTTTTCACCGTAACTAACACCAGCCACTGTGCAACAGCTCTTGGTGCAGCCAAGCCTGCAGGGATTTGGGGAAGGGGAACAAGAGGGGGAGGTTTAGCTCAGCAGGGGTTGCCAGGATTCCACTCCCACCTGGGCTGATTGCTCTGGCTCTGACACACTCCAGGGCCTGGTAAATCCACCTCAGTTCTCAGAGCTGTGCCAGAGCTTTGTCCTCAATCCCCTGTTCCTGCAGGACACACTGGCAGTATTAACCCAACTCAGTAGGGATCAGCAAAGCTCTCATGGCTGTGTGCAGGGGAATGTTACAGCCTATCCTTCAAGATGGGGGGAAAAGGCCAAATTTAGGGGTTTATGGGAAAAAGAGAGAAAAAAAAAAAAAAGAGGGTCTGGAATTCAGCAGTATTAACAGCTTGAACAGTTTTCAACCAATGGCTTGGTTTCTGTTCTTTTGTACAAATGAAATTAATAAAGAACTTTCCATCTAACTAACTGAAAAAGAAGTTTGGACAGCTACTGACTGTGTTTGGAGGGGAGCTGAGGAAAATCTCAGGCAGAGAGGGGCACCCTGTCCTACCTGAGCTCCCAAAAAAGAGACAAGAGCCACAGGAATGAGCAAGTTGGCATTAACTTTATTCTATCTTCTGTATAATCTTAAGTACATAAGAAAGGTTTTTTTCACAAGCCTCAGGAGAAGACAAGTACAAGTCACAGGACAGTTTCAAAATAAAAAAAAAATAATTTTTTTTTGCATAATTATTTTTTTTTTTTAAGTTTTGTACTAGAGAAAAAGAACATTTGACACTTTACAGAAGAAATGCATTTAAGATATGCTTATACCACCCGAGGCCTTGGAAAAATGAAGGTCAAAGCACGTGCAGCTCCCTTTTATGGGTCAGTACAGTACTGTGTGATCCATCACTCTGCTCCAGGGCCCTGGAACAGAGGCTGTGAGCTTCCACCAAAATAAAGAGCCAAGCAACAGGGGGGGGAAAAAAAGGGGAGGATTCAGTGGGGGCTGATTGCAGATGAGGAAGAGAGTGATGAACCCACTTGATCCAAGTCGGGTATTTACAACTCTGCACTGCTGCCCTGGAATGGAGGAGGCCCTTCCTCTGGGGAAGGGGACAGGTTCAGAAGAACCATCCTGGAAGACTGAACCTGAGTTCAGCTGCTCCAAGAAGGAAGCAAAGGTTCCCTTGTGGAGGTGGAGAGCTGATGGAATGAGAGGTGCTCAGCTCCAGGCTGCTGGGTGGCCGTGGTGACAGCGCCGCAGCCTTCCCGTGGCACTGGGCAATGAAAGCCTCCTGTCATGGCACAATCAGGAATGCACTGAGCTACTGGGAATGATGGAAGAGGAAATCAGGGTGGAATCGGCCCAGGTCCTCAGCCTTTGGTCCGACAAAACCGTTTCCACGTGCTGTGATGCCACCAAGTGCTCCGGAGAGCTGGAATGAGCAGCTGCCAGGACCTTCCCGAGACACCTGCCCCAGCAGCTGGGTACTGCGGGCTCCGACAGACACCGGTGCTCGTTCAAAAGGGGACAACACTCCTCTCACATGAACAGTTTTGCTTAAAGGCAATACAAAAACAACACTCTGAAAGCCAACTGCCAGGACTGGCTGTGAAAGTTCACTGAGACTCTTGATCGATTGGTGCGGTTAGATGGGACAAAGGGAGAGAGAAATACACCTTCCTGCTGAGAGAGGTGGACAATCACTGACCCACCACCTACCCCAAGCCCCAGGCAGAGGAATCTCAGTGATGGCAGGCAGCTGTGTCTCTTGGGTAGAAGAGAAGCAGTTTGAGAGCAGAAAGGTACAAGAAATCTAAGAGAATCATCTGAAAGCAGATTTGTCCCACAGCAGGGCCAGGGGAGGGTGTGAGCCTTGGAGCTTTTCGGCTTAGCCAGCAATTTCTGTCACAGTGGTAACCAACTTCTGACCGTTCCACACTGTCTTGAACTGTTCTGGGACAGGAAATTCAGTCTGGAGGGTAAAAACAGAAATCTGTTGTCAAAAATCCGTTTATGACTGAGGTTAGTGACCACTCCCATCGCTTCAGGTATTTCTTTTGTCAGCTTTGTGCTCTGTTACCTCCTGTACCACCACTGGTGCCTGTCCTGCCCCCAAGAGATCCTGAGGAAGGAGCAGCCCCCACAAATCAGGAATAATCTTATTTACAGATATTTTTTCCTGCTTTTTTTTTTTTTAATCAGTTCATCATTCACAACCTCCAAACTCTACAAAACTCTCCACTCACGACCTCCAAACTCTACAAACTGTCCCCCACTGTAACCAACACCCCCTGCAAGGCTCAAAAGAGATCTCCTGCATCCCCCAGCCCCACTGTGGGAGCTGCAGGAGGATTCCAAAGCAGCACTTACAAAGTCTCCCCCCTCGCTGGGGATGAGGATGTTCATCTCCGAGGACTTGGCACTGACGATCTCGCAGTCGAGGGAGCTCTTGCTCAGGTACACGTGGCACCCATCTGTCTTGTTGATGGAAATTGTTGGCACTTTACCCATGACCTGGCAGGGTCAG
Source organism: Cyanistes caeruleus (assembly GCF_971803275.1). Classification (NCBI taxonomy): domain Eukaryota; kingdom Metazoa; phylum Chordata; class Aves; order Passeriformes; family Paridae; genus Cyanistes; species Cyanistes caeruleus. The sequence goes on along the minus strand of NC_141726.1, from coordinate 4,887,193 downwards.
AGCAGAATTAGCTCAAACTGCACAACCACAGCATTTTTGGGTGTGTTTTCTTTCAAGGTTTGACTCCAAGCCCTCCCCGTGACGATCGCACGGGATTTAAATATTCCCAACTTTAGCAAAAAAAGAAGTTTTTTGCTTGCATTTTCCCCCAGTTTCTTGTTCTGATCTCTTTAGAACACAGCTTGAGCCAGCACTGGGCAAACTGAGCATCCCAAATCAGACACCAAACTGATCTGGAATAAATCCTACTGCTGGCCTCCTGCTTTGTGCCTTCTTCCTCACAGCTCTTACCCCAAGCCCTGAAACAGCTCCAAAGACACAAATTTCAGCCCTTTCCCAAGGGACAGATGGTGTTTCATGGATATTCTTCACATCTGCACATTCCAGGTGTGGAAATACAACTGCTCCACAGCCAGGAGAGGGAACAGCTCACTCACCTGAACTTTAACATCCCTGCTGTTGATGATCTCCACAATGCCCACCACGTCATCAAACACCAGACCCAGCTTCTTGCAGTTATCTGCAAAGAAAAAGCAGATCAGGGCACCAGGATTTTGGAGGCTTTAGCTCCTGCACACACACACACACACACACACACACACACACACACACACACACACAGAGGCAGCTGTCAGGGCTCTCCCCACTCACCCAGGGTGATGGAGTTGATCTTGCCTTTGATTTGGAGTGTACTGTTTGTGCACTTGAAAACATATGCTACCTGCTTCAGCTCTGTGTCACTGATCACCAGGTTAGTGGCATTCTCCTGGTTTTCCTGAGAAGGAAGGGGAAACACACTTCATTTTCTGAATGCAGAGCCACAAAGCCATGAAAATCCCTTTAAAAACAAACAGGTGCCTTCAGGCTGGTGCCTCTTAGGTCTCCAGAAGAGCCCCTTTTGCTTCTCCAAAGCTCCCATCCCTCCAACCCACTCCTGCCAGCACCAGGCACTCACCACTCTCCACTTTTTGCCTTCTAATTCTAGCAAGGGAGGAGCCTTCGGGGAGGCGCCTTGGGAGGGATTAGCATTACAGGCTGGTTTGGGAGCAGTGAAAGGTTTGGGGCCGCTCCTCACGGGGCCCCCTTGGTTCTTCAGGGCTGGATTCTTGTGGGTTTTCATCTCATCTGAGACGTGCCTTAAGCCTGCAAGGGAAGGCAAACCTGAGACTCGGCTCCCCTGCAGGAACGCAGCTCCACAAGCACCAGGCATCAGCGGTTCCACCCATCAACACTTGTCAAAACACAAATAAACTGAGACTGGGGCTAAGCTGAGCCAAGTGGGAGCGACAGGAAGGGAAGGAGGAAGCAGGAAATGCTGGTGCAATATTGACAAGGACACAGATCACAGATGCAGAGTGTGCCAGCTCTTCCATTCTGCAGCTGGAAAAAGCCCCGAGCCCAGCACCTCCTTGTCCTGATGTGCTCACCAGGTGACACAAAAAAAAGGGGAAGATTTTGTGCAAACAACAGCTGCAAAATTGCATTTTTTGTACCAGAAACACGCAGGCAACCAAAGGGCTCAGCCTTGGCTGTTTACATCTAGAGGTCCATGTCTTGTTCCACCTGGCAGCTGAGGGTGCCAATCCTCCCCCAGCAGCGCTCACTTGGTCCCTGGGAAAGCGCTGCCCCTGGCTGCCAGCCCCAAAATGGGTTTTCATGTCTTTTTTAAGGAGATGCATTGAGGGACAGCAGGGAAACCACAAGGAGCAGGGGCAGAGCAGTTCCCTCCCTCCCCGTGCCCCCCACGTACCCGAGGTGATCCCTTCTCCCCGGTTGATCTGGGCGAAGAGCGCCGAGCGCGAGGCCGAGTCGTCGGTGCCGGAGCTGACGGGGGCAGGAGGAGGGGGAGGCCCTGGAGGTGGGGGTGCAACCCCAGCCGGGGGGGCAGGCGGTGCTTTAGCCCCTGCTGTGGCCACAGGACCCTGGAAGAGCAGGGAAGAGGAGAGGCAGTGGCACCCCAGCTCCGTTTCTGGCGCGGTGACCCGGCCGGGCGCGCCCCGGAGCCAGCACTCACTGTTTTGCTCCAGGTCAGCCCCGTGGTGTGGAACTCTTTGATGTAAGCCTGCAGCTCTGTCCAGATGCTCAGATAAGCTTTCACCCAGTCCACTTGTTTTTTATCTCTGAGAACACAAGGAGATGAGAGAAGGAGGAATGAAAGGCTGAGGAAAGCAGAGGTGGGCAGATGCTGGAGCAGCCCTTGCACACCCAGCTGACCAAATTCAACAACATCCCAAAGGGAAAAGGTGAACTTACACATCCTTGTACTCCTTGAGGATCCGGTTGGTGTAAAACATGGCAGCATCAGTCATTTCCTTCACGTAAGGACCAGGCTTTGGAGCCTAGAGCAGAAAGAACACGCTAGTGTAGGAGTCTAGAAATGCAGGGACATTTCTCTGTCTATATAATTCTTTAAAAAAATACATCAATCATATATAATATTGATAAAAAGGCTTCCAAATATCCCTGAGCAAGTCAGAGTTTGTAAGAAATAAAATAGAAAGTAGAAAAATGTTTCTTTTAACACAGAGGTGAAAGTATAGATTTTAAGAGGGTTCCACACGTGGAGTAAAGATGGAGGAAAAAGGGTGTAGTTTTTAATCCTTCTTCTTCCTTCTTCTCCATGCTTCTGCAGTTTATAGAAGCACAAAATATGATTGGTTTAGAGTTAGTTGCACTTTTAATTACGTGAGTAATTAAATTACGTGATTTAATTACGTGAGTAGATACAGAAAAATTATTTGTTGAGATATAATAACAATACACTTGTCTGTAGTTAATGGGGTAAAAATTGGTATAAAGGTGAAAAGAACACGTGGTCTGGGGCCATTTTGTATCATTAGAACGAGATGAGCCAGGCTGTGGTGATTTAAGCTTGTGCAGCCAGTCTGGATAGACCTGCCAGGTTTCGTAAAGATCCTTCAATAAACACAAGAAACCAGAATCTGATGAGGGAGTTTTTATCAGATAATAAGGACTGAGATAAGTGGGACTCCCCATGAGGGAGGATCCCAAGGGAATTCAGCCCAAAGGAGGCTGAGAGACTAGAGAAAAGTTATATCCACAGAAAATCCAGCCCAAAGGAGGCTGAGAGACTAGAGAAAAGTTATATCCACAGAAAATTCAGCCCAAAGGAGGCTGAGAGACTAGAGAAAAGTTATATCCACAGAAAATTCAGCCCAAAGGAGGCAAGGAGAGAGAAGTAACAGCTAGAACTGAGGAGGAGCCAGGCTTCTCCCCAAGGAAAACCCCTTCCCACTGCAGTCCTTACCATGGCCACCCAGCCCAGGGCTGGGATGCTCTCGCTGACTGCTGATAAGTGATTGAACAGTTTGCTACCACGGTTCTTCTCCCTGAAATTCTGCACGGCCTGGATCTGCTCCGAGATGGGCTTGAGGAGATCCGAGAAGGCGTTCTGCACAACGACAGCGACAATTAATTAAGATTAATTAGCACGGCTCTGGAATGGCTGCACAGCCGAGGTGATGGTGATTCAGAACAAGATTCCAGCTGGCAGCAGTGACTGCTGCAGCTCCTGGCCAGGCCTGGTCCCACAGCCCAGCTCCTCCAGGGCTGAAGTCACTGCTCCCATCGGATCGGCGCTGTGGGAGAACGCCAAGAACTGTGACTCATGTTCAATCCAGGAGACACTGACAAAGCTTGTTAGTAACCAGGACAGAAATAGCTTTTGCCTTTCCTGGGTTCTTTTGTTTCAACACAGTTTGTTACATTTTCCCTCTCTTTCCCCAACCCTTGGAGAAAAGGGTGCTGGGCAGGTTTGGCAGCTACAGCCTGCCCCACAACCAGAGTCCCAGCAAATTCAAGTGTCACCCCCATCAAGCCAGACTTCAGGATTCCTCTGTTGTTTCTCAAGTCAATCCTTTAGTATTTGGATGGTAAAAATTTGTTCCTGTGTGCTGTTCCCTTGGAATGCTGCCTGGAAGTGCCAGAAGTGCTCTGGGGTCAGAGCACAGCAAAGAGCCAGTTCCACATTTCCAGAGAAAGCCTCCAAGGAAACTTTTCCTTCCTTCAGCATCAGAAAATCTCCTGCTGGTGGCGGCAGAGAGGGACAAATTTGGGCAAAACTTGCTTTCCAAAGCCTCAGCTTCTGCTTTTGCTGCCCTTTCTTCTGTTTAGATGAAAACTGAGAGGTCCCAAGCACCGCTGGCCAGGCCACACTTCCAGAAGCTCCAGCCCAGCAGCACATTCCAGTCACAGGATGGGGAAATTCTTCAGCACAAGCACTGAGAGTTCACACATTCTGCATTTTAAACTGCCTGCTCCAGAATTAGACTCCTGCCAGACAACCTGCACAAAGAGCTAGCCTAGATTAAGGCTGTTCTTTGTTCATAATCCTTTATTTAAATAACGTGTCCGTGGGATTTGTAAGCAGGTTCTCAGGCTAGAGGCTGCACAGAGCTGCATCCCAGCAAGGCTGGTGAAACATAACACCCCTCCAACGCTGATTTTGGGCAAAAAGATGCAGATCTATTTTGCAGTGAACAGGAAAGGAGCAGAGAAATCCAGCTCTCACAGTGTAACAGTAGAAGGCATGACTGAGATAATAACTGCAAAGAAAAGCAAGGTGGGATCCTGTTGCTGGGGAAAAACAGTTCTCAGCAGGGAAAAGCCAATGCATTCAGGATCAGATTCTCAGCCACACATCCTGCTGAGAAGCAGCAGCTCAGGGTAAAGTGTTAAATTACCTGCTAAGGACAAATCAATCCTAAAAGCCCAGCGATTATTCAGAGGCCATTTAGAGACAAGTGTCTGCTCTGCTCCTGGAGGAGTTTGATGCCTGAAAGTCTCCTGAGCATCACAGGATGAAAAGCAGCAGCTACACAAATCCCAGGGTGGCTGCTGGCTCAGACAAGATGCTGTCTGCAGGTTCTCAGGGAACACTGATTGAGCAGAGCTGGTGCCAGGTGAAACTGGAGACAGAGGCTGCGAGCTGACACCCCCAGGCTGCTCTGACACCACAGCTGCTGCTGCAACAGCTGGGAAATGCCAGTTCTGCAGCTCCCAGAACCAACATCCAGCATCCTGCCCACTACTGGGGAGCACCCAGAGCACTTTATACCTTCAGCAAGTGTCCCCAGCCCTCCTCCAGCTCCTCTTTTGGCCCAGCTGTGACAGCCCAGGTTCCCCCAACACTCACAGCCACCCCTGACCCCGAGGGCAGAGGTTTCTGATCAGGGGATTCCCACACTCACCTCTGCTGGCTGCTGATGCTGAGATGCCACCACCAGGAGAGCCCTCTCGCTCATCAAGCCTGCATGGACCATCTCAGCCTAAGGACAGACACAAACATGAGGGAGATTAACAGATCATCCCATCCCCGAGGAACCAGCCACACTGACCTCCAAGCACATTCCTGGAGAAACCCACCCCCAGAGGAACCTCACCAGAGCGTCACAGCTCGGGGCTGGGCAGTTTTCAGGCCTCCTGAAGGCCTGCACCAAGCTCTGCACACAGCCAGGCACTTCAGGATTTCCAGGAGGAGGTTTGATTCATCCTGAGTGTGTAGGTGGCAACCCGGAGGTTATCTGGGCATCTGCTTTGAATGCTCAGGGATTCTAAAGATCCTGGGATACAGAGCTAGAGGAATGCAGACTCTGACAGCAAACTTGGCCCTTCCAGCCCTAGGGACAGGCAGCACCTCCAGAGCAGAGGGGGAGCAGAGGGAGAGAAGAGGGAGAGAAGAGGGGGAACAGAGGGAGAACAGAGGGAGAACAGAGGGGGAGCAGAGGGGGAGCAGAGGGGGAGCAGAGGGGGAGCAGAGGGGGAGCAGAGGGGGAGCAGAGGGGGAGCAGAGGGGGAGAAGAGGGGGAACAGAGGGGGAACAGAGGGGGAACAGAGGGGGAACAGAGGGGGAACAGAGGGGGAGCAGAGGGGGAGCAGAGGGGGAGCAGAGGGGGAGCAGAGGGGGAGCAGAGGGGGAACAGAGGGGGAACAGAGGGGGAACAGAGGGGGAGCAGAGGGGGAGCAGAGGGGGAGCAGAGGGGGAGCAGAGGGGGAGCAGAGGGGGAGCAGAGGGAGAGCAGAGGGAGAGCAGAGAGGGAGCAGAGGGAGAGCAGAGGGGGAACAGAGGGGGAGCAGGGGGACAGCAGAGGGGGAGCAGAGGGGGAGCAGAGGGGGAACAGAGGGGGAGCAGAGGGGGAGCAGAGGGACAGCAGAGGGACAGCAGAGGGACAGCAGGGGGACAGCAGGGGGACAGCAGGGGGACAGCAGGGGGACAGCAGGGGGACAGCAGGGGGACAGCAGGGGGACAGCAGGGGGACAGCAGCAATCCTTACGTGCTTCTGCACATCCCCGCCGACTTCTTTGCTGATCTTGGTGTACTCGGCCACCGGCCCGGCCAGAAGGGCATCGAAAGCCTGCACGTACTGAGCCACTCCTGTGGGGGAAACCCAAGCACAGGGATCACCAGGAGCACCCCACAGGCTGCCACAGCCCCGGGCTGCACCTCCCACCTGCAGGAGGCTCAGCAAGTGCTGCAGCCACAGAGATTTTATCCTGGCAGGGCAGCAAACGCAGCCCCCAGGATAAAAACAGGAGCTGCACAGGAGCTGCTGCCCCCTCCCCTCCCAGCCCTGCACAGGGAGCTGCTTTGGGCCTTACCTTTGGCAGAGGAATCTCCACACATGCCAGAGCCTTGGCACACGCTCTCCAGGCGCTCCACAGCCTTCTCCAACCGCTCCACCAGCCTCTCCATGTCTGCTGCTGTCCACAACCTGCACAGACAGGAGACAATTACCTCTGTCCTCAGATGCCACAGATGGCTGGCTGCTACAAGCTCTGCCAGTTCCAGGAGAATCATTCCTGCCCAGCTCTGCACCCTGAGGATGGCCAGCAAAGTACCCTCACATTAGCAAAGGCAGCTGGGTTACACAACAGCCTCTTGCTGTTGCCACATTCGCTCCTTCATAGCTTCTGTTCCATTTTAAGGACTCCTTACATGTGTAAGGACATAAAACTTCCACCTTCTAACCTCGTAGTGACACAAAGGTCTGCCCAGGTTCTCACTGCAGTCAGCTCCTGGCCAAAGTCCCAGCTCTGACCACACAGCTCAACTGCTTTGCTGGGAGCTCACAGGCTCCAGGTGAAAACTACTGGGTTTGATCCTCCAAATGCATCTGGAAGGACCTCCTGGAGTCCTGAACTGCTCCCAGGAGCATCTGCAAGGCCAGCATCACCCCAGCACAGAGCCTGAGCCGCCCTGGCACACACCAAGGGGAGCAGCTGCACGAGCTGAGGCGGCGGAGCTGCTTCTGCAACAACGCGCCCCTGTTCTTCCTCTGCAGCTCTGCAGAACCTCCTCTGCAGCCACTGCACAGGAAAGAGACTCAGGCACACAAACCATTTGCTGCAACTCATCTGGAAAAAGTCTTAAAAGTCACGTAAACTTTCCATTAATTACTGCTTTGCACCAAGCAACAAGACAGGTCACGCTCCCAGCGCGGTAATGCGCAGGGAATGCAGGGAGGGAGCAGCAAAATCACCAATGGCATTTTTATCTTATCACCACTCATCAAAAGATTTTCCAGCATGAATCACGATGGTGGCCTGGACACAGCTTCCTTCTGAAGTGGTTCCTGCAGCTTGCAGAAGCTCAAAGCCCTGCCTGGAGGAAGGGGGTCCTTCCCAAAACACTCCCCGGAACGCTCAAGGAGGAAGGCAGGGTTTGCTCGGCTGAGCTGACACCGGATCCCCTCGGAGAGGAAACCTCAAGTTCTCACTCGAGTTTTGCTTTTGTTCACAAGCCCTCTCAGCCCTGCTTCAAAGCTCAGGGTTTTCACCCCATCTCCAGAGGATGTGGGGCAGATCCAGCGTTAGTCATGAGCCCAGCACTGATGTCACAAGACAAACAAGGCGGTTTTCCACCCCTCTGGGGCCTGCTTGCATCAGGAGAGGCAGCTCTGCCGTGGGGGGCAGGGGAGAGGAAGAGAAGCGGTTTCCTCCTCTGTCCACAGCTGATCCAGGGGCATAAAACCGGCCAGCAGCCACTGGATGCCTTCCAGATACACCAAAAAAAGAGTCCAGAGAAGCTGAAACTGCACGGCAGTCACCCCTATCATCAGAGTAATGAACAGCTCTGCTGCTTTAACTGTGAGCGATGCAGAACGCTCGACCGCAGGATCCTCCGCTCCTGCTGCATCCGCAGCCCAGGAAGAGCCGGGCTGTGCCTCCCCCGCTGCCAGCATCTCACAAAGTGTGGGCTCTTCCCCCGAAACAGCCACCTGTTCCTGGGATCTGTATCCTGGAGGGGGATGTGGCACAGGGAAGAGCTGCTCTGCTGAGCCCCAGCGCGTTCCGGGCTCTAATCTCATCAGCCCCAGTGAGCAAACTGCAGCTCGGATCAGGATTACCAACCTCAAAGTCCAGATGGAAAGCTGCTTCCTTCCCCCTCCCTCAGCAGCAAAACACGCTGCTCTGGCTGGGATTAACATCCTAAAATCACAGAGTTCCTTGGGACTCCCATTCCTTCCACTCTCCCTGCTGTTTGACAAGTCTTCCCTTGTTTTTTTCCTGAGCTCTGCAAACCTCGTGCTGTCAGGCAGATGGTGAACTCATTTTAATTTCCTTTTAATGGGTGGCATTAAGGCAACTTAAAAGATAAGTCAGTTGGTAAATTGGCAGGAAAATGGGAGCTAAGTGCAGGCAACCTCAAGTCCTGGATGTCAGTCCCTCCTCTTGACTCACCCTCCCTGTGCTCTTTGCCCTGTGGATGAAGCTATTTCTGCTGCCTGGGTACTCATACAGAATGAAATGAAAAGATTGAGCTGTAAATAAACCCGAGTTTGCAACCCAGAGATTAAAATTCAGCAAGGAAAACAAAAACAACCACGCAGAGGACCTGCCTGGACTGCATCTAGACAAGGTTTCATCAACTGGCCTGTCTGAATGTGAAATAATTCGACAGAAAGCAACAAATTGACTTCAGAAGTCCCAGTGCAAAGGATCAGTTCTTGTTTCCTTTCTCTGAAGAGGAAGATCACACACACACAGACCATCCAGGAGGCATTTTTTCCTCCAGACCATCCAGGGATCATTTTTGTCCTCCAGACCATCCAGGGATCATTTTTGTCCTCCAGACCACCCAGGGATCATTTTTGCTCTGCACCCCATGCTCCAGAGGGATGAGGGAGACTTTTCCAGCTCCCTGTGCAGGGTTGGAGTTCCCTGACAGGGTGGAGATGCAGCTCTCCCTTCCCAGACCACAACACAGGATTTAATTCCAGGTCTCCTTCAAATTCAATTGAACTTTGATTACCAGCAGAGCGGAAGCAGCAAACATTTCACCCAGGGCCAGAGGGGCCATTCCTTTTCACAGCACATTTGTTCATCTATCAACTGCCCTTTATTCCCATCCCAGCCTGGGAACACAGCTCTGGACACGCTGTGCCACAAACAGCCTGAGCAGAGCAATAAAAGGAAGGGATTTTAGTGGTAAAAACATCAGTTTACCCCCAAAGCCTGCCCATCACAGCAAGAGGAGTTTCCTGTTTGGGGAACATCAAGGAGATGATGTCCCAGCCTCAGAGTGAGCAAATTCTCAGAAAACCAATAAAAAAAAATGAAATTATTTGCTTGCCTGAGACAGCACATGAACCTGAAGCCCTTTCTTAGACATTCTGGAAGACACAAATGCTGGGTTTCCAGCCAAAGCAAGTCAAACCTACGCTTCTGCTCACACCGAGCCCGACAAACTGCTGTCAGCACCACCAAATTTGCATCAGCTACTTCCTGTTTCTACAGGCAAAAGAAATAGAGATGGGACAACTAAATTAGGAACATACCACAGTTTATTTCTGAGCTGACACTGGAATATCTCAGGGGATCAGCTACCAGATGATTTCCAACATTTATATCTGCCAAAAGCCAAAAGAATTTTTTTTTTTTATTTATTTTTTTTTTTTTAACAGTTCAGCTCATCAAGGCAGGAATTATTTGAAGCAAGGCAGGAGTCAAATGCCTGAATTTAGGCAGTGGTCAGGAACACAAGACAGCTATTGCTGGTCCCAGCAGCTGCCAGGACAGAGATCTCAGCTGTTTATAGTCCAACAATACTTGCTGACATTGCGCCAGAACTCGTGCTGGCTGCTCCTGCTATTTCAGATCCACTTTATTTAGAGAACCAAGAGTGCTTTAAAAAAAAATAAAAAATAATAAAAAAAAAATCCATCTGGCTCCTATTCCAGCTTTCCCACACACCAAATCCTCCTGAAGCCATTAAAAACGTTAATTTGGTGTTTTACTCGCATGTTAACGGGGGGTTAAAGCTCGGCACTGGAGCAAAGGTTCTTTTTTCAGCACAATTATCTGAATTACGAGGCTTGAGCTTGCCAGCCTCAGTTAGCACACTCCTCTCACTTCCTTTCCCTGTCACAGGGGGATGAATCCAGCAGGGAGGTAACCAAGGATCTGGGATTTGAGCGAAGCTGGATGCAGCAGCGAGCTCGGAATCAGGAATTCCCAGCATGGAAACCGCTCAGCATCCCTCCTGTGCCTGCTCCAGCACGGGCCGCTTGGCTGAACTCTCTGCAGGAATAAAAAAGGGGTGTTTTGGGATTTCAGAAAGCTCAGCAATATCCCAGGGACACGAGGATGGCCTCTGGAAGAGAAGGGACACACACAGCAGTGTCCTGATGCCAAGGATTCCCGGATTTTTCAGGGTACACTTCTGGGGGAATTACAGAACAACTGTAATTATTAATTTTCCACTTCACAATATTGAGAAACCGCTCAGACTGTCCAGCCTAGTCTTCACAGAAGCCCTGCAAACATGGTTTATCTCTATCTTTAGCACACTTTTATCGGGTTTTACAGGCTCCGAGGGCTGAGCAAGTTACCATTGGCTAACACAGATTGCTTTACATTTTTTCTCCCGTACACAAGGCTATTGTTTTCCTTTCATTCTCTCTGCTTCAGGCGACTTTCAAGGACATCAGCCTTTAATATCACCGCTTATACCAAAGGCTGGTGTGAGCAGAAGGGCTTTTACTAAAATATCAAATATTCTCTACATCGCAATCACCAAATCGCGCATTTTTCCCATGGCGAGGAAGCAGCACCAGGAGCCACCCCGGGAGGATGGAGCCGGTACCGGGGCTGTGCAGCACAAAAATCCGAGCTGCGGCAAACCGGAGCCGCTGCCTGTCCCGGTGAGTCGGTGCAGCCCCGGTAACCGAGCCCCAGCCCACGGTAACAGCCCCGCGGGGGTGTTTGCACCGATCTGTGCCCGAATTAACCCCGGAACACCGCCTTTAGGGCGGCTCAACCGGGCCGGGGCTTCTCCCGCCTCCCTGCCCGGGATGCCCCGCCCGGGCGGTGCGGCCGCTCCCCGGTACCCGCTCCCCGGTACCCGCTCCCCGGTACCCCGGTACCCACTGCCCGGTACCCACCGCACCCCGGTACCCCGGTACCCACTGCCCGGTGCCCACCGCCCCCCGGTACCCACTGCCCGGTGCCCCGGTACCCACTGCCCGGTACCCCGGTACCCACTGCCCGGTACCCACCGCCCCCCGGTACCCACTGCCCGGTGCCCACCGCCCCCCGGTACCCACTGCCCGGTACCCACCGCCCCCCGGTACCCACTGCCCGGTGCCCCGGCCCAGGGGCAGCGGCCGCGTTCCTCCGCTCCCCGCTCACGTTTCGCCGGTACCGCCTCCGGGGCTGGGCCGTGTCCCCCGCCCGGTGCCCGGTGCTGATCCCGGTCCCCGCTGACGCTCGCCGGTACCGCCCCCAGACCCGGCCGTGCCCGGTGTCCGCTCACCCCCAGGCTCGGATGCCCAGCCCCGGCCGTGCCCGGTGCCGGTGCCCGCTCACCCCCAGGCTCGGATGCCGTGCCCGGTGCCGGTGCCCGCTCACCCCCAGGCTCGGATGCCGTGCCCGGTGCCGGTGCCCGCTCACCCCCAGGCTCGGATGCCCAGCCCCGGCCGTGCCCGGTGCCTCTCACCCCGCTCCGCTCCCGCTCCGCCGCTCCCGGCGCCGCCCAGCCCCGCCGCGCCCGCCGCTTCCGGCCCCCGCCCCGCGCGCCGGATGTGCGCACGGCGCGCGCGGCGCGGGGGGGCGTGGCCTCGGGGCAGCCGCAGCGTGATTGGCTGACAGAAATGGAGGCGTGGTCAGACCCGGTGAGGGGTGTGGCAAGGGGCGTGGCTCAATGGAAGATGCCGCCCTGCGATTGGCGGGTGGAAATAAAGGCGTGGCCTGAGCACGCAGGGGGCGGGGCCAAGGGGCCGGATGGGGCCCGGGACCCCCGGGGGGAATCGGGACCCCCGGAGGGGCTGGGGGGGCTCCGGGACCCCCGGGGGGTCACACAGCGGGGCTGGGGGGGCTCCGGGACCCCCGGGGGGTCACACAGCGGGGCTGGGGGGGCTCCGGGACCCCCGGGGGGTCACACAGCGGGGCTGGGGACATTTGAGAGCCCCAGCAGGGCCAGCTGGGACCCCCTCGGGGGAGGGGCTGTTGGGGTAGCGAGGTCCTCAGGAGGTTTGGGACCCCCGGAAAGGGGTTAGGGGTGCTTGAGGATGCAGCATACTCTGGGAGAGGGGTAAGGCTGAAGGTTGGGGTCTAGAGATGGGGCTGGAGTTGGGCTGCCAGGGTGGGGTTAGGGGGGATGAGATCCCCTTGGGGAGGGGTTCGTCCCCCCTCTTGCAGCGGCAGGGTTTGGTTGGGAGTGGGGTGGCCTCTGTTGGGGCTGGGAGGAGGTGGAAGGGATCGAAGGGTCACCCCAAATGGTACCTGGCTGCAACGGGGGGGGCTGAGGTGACGATCCCTCTGAGCCTGGTGGGTGCAGGGTGGGAGAAAGGTCCTCACGGGACACTAAAACAGCTGCACCCCTTCTCAGGGTAAATCCCGGGGGGCTCTGGGTGCTCTGTGCCAGGGGTGGTTGGCATTGCTGCCTCATCCCAAGCATCACAAAAGCGGGAGGCTCCTGTGCATCCAGGGGACAGAGAACTTGGGAGCCCTGAGCTCCCAGACCCCCGAGGAGGGATAAAGATCACCCCAGCTTGGTGGCTGGACAGTCTGAGACCGGGGTGGTCAAGGGATAAACGATGGGGATGGAGGAAGAGATGCTGGAGTGGCACGGATTGTTCCCACGGAGGGTTCCGCTGTCTGCTTCCAGGACGTGCTCCCAAAAGAGTTCACTGCCGTGCTGCAGCAGTTGGCACCGGAGCTTGGTGTTTCCAGCAGCCCCCGGGATGGGCTGGGATCCTCCCTCGGAGCCGGGGGTCTGTGTGGAGCAGCGCTGGAGGGGTGTGACACTGTCCCGGTGAAGGATGGGACACTGTCCCGGGAAGAACAGGGACACTGTCCCGGGAAGGACAGGGACACTATCCCAGGAAGAACAAGGACACTGTCCCGGTGAAGGATGGGACACTGTCCCGGTGAGGACAGGGACACTGTCCCGGTGAGGACAGGGACACTATCCCGGGAAGGACAGGGACACTATCCCAGGAAGAACAGGGACACTGTCCCGGGAAGAACAGGGACACTGTCCCGGGAAGAACAGGGACACTATCCCAGGAAGGACAGGGACACTGTCCCGGTGAGGACAGGGACACTGTCCCGGGAAGGACAGGGACACTATCCCAGGAAGGACAGGGACACTGTCCCGGGAAGGACAGGGACACTGTCCCGGGAAGGACAGGGACACTGTCCCGGGAAGGACAGGGACACTGTCCCGGGAAGGACAGGGACACTGTCCCGGTGAAGGATGGGACACTATCCCAGGAAGAACAGGGACACTGTCCCGGTGAGGACAGGGACACGTTGTCAGGCTGGGGAGGAGGAGGAGGAGAAGCCTGGGCCGCCGCTTCCTGCCCGGCTGCGCTCCCGAAGATGCTGCGGGCGCTCCGGGAGCGGCGGCGGGGCTCTGCTGACACCTAGTGAGGCTCTGCAGGTCCCGGCTCCCGCTGCGGGACATCCAAAACCTCCGAGGGTTTCATTTCCCTGCTCTGCCGGGTGTCAGCTCACGGCTATCCCCCTTTCCTTGGGATCCCCCCAGCTCCCCGCACTGCCCCGCTGTCCTCACCCCATCCTTCCCAGCCGGGCTCCCGCACTCACCCAGGCTGCTGGCTGCTTTTCTGGCCCCGTTTTCCACCTTGCCCACCCCCGCTGTGCCCCTTGTCCTGTCTCCATCACCACCAGACCGAGACGCGAAATAGAAAATGAGGCACCAGCACTCTCAAAAAGTGTTTTACAGCATCCTAAAAAGTCCCCGCAGGGGAAATCCGGGTGGGCAGGAGCTGTCCTTCAGTGCTGGATCCAGGGGGAGAGGAAGGAGAAATCCCAGAGAAGGAGGGGAGGAAGGAAATCTGAGCAGGGGGAGAGGAGAGCGCGGCTCCCGGGGATGGCACAGCCCAGCCCCGGCGCTCTTTGCTGCTGGGCTCCGTCTGTCCGGCTGAACGCGGCTCCTGGAAGAGCAAAGATCGAGTTCCCGGTAAGGCTGGGGCACGGAGGAGCTGCGTGTTTACATTTGGGAAGGTCATCTCCCGTAAAACCTGCTCCGCATCCCTGCCACGTGTCTGCTGCCTCACCCCCATCTCCAAGCACCGGGAGAATCTTTGCTTCATTTCTCAGCTGTGTTTTATCTAAAATGTCTCTGCGTCCCTCACACAGCAGCCTTTGGCTTTTTGCAGCCGCAGGAGAGCGCTTGTCCCTGGTTGTGGGGTGTGCAGGGCGCTTGTCCCTTGTGGGGTGTGCAGGGCACTTGTCCCTTGTTTTGGGGTGTGCAGGGCACTTGTCCCTTGTTGTGGGGTGTGCAGGGCACTTGTCCCTTGTTTTGGGGTGTGCAGGGCACTTGTCCCTTGTTTTGGGGTGTGCAGGGCACTTGTCCCTTGTGGGGTGTGCAGGGCACTTGTCCCTTGTTTTGGGGTGTGCAGGGCGCTTGTCCCTGGTTGTGGGGTGTGCAGGGCACTTGTCCCTTGTGGGGTGTGGAGGGCACTTGTCCCTTGTTGTGGGGTGTGCAGGGCGCTTGTCCCTTGTTGTGGGGTGTGCAGGGCACTTGTCCCTTGTGGGGTGTGGAGGGCACTTGTCCCTTGTTGTGGGGTGTGCAGGGCACTTGTCCCTTGTTTTGGGGTGTGCAGGGCACTTGTCCCTGGTTGTGGGGTGTGCAGGGCACTTGTCCGAGCTGCAGCCCAGCTCTCCATCCCTGGGAAAATGCATTTATGGGTTTTCCTTTCCAGCAGGAGAGCACGTCACTGCTCCATCGTTCCTGCCTGTGTGCAGAGTCCTGGGGCTGCCAACAACCTTGGGAACCACGGCTTTTGCAAAACATTAACCAAAGCCCAGTGAAACACGTCAGCCTGTGTTTGCGGATGATGTGAGTGACCTCAGCCTGGTGGCACAGACAGGGTGACCCCTGGGGACAGCTGTGACACCCATCCTGCACAGCTGGCCTGGGTTAATGCTGCTGTCCCCGTGAGGTGACAGAGCCCAGGGTTTGTCCTGAGCACAGCCCTGCTCCAGCATTCCTGCTTCCCAGAACTTCCAAAGCTGAGCTAATTTCCAGCTGGAGCCGCCCTGGGGACTCTGGGGTGACACCCCTTTCCTTCGGGAACCCCTGCTTGGTTCAGCCTGAGGTGTCCCAAACCAGTCCTGGGTGATTCCTGCTGCTCCTGGGTCCTTCCAGCCCAGGGAAATCCATCCTCAGCAGCAGCCACCGGAACATTTCACAAATCCTGCAGCCAGAAAAACCCGGGGATTTTTTGCCCTTTCCCTGCAGATAAGGAGAGAGGTTATTCCTCACCCTCTGCAAGGAGAAACTCTTCACACTTGCACTTTTTTCTCCTGCAGGGTAAACAGACCCAGCTGTCACCTCTGGACTTGTCCCTCCTGCCTTCATCCTCCTGAGGCAGTGAGGTCCTGCCCCTTGGTGCCAGGGGATGGAGTTCTGCAGGTTCACGTGCTGCCTTTTGGAGCTCCAAATGATGTTTGATTTTGTCCCTCTGGCAGTCATCTGGGCCCCAGAGCACACCAGAAACCCTCTGCTCCCCTCCTGCACAGACCCCCCCAAGCTCAGGGCTGGCCCAGGGGCCTGCTGGAGCCCAGAGCTGGGATAGGTGTGAGCACACAGCTGAAAATGTTTTCCATTTGTTTTCCACACTGATTCCTTGCCCCTCACCTGGAGGACACGGCAGCCCTGCCAGCCCAGCTCTGTAGGGAGGTGCTTCCCAGCACTTGGATGCATTTGTTCCACGCCCAAGGTGTGTGTGGATTTAGCCAGAGCACAGCTGTAGGTGCAGGCAGCACCTCCCCGTGCGTTTTTTGCCACCCATTTCTTCTCCAGTCTTGGTAAGAAACCCTCTGTAGCCACAGCTGGAGCAGGATCCCAGCTCCCAGGCTGGAGCTTTGCCCAGGGCTCGAGTGTTATCAATTCTCATGGACACTTTCCCCCCCACTTCTCATTTCCTTTAAAGCTTTAAACAGAAGAGTTGTTCTCTTCTGGGAGAAGGGAGGAATATCCAGGCCCCAGCTCAAGCTCCTCTGGATGGTTTTACTCTTTTGGGCTGGCTGCAAAAAACCTGAACAGAGACTCCTCCTCGTGAAGAGCCAAAAAAACAAGGAGGCAAAGAATAAAATGTCCCTTTTTTCCTCTTGAAACACTTCTGAGAAAAAACAAAGGCTCGCAGCGATCTTTCAAATCCTTGGAGGCTGCAGCACTGCCCACACCCCTCAGAGGCAGCCAGGTCATGGCCAGGAGCAGTGCAGGGGTCAGAACATTCCCAACAACCCTGAGCTCTGTGTTTGCTGGAGCCTTCCTCCTCCTCCTCTTCATGCAGAGGGTGCTCCTGACACGCACCTGCCCCATCACAGGGGCTGCAGAGAGCACTGGCTTTGTCCCCTTGCTGTCCTGCCCTCGTCCCTTTGCTGCAGGGAGCTCCCCAGCCCTGCCCCATGGCCCTGCTGAGCACAAAACCAGCTCCCAGCCTCCCCACACCATCCCTCTGCCTTCTTTCCCAGCCACAGGGGCAGAGTGGGGCCTGGGGGAGCATTCCCAGCTGATCCCTCTGGCTATTTTTAAACTCCATCCTCATTCCTGTCCTTTGTACCCAAATGTGGAACAAAGGATGAGCCCCAAACCCCCCACTCTCAGCTCAGCCCTGGCCCCACCAACTTCTCGGTGTGACCCGAAGGCAGCAGCCCTGTCCCCTCTGCAGTGGCCTCGGGGACAGAGCAGAGCCAGCACCAGCTGGGAATTCACCCCATCCATCCATGGTGGGGGTGGCTGCTTCATCCCTGCACTGCCTCCAGCCCCCTTTTCTGGAGTTCCACTTGCTGCTGGAGGCGTTGGGGAGGGCAGGGCTCTCCCCCTTTGTGCTGTGGGAGCAGGGAATGCGAGAGGAGGGTATAAATATCCAGGAGATTAGTGCTCCCCAGCACTCTGCCCCAGCAGCCAGTGTTGAGTGTCACCCACAGCCCACATTCCCTTTCTCTCCGCTCCCCAGCTGCCTCTCCTGTTTCCAGCCTGGAGTTCACCAGCTCTGCTGGCAGCACTTTGATTTCATTCCTCCCTCCACCCCCGTTCCCCTCTTGAAAAGGAGGAAATAATAGAGCCTTTGTTGGATGGCTGCGACACAGGCACCGAGCAAGGAGCTGCACGGGGGCAAGGGGCTGAGCACAGCCTCCCTGCCTGGATTATGGCATTCCTGCTCCACAGCTCAGGAAAAGTCAATCCTGCACCCTGTGGTGTGTAAAGGGACCCTGGGCTGGCTGACAGCCGTGAAAAATCCCAGCAGAGAGAAAAAGAAAAAAAAAATTCTTCACACGCGCTGCCGACTTCCCCCACTTTTATGTAAATTAATATTAACAGGTCCTCGGGTTTGGGTTCTGTACAGATATATACAAACAGGAAACAGCTCCATATTTACATCATTAAGTTAATTAGGCTATGTAAAAAAAAAAAAAAAAAAGAACAGCTCCCACATTAGTGCCCTGTGTAGAGACAGCAGAGGTGAGCTCACGTCCTGGGCACACTGACAGTGTAATGTACACTAACGATCACCCCCAGGCAGGGCACTGGGCACGGCTGTTCCAGGCAAAACCATCCCAAATCTGGCCTTCCCTGCCCTCCAGAGCCCGGCAGGGAGAGTGTTTGTCTTCGGTGAGGCACCACCATGTGTGTAATGTACACTACCAGCGCTCTGTGGGCCCCGTGCAAGGCACAGGACGGGCACAGATCCCGAGTTCCAGGCAGTGGATGCTCCACACGGCTCCTCCAGCACCTCCAGTGGCACCAGGCTGGGCCAGCCCGGAGGGGATGAGTCCTTGGGGAGCCCCAGCGTGGGCAGACAGACCCAGCCCGGCTCACACGATGCTGGCCAGTTCTGTGTTGTCCGACTCCGAGCTGCTGTTGCTCTCCTCCCTGGGGGAAAGGGTTGGCAATGAGGCATGGATTGAGCCATAGGTCTCCATCCCAGTAATATCTGCCTTGGGGTACAGGAGGCTCCAGAGGGACGTCAGCACCTCGTGCAGCCCCCACAGGAGTTTGGGCTGGCAGCTGGGGCGGGTTCCTGATCTCCCAACACTTCACACCATCCCTTTGGAAGCTGGGATTGGGAAAACAAGGCAGCCCATCCCTCACGCCACCTCCCACGGGTCCTGGAAGATTCCTGGACAAGTCACAGTGTGTCCCAACCCGTCTGGTCCTGCCCCCACACACACACACCCCCCCACACGCCTGACACCTTAAATCCTGCAGGGCTTTCTTGTTTTTCTTCCGCTTCTCCTCGTCGATGGGATACAGCTTGAAGAGCAGCAGGCTCAGCAGGATCAGCCCCACGGGAACAGCAGACACCAACATCTTCAGGGTGAAGTTCACCTGGCCAGGCTGGGAACAGCCCCGGGTCTGGTACCCCGCAAAACTGTGGGCAGAAAGGAAAAGAGGGTTTGTCAGGCAAAGGAAAAAGGGTTTGCAGGAGCTGAGCTGCTCCCTGTGGGGAGAGCTTTGGAGCCACAAGTGCATTTAGACCCCATCAGCTCCCTCCCAGAGCTTGGGGAGTTCCCTGTCCCTGCCCTCCCCTCAGCTCCCACGCAGGAACTCACTCCAGGCTGAGCGTGGAGATGCCCAGGGAGACCCCAGCAGTGAACTTGGTGAAGAAGACATAGAAGGAGAAGAAGATGGCCTCATGGCCGTGGGAGCTGGGGTGCTGCAGCTTGAAGTCATCGATGACATCTGGCAGCATGGACCTGTGCAGAGAGAGGGACGGTGACCACCAGGACTGAGACAGCAAAGCACCTCCTCTGTGCTGAGAGCAGAGCCCCACCTGGGGCTGAAGGCACTGCCAAAAAACCCTTCTGAGGGTTTTTAACCTCAGAAAGCCCCTTGCCCAGCCCCTCACACTCACCAGGGCAGGAGGAAGGCGGCTGCCACGCTGATCCCGGCGGCGACGGCCACGACGTAGGTGACAAAGAGGTTACTGTCCAGGACAACCACCATGATGAGGAAGGGGATGGCAGACTGCAGAGGGACAGGTTGGCATCAGCAGGGCCTGGCCCAGACCCCCCTGGCTTTTCCCAGCCCTTCAGCTGTGGGGACAGCCAGGGGTGCAGTGTCCCCCTCCCTGGGCCCCAGGACAGCACAAACAGCAGGAGGAGGGACAGGCACCAAATTGTCATCAGCAGCAGCCCCTGCCCAGCTCTGTGCTCTTCTGGGGGAGCTCTGCTCATCCCGTGTGGCGAAGAGCCCACGCCTGAGGGGACACTCACGGAGATGCCCACGTAGACAGCTGTCTTCTTCCCAAAATGGGTCAGGAACCACTGCCAGAAGGGAATGGTCAAGGTGGCCGAGAGCTGTGGGAAGAGAAGGGTCATGGTTGGCTCCTCTCTACGGGAAAGGCCCATCCCAGCAAGGACCAGCTCCTGGCACGGCCTCCTCCCATCCCAAATTCCAGCACCTGCGATTTCCACACGCTCCTGGGGCTGGCACAAAGCCACAAGAGGTGTGTGGGGCCACCTCCTGCCCCAGTGCACAGCCCTGGCAGCGCACCTGTCCCGACAGAGCGAGGATCTGACTCGATCCTCGGTGCTGGTCTTGTCACCCGCGCACAGCGTGGCCCTGCGGCCACCTTGGGCCCTTCCACCCCGCTGAGGAGAGAACAGGAATGAGGCAAGCTGGAAAGAGCTCCCAAGGAGCTGTTTTGCTCCATGTTCCTGGCAGTAAACACTGAGATCCTTTTCTCAAAGCGGGGATGGGAGGGAGACAAGTGGCAGGATTTGGACAAAAGGCCCCCATGGCTCCTGGTCTCCCCCGTCTGTGGCCTTGTTCACACAGGAACAAAGGCCCCGCTGTTCCTGCCAACCCGGCCCTTGCAGGACATTTGGCAGCTGCTTCTCCTTGCCCTGCTCCCAGGGCACCTCTGATCAGTGTCCCTGTGTCCCTGTCCCTCCCCTCAGCCCCTGGAGCCCATGCCAGCCCCCAGGACGGGGCCGTACCCACCATGATGGCCAGGAGGATGTTCTGGAACTCGTTGCGGAATCCCAGGGTGTAGGTGCAGAAGAGGGCGAAGTTTCCCTCCAGCAGCTGTGGAAAAGGCAGCCAGGGGTCAGGGGGGACACGTCTGTCCTCACAGAGCTCAGGCAGGGGAAGAAAGCGGCTATTCACCGAGGGCAGGAGGCCACATCCTCCTCCCTCCGCCCGGGGCAGCTCCGGTTCATCCATCACGTGCTCCCAGCCCTGGGATTGTCCCCACAGCCACCCCCACGCTGCTCCCTGTCCCCAGCACCTCCAGCTCACCATGAAGGCCAGCGAGGTGAAGAGGAAGCCGGCGATGAGCCTGATGTAGGGCCCGTGGTTCATCACCAGCTTCAGCCCCTGGAAGAAGGATACAGGCTCGTCCGACTGCAGCTCGGAGGACTCTGGGGAGCAGAGATCAGCCCAGGGTTAGATCCCCCCCAAAACAGCACCCATGGGTGCCCCATCCTGCCCCCCACAACCCCTGCCCACCCACAGCAGCCCAGCCCAAGGGAGTCAGAGCAAGCCCTGCCCTCAGCCGGGGTCCCCCAGCCCCACGGATTCCCCCAGGATGAGCAGGGAGAGGGAAGGACAGAAGTTTGGATATCACGTCCTCCCCTGGGATGCCCTGGCTGGCACTGCCAGCCTTGGCCAGGCAGAAATGGGTGAGATAAAGGTTATCTAACAGCCCCCAGAGTGCTCTGCTCTCCTGCCCTTCTGCAGCACCTCCCCAGACCCAGAGCTCAGCTCCACCTGCCCTCTCCTCAGGGAGACCCCACAAACGAGGGGCCAAAACCTCGGCCAGACCCCTGGAGAGGGAGGAACAGCAGCGTTTCCACAAGAAATTCCAAACATTCCAGCCTCACCTCTCCTCTCCCTCACGCCCAGCAGCAGGATGAGGGCACAGAGGATGTAGAGCCCCCCGATGACCCCCGCAGCGATCATGTAGGCGTTTCTCTGCGCAAGAGAGGGAGCAGCAGTCAGGGAAGGGGCTCATCCCGGGATCAAGGCTGCCCCGGGGGATCCCCAGCTCACCGTGTCCGTGAGCGACGCCGTGTCGTGGGTCGTGTTCAGCTCCTCCATGGCCACCGAGGAGTTGGGCAAGCCGAAGAAGAAGGGGCTCCCGATGCAGGGGGTGTCCACCTTGCCGACGATCTGGCCTTGGATGGCGGTGCCCAGCACGGTGCCCAGCACCTCCACGGTCATACCTGGAGGGAGAGGCCAGCAGGAATGAGCCCTTGGCCACAGCAGAGCATCCCCAGAGCTGGGATTCAGCGCCCTTCCCAGGGAGAAATGAGCCAGCCCAGCTGTGCTTCCCTCCAAATCCCCAAGGGATAAAGGGAAATGGGAAGGGGGGAAAAGGGAAAGGGGAAAAAGGGAAAAGGGAAGGGGGAAAAAGGGAAAAGGGAAGGGGGAAAAAGGGAAAAGGGAAGGGGGAAAAAGGGAAAAGGGAAGGGGGAAAAAGGGAAAAGGGAAGGGGGAAAAAGGGAAAAGGGAAGGGGGGAAAAAGGGAAAAGGGAAGGGGGGAAAAAGGGAAAAGGGAAGGGGGGAAAAAGGGAAAAGGGAAGGGGGGAAAAGGGAAAAGGGAAGGGGGGAAAAAGGGAAAAGGAAGGGGGGAAAAAGGGAAAAAGGAAGGGGGGAAAAAGGGGGAAAAGGGAAAAGGGAAACGAGGGAAAAGGGAAATGGGGAAAAGGGGAAAAGGGAAGGGGGAAAAGGGAAAAGGGAAACGAGGGAAAAGGGAAATGGGGAAAAGGGGAAATGGGAAGAGGGGAAAAGGGGGAAAAGGGAAACGGGGGAAAAGGGGGAAAAGGGAAACGGGGGAAAAGGGGGAAAAGGGAAACGGGGGAAAAGGGGGAAAGGGAAGGGGGAAAAAGGGAAAAGGGAAGGGGGAAAAAGGGAAAAGGGAAGGGGGAAAAAGGGAAAAGGGAAGGGGGAAAAAGGGAAAAGGGAAGGGGGAAAAAGGGAAAAGGGAAGGGGGGGAAAAGGGAAAAGGGAAGGGGGGAAAAGGGAAAAGGGAAGGGGGGGAAAAGGGAAATGGGAAGGGGGGGAAAAGGGAAATGGGAAGGGGGGAAAAGGGAAATGGGAAGGGGGGGAAAAGGGAAATGGGAAGGGGGGGAAAGGGAGAAAAGAGAAAAGGGAAGGGGGGGGCTCTTACGGTAGGCAGTGGCCGAGTCCCGCTCGCTCTGCTCCCTGCTGATGAACATGGTCAGGGCTGAGTAAGGCACATGGAAGCACTGCAATGGCACAAGGAGAAGTGGTTCAGGGAGGGTGGAACAGCCCTGGGGAGCTGGGGCAGGGTGGTTTCTGCCCCTCTGTGCAGCTCAGCAAGGGGCAGGCAGGGATTGGCAGCCTCCATCCCAGGTGTGAGCAGAGCCTGACTCACCGTCACGAGGGTCTGGAAGGCACAGTAGAAGACAAGATACCACATCACTTGTCCTTTGGAGATGTCTGGCACAAACCAGATGAGGAAGTAGGAGATGATGGCAAAAGGGGTGGAGAACATGATCCTTTGAGAGAACAAAAATGTCAGCCTGACCAGCCCAGCTCTCCCTGCTTCCACACATCCCGTGGGGCTCAGGCATCTGATCTGGGGGCTCCTGAGCTGCTCCAGGGTGATCCAAACCACGCTGGAGGCAGCAGCTCAGGTCTCTCAGGGTTGGAAGAGCTGACTCAGTATTCCAGAGAAGAGCTTTCCTTGCACTAACAGAGGTGTCTCCTTCCACAGAAGGGATTGATCTGCTCCTGCCTTGGCTTCCACCCCCAGCCCCGACCTCTCCCCCAGGCAGCACTGCTGTGTTCAGCAGGATGCAATCACCTCCCTCATGCTGGCAAGGGCTGGGGAGCAGCTGGGGAACAGCCAGGCAGTTCAGCCCTGCTCCCCAGCAGCCAAAAACCTCTCACCAGCTTGGCTTTGCTGCCAAGGCCCCCCAAGCCCTGCTCCTGGGGTCAGCCCTGCTCTCTGAGAGGCTGGCTCCTTCCTCCACCTCTGCCCAGCCCTCCTGAGCTGTGGGAGCAGGGACACGGGATGCAAAACACAACAGAGGATCAGAGGGGACTGCTCAAGTGCTGGGCCTTGGCAGGAATTCCCGCAGGATCTGCCAGCAAGGGCATCTGCCCAATTCATGCAGCGCATCTCAAAACCCCTGTGCTGCTGCAGGACAGCCGGGGCACAGCTCTGCCCTGCACGGGCACCTGGGGACACCCAGGGACACCACAGGCACCTGGGGACACCCAGGGACACCACAGGCACCTGGGGACACCACAGGCACCCCACGGGCACCCAGGGACACCACGGGCACCCAGGGACACCCAGGGACACCACGGGCACCTGGGGACACCACGGGCACCCCACGGGCACCCAGGGACACCACAGACACCCAGGGACCCCCATTAACCACGGGCACCCAGGGACACCATGGGCACACCACAGGCACCCAGGGACACCACAGGCACCCAGGGGACACACCATGGGCACCCAGGGGACCCCATCACCCAGGGGCACCACGGGCACACCATGGACACCATGGGCATCCAGGGACACCATGGGCACACCACAGGCACCCAGGGCCCCCCATCACCCAGGGGTACCCAGGGACACCATGGGCACCCAGGGGACACCACAGGCACCCCACAGGCACCCAGGGACACCCCACAAGCACCCAGGGGCCCCCATCACCTAGGGGTACCCAGGGACACACCACGGGCACCCAGGGACACCCAGGGCCATCATGGGCACCCAGGGCCCCCCATCACCCAGGGGCACCCAGGGACACACCACAGGCACCCAGGGCCATCATGGGCACCCCACAGGCACCCAGGGCCACCCAGGGCCATCATGGGCACCCAGGGCCCCCATCACCCAGGGGATCAGGGGAGAAGGACGGAGTGAAGCGAGCCAGGTGTTGATCTTAAACCCACATCTAAGAGATGGATTTTTCTGGGGGATTTGCGAGCACCTTGCCCTCCACAAACCCCAGGACAGAGGCCCTGGAGCGAGTCCAGCAGAACTGGACACGGGACAGAGCCACTCATGGCCAGGGTACAGCGCGATCTTTCCGTCCGGGCTGACGTACAGGACGCAAAGCTTCAATTTAAAGCTGGGGAGGGAGCGGGGAGAGAAACAGAAACTCCGTGGATGGAGAGCAGCGACAGAGGCTGCACAGGACACAACACATGCACATTCCTCCTCGCCCACGTCACCCCGTTGGGGAAGGAGAGGGGGAGGAAAGCTCCAGCCCCTCCTCGCTGCCGCTTATCTGCGCTCACATACGCGGAGCCAAGAGAAACGCGGAGCCAAACGTTGAATGAAATCACCAGAGCGGCGTCACGCTCGGCATCGCATGAGCGTCAGATGTGCCAATTCCCCCCCAGCACCGGGCAGCTGAGCCCCGGCCAGGGCTGACCACAGCTCCTGGCAGGCTGAGGAGTGACTGAGAGTAACCCCTGACCCGGGGAGAGGTGATGAAGGCGCTCGGAGGCGGCTGCTGTGACGTGCCCCGGCGCTCATTGGCCCTGCTCGGTGGTGTGTTCTCTTTGTGCAGCTCTCACACCCCTTCCCGGCCAGCTTCAACTGTCTGCTGCCCCCCAGACCAGGTCACAGCCAGGGGTTTCTCAGTCACCTCAAGGAAAAGTTTAGTCAGGGAGAAGTTCATGGTGGTCAAGGAAATGGGGATCCCAGCTCAGAGCTGGGGGCAGTGACGTCCACGAGGCTGGGGAAGAGGAGGAAGCAGCCAGCAGATGAGGTGGTGGAAGGAAACGCGCCAAAAAAAGTGCTTGAAAGAAAGAGAACTGAAAGGAGAGAGGTGGTGGCCCTGAGGGAAGGTGTCCTCTCCCTTCTAAGGAACTGGAACAGCCACAAGCTTTGAGCTGGAGCCAGCTGGGCTTGGTCCCACGGATCAGCCCCTTCAGAGCCCGGCAATAAACCCTCACACACGGCGGGGTCACCTCGCAGGTGCTGAGGGTTGGGGTCAAGCAGCAGCCTTGAGACCACCCCAGCGCCTGCAGCTCCTGGCTTCGCACGCAGGGAAACTGAGGCAGCGCCAGCGGCTCCGCAGCCACGGCGGCACCGCCAGCCTGGGGCTGCTCAGCCCCGCAGAGCCAGAAAAACCTGGGTTTAAGAGGTTTAAAATCAGCCTGACTCCATCCAAATTGGGCTCAGCGGGCAGCCCTTGAGCCGCGCACAATAGCAGCGAGCCCCGGCTGCCCCGGCGCTGCTGAGGGGCCCAGCGCAAGCCAAGAGCTCTGGCTAATTTTAACAGAGCAGGAGGAATGCGGCCACTTCAGTCCCACCCCCTGCCTCGAGATTAGGGCGAGCAGAACCATGCGTGGCTCTCCCACACAGCCCTGCCGCACGCCCCGCTAATCTCCGGACCCCAGACCCTGCTGCAGGCTGGGAGAAGCTATTTCAGGCCACGTGTGTGGAGCCCGCCTTCAACAACCGCCTGCTGCTGCCCAGAGCTATTCCAGGAAAGGCAGGAAGCAGAGGGTATAATCTGTGGGGGAAAGCACTGCGTCCCTCCAGCTCCACTCTCCCCCCAGAGCCCACCCTCGCCGTATTTCTGCCATCCCACAGGCGCACCAGGTTATTTTGGCCACCCTGTCCCCACTCAGGCATTAATGCTCCGCATCCCGTGCAGGAACAGGTGTTCAGGGATGCCCTAAGCCTGCTCTGGGTGCAGGCATGAGCAGTTTGGGGGTTCACAAAGCCCATCCCATCTGCTCCTTCAGCCCCAGGAGCACCCACGTGCAGACACCCAGGTCTGTGACAGCTGTTTCCCTGCCATGGGAGCACCCTCGTGACTGTCAGCCGGCACTTCCACCGCCACTCACCGGCCACACACACCCTCAGCCCTTGTCCCTGTGCTGCTGCCACCCTCCCAGGGCCCTGCAGCCACGGCAGGGACAAAGTCCAGCACGGTGGCAAGGACATCAGAGCTTGCAGGTGCAGTGACATTGAGGTCAGCCAGGTTCAGCTCGGGACCGGCCAGAGAAACTGGCACAAACTCGAGGCCACCCAGCTGTTGGTGGCACCTGGGGCTTTTTGGAGCTCTTGGCACCTCACCTGGGTGAGCCAGGGCGTCAGCACGTCCTGCCCTGCACGCCTCATGCCAGGGGATACCCAAAGCTGACTGGAAGAGCTGTGACACATCAGGAAGGGAATGCAGGCTGCTGGCAGCAGCTCTTACCAGGGCATCAGGCGGCCGAAGCGGGTCCAGGAGGTTTTGCTGATGAAGAAGCCCACCATGGGGTCTGTGATGGCGTCCCACACTCGTCCCACAAACAGGATGATGGAGGCATAGAAAGCGTCCACCTGCAGGAGGAGAAACTCGTGTCAGGATGTGCAAACCCCCAGCGCTCCCAGCTGCCCTTCCTGAGCCCCTCAGGACCACCCCAACCCCACCTACGGTGACCCCACAACCACCCGGGGGCGGCTCCTCCTTCAGAGGGATCTGAGGCTCCCGGCAGCTCCGAGCGCTGCCCCAGCACTCTCTTTCCACAGGGAATTCCCACATCTCGGAGCTCCCCAAGGGAACCCCCATCCTCTTCCTCCACGCTTTCCTTCCCCCCGTGTTTCACACCGCCCCGGAACGCTGCGGCTCTGCAGGTCCCGCGTCCCCCCAAAACAGCCACCAGGACCCCGCTTTGTCCCGTGGGCACCCCAAACGCGGAGCGGCCGCACGGTAACAACGCGCCCGGGACGGGCCCGGGGGACCCCGCATCACCGGGGGTCCGGGGGGGTCGCGGCACCGCCGAGCCCCGGGAGCTCCGGGAGCCCCGGCCAACCCCGCCCCAAGGCGGCCGTACCTGCGCCACGTCCAGCAGGTAAATCTGGAGGAAGAAGCCGAGGGCGCAGCCCGTGATCTGGTACGGAGCCCCCCCGACGGCGTAGCACAGCTTGCTGCACACCGACAGCCGCTCGCGGCTCTCCTGCAACCGGCACCGGCGTTAGCGAGCCCGGGAAGCGCCCCCCGCCCCGAGCCAGCCCGCTGCCCCCTCCGCGCGTCCCCGGTGCCCACCCTGCGGCGGTGCTGGCGGAGAGCGGGCGGCAGGAGCCCCCCGGCCCCGGCCGGCTCCGCGCCGCCGCCCCCGGCCATGCCGTGCGCGATGAATGGGCCGAGCCGCCGCCGCCCGCCCTTGTACCGGCCGAGCCCGCCCCGGGAGGAGCCGCCCCCAGCTGCCTCCTCCTCCTTCTCCTCCTCCTCCTCCTCCTCCTTTGCCCCGGCAGCGCTCCCCTCCCTGCGGCTCGCTGGGTTCGTCGCCTTCTCCTCTGTCCCACTTGAGCTCATCCGTCCATTCTCCCGCTCTTCATCCCTCAGCTCCATCCCTTCCCTCCATCCCAGCCCTTCATCCCTTCATCGCGGGGCGGTTTGGGTTGGAAGGGGCCTTGCAGCCCATGTCATGGCACCTCCCAGACAGGTTGCTCCGAGCCCCAGCCTCCCTGGCCTTGAGCACTTCCAGGGATGGAGCATCCAGCTCCTCTCTGGGCAGCCTCATGGTTAAAAACTTTACATCTCACCTAAACCTCCGCTCTTTCAGTTGAAACCATCACCCCTTGTCCTGTCCCACAACAGGCCCTGCTGGAAAGGATGCAGGGGACACTCGCAGTGTCCCCCTCCCTGGATGGACACACAGACATCGAACCCAGCCCCTCTCAGCCGTGCCAGCCGCTGTTTGCCCACCAGTGAGCACACACAGACCCGTGTCAGTGTCGTGTCACCCCAGTGACAGCCACCAGCTGCCCTTGGCTCAGGCCACCAGGGCTCAAAGATCACCCTGAGATGAGGCTGCAGAGCAGGGCTGGGCCAAGGGGGCCAGCGTGGCACCGGTGCCGTGCCCTGAGTGCCACTTGGAGCTGGGTGTGGGGATGGGAGCAGGCAGGACAGGGCCTGGGATGCAGCAGAACCTGAGGGATCAGCAGGCTGGGTGGCCCAGCAGCTCCAGGCACTCCCAGGTTTTGGGAGCACTGAGCTGGTGTCACCATTGACTCACAGTTTCTGGCCCCTTATACACCTGCAGTGGGTTCCCCTGTCACGGGGATGTGTCACAGAGATGCCACCCCCTCGGAATGTGGGTGTGGGGCTTCAGGGGGTCCAAATCACACAAAATACCTCTAAAGAAGCGAGGAGTCAGGTGTGGATAAAGACCTGCCTCAGTTTCCCTTTTCACATAGAGCACTTCTCACCAAGGGGCAGAGGGGACTCCTGTGGTGGCACTTGGCCGTGCTCTGGGGACCAGACCCCCACTGGGTGTGACCCCAGCACCATTACTCTGCTCCCTTTGTCCTGGGGGCTCCTCAGCTCCTGGGAATGCTTTTGACATTCCTGTCCTTGAGCAAAGGCTGAGGAGCTGCCTCTTGGACAAACACGGATTTAGGGGAACAAAGAGACAGCCTTTGAGGCAGAGATTGTGCAGGAACACCACAGATAGGTGAGCCCAGCCTTGCATATGAAGAGGAGAAGTAGACAGACCAGGATTTCCCTGGATTAGGAGGATTTTCTCCCCCAGATCTGCTATTGCACAATTTCCGGTGGGGGATTTGAGCCTTTCCTCCCGAGCAGATGCTCTGGGGGATCCTCACGGTGATAAAGGACCCGCCAAGGGCTGATCCCAGCGGGGATGTCCCTGCAGCAGCTCCTGCCAAGCCTGGGAACTCCAGGGACCCGCAGATGGCTGGGCTGGGCCACTCACAGGGCCACCGTTGTCACCAGAACGGCTTCAAGCACCCCTCTGACAGTGACACCACACCGGGGACCTCCACATCCCTCAGCTGGGGACACCAACGGGGCCTTTTTGGGGATGGCACCCAAATGCTGGCCCTGGGGACATGGAAGGACGGGGGTGCACGATGCCATCCCGCCTGCCACCCACACCTCCCGCTGTCACATCCGGCACAGCCTGCAGCAGGATCTGAGCAAGTGTGAGAGCAGCCGAAAGCAGACAGCCCTGCCAGGCTGGGCCAGCCCGGACAGGAAGGGTGGGCTTGGGGACAAACAGCAGCGAGGTGATCCCAGAGCTTTTGGGGGGGCGCAGATGGCACTGCCTGACACCGCAGAGCTTCTCCAGGGCTCAGGGCACCTCCTGCTGCCGGGCAGGGTGTGACAGCGGCAAAATGAGGGGAGGGAGGGAGGGACGGGCTGAGGAGGGCTGGAAGCAGCGGTGCATTTTCCTCTCCTTTTCTCTGCGCTCTCAGAGTGGGTGGCTATGGATGCTAGCTTTGGAGCAGGCTGCAGGCCCATGGCCTCTCAGTCCTGCCTGAGAAGCTAGCCTGGGAATTTCATAGGAGGATTTCAAAACAATCCTCAGAGACAGAAAACAACTGCCAGGTGTTGTTTGTCTGTCCTCTTGTTTTCCTTGCAGGAGAAAGCCAGGGGGTGGTGAGCCCCTGACCAATGATGGTAATGTAGCACTTTGCTAACTAATAAGAGTTTCCTTTCTGTACCTTCCACGTACCAGTCTATAAAACAAGCCTAAAGTAATAAACCAGAGGATTCTCGTGTTGTAACTCCCTTGAGAGTCCGTGTCGTTCTTTATCACCGTTCCCAATCGGAACAGGGGGCTGGGGCTGCTGTGACCCCGGGGCTGTGGGCTCTGTCCCCCTCCCTTCGGGCTGGGCAGCGTTCAGTGGTGGTGCTGCAGCCCAAAGGGGCTTGGCGTGGCATTTCTTGCAAACCTCCAGCCAACAGCTTCTCGGGGACAAAAGGGTCTCCCTGCGTGGCTGCTGCCCTGTGCTGCCCACCCCTTTCCTGTGTGGGACCCTGGGGACCGTGTCACAAGGCAGAGGGGGACGAGATGGAGCCAGGATGTGTTGGCACAGCCTCTGCTCCCTCCCTGAGCATCCAAGGCTCGCACGGGGATGGCAGAGCGGCTGGAGGGCTGCTGCTGCAGTGGGATGGGGACACCAAGAGGCAGAACCACAGCCGGGACACCCCCGCGACACCTGTCAGGCTCCGGGGGTGGCTGCCCACTGCCGGGAAAGCGCTCTGGGGTCTGCAGCTTCAAAGCCCAGCCCTGCTGGAGGTGGGGATCCAAAGGCCACAGACACGCAGAGCTGCCCTTGCATCATGTGCGGAGCAGTGGCAGCCACCAGGGCAGCTCCCGTGGGGCTGTGCCAGCGCTGGGGACACGCAGTGGCACTGCCTGGGGACCTGGGAAGGGAGGAGGGAGAGGAAGGAAAGGAAGGAAGGAGAGGAAGGAAGGAGAGGAAGGAGAGGAAGGAGAGGAAGGAGAGGAAGGAGAGGAAGGAGAGGAAGGAAGGAAGGAAGGAAGGAAGGAAGGAAGGAAGGAAGGAAGGAAGGAAGGAAGGAAGGAAGGAAGGAAGGAAGGAAGGAAGGAAGGAAGGAAGGAAGGAAGGAAGGAAGGAAGGAAGGAAGGAAGGAAGGAAGGAAGGAAGGAAGGAAGGAAGGAAGGAAGGAAGGAAGGAAGGAAGGAAGGAAGGAAGGAAGGAAGGAAGGAAGGAAGGAAGGAAGGAAGGAAGGAAGGAAGGAAGGAAGGAAGGAAGGAAGGAAGGAAGGAAGGAAGGAAGGAAGGAAGGAAGGAAGGGAGGGAGGGAGGGAGGGAGGGAGGGAGGGAGGGAGGGAGGGAGGGAGGGAGGGAGGGAGGGAGGGAGGGAGGGAGGGAGGGAGGGAGGGAGGGAGCCTCCCGGGGACACACCGGGACACACCGAGGGACGTCACCTGCTTGGGGACAGCCGCCAGCCCAGCGCCCGCTCCCAGCCCTGCTGCTCTGCCTGCTCCGTGCCCTCAGATGGAGCAGTGGGGAAACTGAGGCAATGGGGAAACTGAAGCACGGAGTGATGGGCAGCGCTGTCCCCCCAGGCTGGGGGTGCCCGGTGCGGTGTCACCCGCGTGTCCCCGTCCCCGCCGCCCCTCGCACGGTGCTCCCGGGGCCCAGCAGGTGGCGCCCGGCGCCCGCCGGTGGCGGCGGACGGGGACGGGGACCGGGGGGACCGGGGGGACCGGGGGGAACCGTGATGGACCGGACTGGGCTGGACTGGGCTTGTCTGAGCTGGGCTGGACTGGGCAGTGCTGGGCTACACTGGTCTGACCGCACTGGACTTTACTGGGCTGTGCTGGTCCACGAAGGGCATTGGACTGGGCTGGACTGGGCTGGACTGGGCTGGACTGGGACACCTTCCTCCCTCCAGGGCCGGTGCTCCCAGTCCCCCCCAGCTCCCGGTGCTGCCGGCTGGGGCAAATCCCGTGGCCGCATCCACACCGGGTGAGGAAAGGAGGGTGAAGTGGGTTCACACACACGCTGGGACGGGAATCTGTCGGTTCCCGGTGGACTTTGCACCTGCGTGTGTGTGTGTGTAACAATTCAGTGCAGGAGGTGAAAGCCCCGCTGTGTTTTCACAACATTTATTGCCCTTTCTAGACGGAACTTGGCGTTGGAGAGATGCAGCATCACCCGTGTCCCCAAGGACACACACAGCGTGTCCCTCCGGACCTCAAGGCTGGACATGCCAGGTGCTGCATGGGCAAAATGCTGCTGGTGGGAGCTGTGTGTGTGTCCCAGGACACCCCAGCTTCCCTCCAGCCTATGGCTCCTGACATTCCCAGGGGCTCCCAAGCCCTTCATGGCCCTTCCTCAGTGCACAGACCTCGTTCCTCATGGGCACTGTGTCCCCCAGCTCTGTTTTTCTCGTGTTCCCACAGCCCCTTCTTGCTTTAGCCAGCATTTTGCTGGAGTTGGTGTCTGTCTTTCAGGAGGGAAATGTCCCCAGCTGGGTCTGTGGGGGCTTTGGGAAGGAGCGGGGATTCCTCCGGGTGGCATCCAGGGTGTCACCCTGAGCTGGACACAAACACTGAGTGACCCCAGTGCTGGAGCCACTTTCCTGCCTGTGGTGTCAGCGTCCGGTGTGAGCTGGGCAGCCCAACAGGAATCGAGGTGACGGCCAAGCAGGGGGCACAGAGCAGAAAGAGCACTCAAAAATCGTCCCCGGCAGCAGGTGATGCCTCTTTGTGACTTGTCCCCTCTTCTCCAGTTAGCTTTGCCCTCGTCCCCAGGCTGGTGGCACGGCTGCGTGTCCCTCCTTAGCGCTTGCCCAGGGGGATCCCCCAAACCCTGCCCCTCCCGCGGGGCCAAGGACGGCGCTGGGAGCCCCCGGGACGCTCCTGGGCACAGCGAGGAGCCCCAAGCCCGGCTCACGGGGTGGCGGCAGGTCCAGAACCCCGGGAGCCACACCGGGGACCACCGGGGACCCCCCTCACCGTATCCCATCGGGGGGCGGGGCACTGATCATGACCACGCCCATTATGCAAATCCTCGCGCGGCGATTGGCGGGGGCGCGGCCGGGCTCCGCGGCCGGGCTATAAGAGCGGGGGAACAATGCGCCCGCGGTCCCGGCTCGGGGGCTGGCGCCGGGGTGGGGGTCCCCCCTCATCCCTGGGGCTGCCCCTCTCCTGAGCGCCCGTTCTTCTCTCGGCCGCTCCTTTCCCCGTGCCGAGATGGAGTTGGACTCGTACCAGCACTACTTCTACGATCACGACGCCCAGGAGGATTTCCACCGCTCCACGGCGCCCAGCGAGGACATCTGGAAGAAGTTCGAGCTGGTCCCCACGCCCCCGCTGTCCCCGCTGGGCACCCCCGGAGAGAAGGGGTGCTGCTCGGGGGCGGAGGAGCGCCCGGGATGGTTCTCCCGGTACTGCCTCGCCGGGGAAGAGCCGGAATATCTCATAGGGACGGGGCAGATCTTCGGGAACCTGAGCGCTTTCATCCTCAAGGATTGCATGTGGAGCGGTTTTTCAGCGCGGGAGAGACTGGAGAAGGCGATGACAGAGAAACTTTCCACGGGCACGCAGAGAGCCACCCCGCACAAACCCTCCTTCGCGCAGGATTTTGGGTTCAGCAGCTCCGTCAGCGAGTGCGTGGATCCCGCTGCCGTCTTCCTTTGCCCGCTGGCCGAGAGCAAGATCCCCGCATCCTCGGGATCCGAGGGCCAGAGCGATTCCGGTAAGGGATGGAGCCGCTCCGCCGCAGAGCTGCCCGGTGCCCCCGGCCTTCTGGAGCCACGCGTGTCCGCACATGTGTGTGCAGGGAGCCTCCCAGCCGGGCTGCGCCTTTGTTGAGGCTCCAAGCGAGCCCCGGTCCCGGCCCCACCAACAAAGCGGGCTCGGCTGTTCCCCTTTCCCGCTGGGTTTCTGTTCAGGAAACCCCTGTCCCTCTGGAGAGGGTGCGTGGGGCTCCCTCCGGCCCCTTTCCCTCGTGCCGGCCCCACGGAAACCTCGTGGGAAGCTTTTAGGGCAAGTTTGCAGCTCACCGTGCAAAGTTTGGGGGTTTGAGCGTTGCACTCCGCGCTCTGCCAGCGGCTCGGAAATTCGGCTGCTCCCCCTTCTTCCTCCCACGGTCCACCCGGGACGGGCTTCCCTCGGGATAAAAGGCAAAATATGTCCCGGGGGCAGCAGGTTTGGGAGCTGCGGCGTGTCCCCGCAGGCGGTGGCTCGGTCGGACGGGCAGGAACAGCCGCCCCGGCTGCGGCGTGTCCCAGCCCAGCCCCGGGGCACGTCTGTCTGTCCCGCCTGGGGTGTGTGGCTGTGTTTTTACACGGGGGGTCGGGCTGGGACGCGGATTCCTCCTAAACCCACCCGCCAAGGGCGCTGTGGTGCCGCTGCCCCTCATCTCTCCAATCTCACGCCAATTTTCGGCGCTTATTTGCAAACACCCTCCGGCTCTCCTCACCCCCCCCGCGCACCGTGGGTGCCCGTGCGATGTTTCCCTGGCTCCAGGAGGCCGGGCTGACTCGGCTGCCGTGGGAGCGCTGACGCGGTGCCGTGACCCCGTTAATAAATCTGCCGGTGGCCGCCACCTGCGCCGGTGAGTCACGGCGCGGGGCTTAATGCCATTAGTAGCCCGGGGACTGTAAGCCAGGTCGCGGGCGTTAAGAGGCTTAACCCAAATATGCGCGGGTCTGGCGGGGGCCGCCGGGATGCCCGTGGGGTCCCGGGAGGGTCCCGGTGGGGTCCCGGGGGTCCCGGAGGGGTCCGGCCGCGCCACGTGGGCGCCGAACAAAAAGCAACAGATTGCAAACAATGAGAGGGGCCGCGCTGATGGACAGGAGCACGGACCAATGGGATGGCAGAACAGCCGGCCTGCCCCGTGGGACAGCCAATGAGCGCCTCTGGGGGGCGGGGTTAGGCGGTGTGAGTTTTTATTAATGAGGTTGTGTGTGTGTACGCGGGGCTGAGACCGCGCGGGTTGTGACACTGCTGAGTGTCCCCCAGCCCAGGAGCTCCAGGGTCAGGGGGGTTTGGGCTCCCTGGGCTGAACCCCAAGGCCTGGAGGGTTTGGGGTATCTGCTGGGACCCCTATCTGGGCTCACCACTGGCCCCCTCACCGGATGATGGGGGCCAGACCTCTGCCCACGATGCTGAGGGGTGGTTTGAGCATCTCGAGGGATCTTTAGCAATGGCTGTATTTTCCCCCAAAGTCCAGGAAAAAAGTTGGAGGCCCGTCCCCTAAAGTGAGAGCAGTGGCTGCGGATGTCCCCAGGGCCAGCTCCCTGCCACTGGGCTTTGCTGGGACGGGACAACTGCAGTGGCAACAGGCAGAGTGCTTTGAGGCCAATTATGCTTTATTTAGGTCTTTCTGTTTCTGGGCTTGAGATGCCTTTGAGGTTCAGAGTCTGCTCTGGGACCTCTTCACCTCTCCCTCCCTCCCTCCCTGCTCGGTGGGGGATTGTCCCCTCTGTCCCCGGGAAGCCGGGCCTGAATGGGCTTTATCACTTGTGAAAAGTAACAAGTCACCGAGGTGGGAAGCTGCAGCCGAGGGAAACAAAGGCTAGTTCTGCCCTTATATCCCTCATTTACAATTCCAATGGGCCATGAAAGCACCCGACCGGGATGAACTTTGGAACTAGGCTGTCCCAGCATCCTGCTCCTCCAGTTCCCCCCCACCTCGCAGGAGGGCTCGGCTGTTTCTTTCCTGATGATCCTTTATGATGAACACACGTTGCTCCTGGTGCTGAAGTGAGGTGGAAGTAAAGCCTCGCAGTCCAATTCTGGGGGACCAGGCGCATGAAGCGGGGAGGGAATTCCACTCCTTCCCACGTGATGGTATTGGAAGGGCGCTTAAATCACTCAGTCCCTTCTGGAGGTCACAGAAGAGGTCACAGAGTTCGCAGTGCGGGGGCAAACCTCAGTGGGGAGGTTTTCCAGGGAGCTGTGGGGAACCCATAGAAAGGTGGTGAAGAGCACTGGGCATTCCCAGCTGATGGGGGTTTGTTCTTTCTTTGCCATGTGAGCAGAAGGTGAAGAGATCGACGTGGTGACGGTGGACAAGAGACAATCGCTCGGCCTGAGGAAGCCGGTCACCATCACGCTGCGTGCCGACCCCTTGGACCCCTGCATGAAACGCTTCCACATCTCCGTCCACCAGCAGCAGCACAACTACGCCGCCCGCTCGCCGCCGGACTCCTGTCCCCCTCCCGAGTCACCCCAGCAGGACCAGGAGGAGGACGAGCCACCCAGCGCTGCGGAGCCAGCCCCTGCCGTGAGCCTGCCTGAGCCTGGCTTGCCAAAACCCAGCAGCAGCCCCGGCTCGGACAGCGAGGACGTGGCCAAGAGGAAAAACCACAACTACCTGGAGCGCAAGCGGCGCAACGACCTGCGCTCGCGCTTCCTGGCCCTGCGGGACCAGGTACCCGGGCTCGCCAGCTGCCCCAAGACCCCCAAAGTGGTGATCCTGAGCAAATCCTCGGAGTACCTGCAGTCCCTCATCAGCGCCGAGAGGAGGATGGCAGCCGAGAAGCGGCAGCTGCAGCTGCGCCAGACCCAGCTGCTCAAAAGGATTGCTCACCTTAAGGGGCACTAGCAGTTGGTGTGCCCCCCACTCTGGTCCCCACAACCCCCCAGCTCCTTCTCAATTTGCACATTTTTGAATTTTTTGGTTGCTTGTTGAACCGTTGGCTCCGGGGGCTGGAGCGCGTGGCAGTGGCTGCGGGAACGGGTCCAGAGCAGAGACCCATCCCCAGCATCACCGACCTGGGGTTGGCTTCCTGGCGCTGGGTGTTCCAAAATTCCCCTTGTCCTTGCTGCGAAGCTTCCTCAGTGACTGCTCCAGGTCAAGAGCTCAAATTTCTTCCCCCTCCCCAGCAGCCCCTGCACCCCTCTCTGCCATTTGCCACTCACAGCATTTCTGGGAGCTACGCCTGGGCATCCACCTCACCCTAAAAATCCCAAGCAACCACGTCTGCCTTGGCTCCTGGAAGCAGGCAGACACAGAGCCCAGCACGGGGCTGTCCTCTGGAGGGATCCCAGGGAGATGGTGACGGCAGGATGTGTCTCTCACTGGGATGAACAGCACCCCGTGGGCAATCCCCTTGCTCGGCTGGACCGTACCTCACTTCCTTGTCACTTCACGCAGTAGCTGGTCCTGGATTTTATCTTCTAGAAACTGCTGCTGTAACTGCGAGTCTTATACTGGAGGCTGTGTTTTTATACTGTATTTTTGTACCACTTTTTGAGAAGTATTGGTAAAGAGTTTGCTTTTTTATATATATATAAATATATAAAAACTTTTTTTTTTTTTTTAAGGGGGATTTCCTGCTGTGGGGGAGGGCTCAGTCCTGCTGCACTTTAGGGAGATCAGGAAGGGGCTGGTTCCTGCTGGACCCTTGAGCTGAGTCCTCGCAGAGTCCATTCACCCCCTTGCAGCTCTCCAAACCACCCATTTGCAATAACAGGGAATTTTATCCCTCTCCCATCCTTGTGAGCATCCTTGTGACCCTTTTTTTCCCCCCACCTTTGTGAGTTCTTCTTCACCAGCAGCCACTTAAAATCCCCAGCAAAGGTTGGGCTGTGCTACCTTCCCTGTCTGTGCCCTCCTGCTGCCCAGCCTGTGGGGGGATGTGGGTGGCAGAATCCCCTGTCCCCTCCCAGGGGTGCTGGCAGGGGTGGTCCCATGGGATGGCACCCTGGGGTCCCTGCTGACCTGCTGAGAACTGTTAGAGTTAACACTGGTTGGATTTAGCACTTTCTTCATTACCTCATACTTCATAAATAAATAAGTTTGCAACAGTCTGGGTTGTTTTTTTCCGTGCAGTTGGCTGTGGGTTTCCATGGGGGAGCTGCTCTGGCCCCTGGGTTTTGGGGTACCCTGGTCATGAATAGAAATTAATCTATTTTGCACCAGGGTTCAGCTGCACCAAGACTGAGCTCTTTGTCCTGGTTTTCTCCCAGCGCTCCAAGAAGTGGTGGTGGTGCTGCAGCCAGGGAAATGAATCACCTGGATTATTTTTCCTCCTTTTAAGTGGTTTTATTGGCAAGGAAGGGCAGGCTGGGCTCGGAGAAGGCTTTGATGTAACCATAAACCCCCCTAATGGGGTTTGGGGCAGGGGGTGTGGGGCCATTGCTGCCACACAGGTCAGGGGCTGGGGCTGGGGCTGGCAGTAACCCTATAGGGAGGGGGGGAATGCAATCCACTCGCTTCCAGGGGCACCAGAGAGCTCCATATCCCAGATCTGCCAAGTGGATGAAATTATATATACGTGTGTTCTCCCTGCTGCCCCCAAACCTGACGCCTTTGGGTTTCCTTTGTCCTGGCAGCAAAAGCCTTGCTCTAAATGCAGGAGGGATGTGGGATTATGTTACTGCTGAGGAGTCAGGAGCGAGGAGCTGCTGCTGCTGGAGCATCGATCACCTGGGGAAAACCAGCCTTAAATATCAAGGATGGCACACAGAAGCCCTTAAACACCCATCCCTTTGGTTCCAGCAGCGTTTCACACTCTTGTGTTGCATCACACGGTGTCACAGCCTTTCAGAGCTGCATTAAAAGGTGCTTTCATGACCCACAGCTTAACCAGGGAGCAGGCTGACCTAAATCTGACACCTCGCCCATGCGCAGGAAACAAAGCCCAGCTGTACCAGCCCCTCAAACGGTTATTTTTGTGGTGTTTTTGTGACACAGTCTCTGTTGTCTTAGCTCAAGGTGACCCTCCCGAGAAGGTTTTTTTGCTTTTCGTGCTGAAGGAAGTTTAGAACATTAATTATCTTCCTTGGAAGTGATGAGCAGATCCAGGGACTGAGCTGTCACCAGCAGGAGATGTCCCCAAAGCCCAGATCAAACTGAAAAACTGCCTTGCAGTTTGTAAACACCTTTGAGTTCTCCTGCCTAAAGCCTGTGTCCATATGTGTCTACCTGAAACTTCCCTGGTTACTGGAGCACATGTCTCCTCTCATGTTGTCACGGTCAGGATGAGGGAAAGAGACTGACAGTGCTATGAAGTGAACAAAATAAACACACAGGGCTTTCCTACTCGCTTGTTCAGCTCTGCAATTTGTGAGTGTCAGCTGCAATCATCACAAGCCGGCATTGCCAGGGCCTGAATTCGTTATTTTTTAATGCACACTGCCCTGCTAACACCCTGCTCTGTGCTGTACCCCCCAAACCACTTCTGCTTGCCCACCACATCTTCCCTCCCGTCCCTGCGCTGGCCCGGGGGTGTCGTGGGCTCGATGCCGCCTTCACGCCTGGGCTGGCAAATTTTTAGGACAGTTTCCCGAGGCAGTGATAATCCCTTCCCTGCCAAGGGGGGCTGGCTGCCCACACCCCCCCGGCCCGCAGCCTCCCTCTCCCTGTTGCCATGGCGAGGGATGTGTGTTGCCAGGGAGAGCAGCACCGTGGAGGTGCCATGGCAACAGCCTCTCCTTTTCCCTCCCCTCTGTTGCCACGGAGACAGCGGCCCGCTCCCCATCTCCTGTTGCCGTGGCGATGGGAAGGACGAGCCTCAGTGGAAGCTGCGGTCTCCATGGCAACACCCTCCTCTCCGTTGCTACGGCAGCACCCCCCTCGCATCATCCCACTCTGCCCCGTTGCTATGGCAACAGCCCCACGCCTCACCTCTTTGCCCCGTTGCTATGGCAACAGCATCCTTGCCACTCGGTCCTGAGAAAGGGACCACGGGGCAGAGCCCCACGCGTGGACAAGGGCGTGAGGGGCTTGGGGGGGTAACGAGGGACCCGAGAAGGGGTCGTGGGAGCAGGGAGGGGTTTGGGTACCCGGGACCCGGCGAGGGGATGGGGCTGGGCGCGGGGACCCGCGGCAAGGATGGGGACACAGAGGCACGGAGGGGGCTGGAGAGGGGAGCCCCGGCGGGCACGGGCACACAGAGCTCGGGGCCCGGCCCCGTCCTCCCCGCGGGCGGCCCCGGCCCCGGTCCCGGCCCGCCCCCGTCCCGCCCGCCCGTCCCCGGCCGGGCCATGGCGGCGGCGGCCGCGCTGTGCCTGGGCCGGGCCCCGCGGCCGCCCAGGCCGCTCGTGGTGATCCTGGGAGCCACCGGCACCGGGAAATCGGCGCTGGCGCTGCAGCTCGGGCTGCGCCTCGGCGGGGAGATCGTCAGCGCCGACTCCATGCAGGTACGGCCGGCGCCGGGCAGCGGGGAGGCCGCGGCCGGGCCTGGGCCGGGGAGGAGCCGCGCCCGGAGCCCCGGCGGGGCCTGGGCCTGGGCTGGGGTGTTGGGAGGCGGCTCGGCTTCTACCGGGGGCGGCCTGGACTGCACCGGGAGGGGTCTGAGCTCTACCGGGGGTGTCCGGCCTGTACCGAGGCCTCCCGGGCTGTACCGGGTCCGGCCTGTACCGAGGCCTCCCGGGCTCTACCGGGGGTGTCCGGCCTGTACCGAGGCCTCCCGGGCTGTACCGGGGGGGTCCGGCCTGTACCGAGGCCTCCCGGGCTGTACCGGGGGGGTCCGGCCTGTACCGAGGCCTCCCGGGCTGTACCGGGGGGGTCCGGCCTGGGCTGCACCGCGGAAAGTCCGAGCTGGGCCCGGTCGGGGCCTGGAGAAGCTCAGCCCCGGAGGCTCCGGGCAGGTTCCCTCCGGTTTACCCCGGTGTCCGGGTGCCTGTAGGGGGGAGCCCACGGGATGGATCCTGCCCGCTGAATGTGCTGCCGGTGTCCCTGTCCTGTCCCCGCTGCTCCTGTCCCTGTATCCCTGGTCTGTCCCCTGTGCTCCTGTCCCTGTATCCTTGGTCTGTCCCCGCTGCTCCTGTCCCTGTATCCCTGTCCTGTCCCTGTATCCCTGTCCCTGCTGCTCCTGTCCCTGTATCCCTGTCCTGTCCCTGTATCCCTGTCCCTGCTGCTCCTGTCCCTGTATCCCTGTCCTGTCCCCGCTGCTCCTGTCCCTGTATCCATCCTGTCCCCTGTGCTCCTGTCCCTGTATCCATCCTGTCCCCTGTGCTCCTGTCCCTGTATCCATCCTGTCCCCTGTGCTCCTGTCCCTGTATCCCTGGTCTGTCCCCAGTGCTCCTGTCCCTGTATCCATCCTGTCCCCGGTGCTCCTGTCCCTGTATCCCTGGTCTGTCCCCGGTGCTCCTGTCCCTGTATCCCTGTCCTATCCCCGGTGCTCCTGTCCCATCCCTGGAACCCATCCTGCTGCCCCTGTCCCAGCTCCGGTGTCCCTGTCCCGGTGTCCCCGTCCTGTCCCTGTCCCGGTGTCCCCATCCTGTCCCTGTCCTGGTGTCCCCGTCCTGTCCCTGTCCCGGTGTCCCCGTCCTGTCCCCATGGGCAGTTCGGTTCGTGTCAGCAGCGCCTCTGTGTCCCCTCCCTGCCCTGTGGGCTCTGAACACGGCAGCACAACCAAAACTGCCGAGTTTGTTCAAAGTGTTTGTTTAAGTCTCCCATCCCAAATAAATTCACCTTTTCGAATGAAACCAGAGCGAAGGTGTTTTAATTTTAACCCACCAGAAGCTACATGGAGGTGTAAAGGGTTGTGTAAAGGGATGGAGCAGCTGGAGTAGCTTGGTACACCAGGCTGGTGTCCTCTGGTCTCAGCAAAGGGACACCAAGAGATTTGGGGATGAATATTAAAAATTATCCTTTCTACTTGCCAGTGCCAGTGTTTGTGGTCTCATCTCTCACTGCAGGCAGCAGTATGGAATATATCAGTTGTGTGGTTGGGATAAATCAACAATGAGGAGCAAAAACTCTTTTTCTTTGGTCTTAATTTTGCTCAGCTACAAGAGCTTTATCACAGGATGGACATTTCAGCCACCACAAGAATAACAATTTTGTTGTTGTTTAGCAAAATATTTTCCTTACTGATCTGTGCTTTCA
Organism: Cyanistes caeruleus; assembly: GCF_971803275.1. Classification (NCBI taxonomy): domain Eukaryota; kingdom Metazoa; phylum Chordata; class Aves; order Passeriformes; family Paridae; genus Cyanistes; species Cyanistes caeruleus. The sequence continues at coordinate 4,845,696 of NC_141726.1, read as the reverse complement.
CTGTTCATTTCCTATAGTGTCTGAACTTTCCATCAAGTTTAATGTTAAATGTATTTATTATTCTACGTAAAAAGGTGTTTTCTGCCAGCAACACCCTTTGTGCAGCTCAGAGATCAGCTCTCGCTGTCCTGTGCCCACCTCCCTGTTTTCTGGTCACTGTTTGTGTCCCAGTGAGCTAAATTCAAATTCTCAGTGCCCTGAATTTGGGGCAAGCAATCAGAAAGCAATTTTATGGAATGTGTCCCTTAAGCTCTTGGGGAAAGAGCAAGGTCTGAGCTGAACTGAAATCCTGAGAGGGGGCAAAACGTGAAGCGTGGGAGCTTTGGGCATCTTAAATACTGGGGAAGTGGCTGCTGACTGGAACGGGGCTGTGGCCACGAGGCTGCTGCTGCCTCCAGAGCTCTGCAGGAGTGTTTGGAGCCTCCTGGCACGCCGTGAATCCCTGCTGGTGGACATTTCAGAGCTGGATCCCCTCTGAGGGACATTTTGGGGTTTGAATCCTGTCTGATGGACATTTCAGAGCTGAATCCCCTCTGATGGATATTTCAGAGCTGGATCCTCTCTGAGGGACATTTCAGAGCTGGATCCTCTCTGAGGGACATTTCAGAGCTGGATCCTCTCTGAGGGACATTTCAGAGCTGGATCCCCTCTGAGGGGAATTTTGGGGTTTGAATCCTGTCTGATGGACATTTCAGAGCTGAATCCCCTCTGATGGATATTTCAGAGCTGGATCCCCTCTGAGGGACATTTCAGAGCTGGATCCTCTCTGAGGGACATTTCAGAGCTGGATCCCCTCTGAGGGACATTTTGGAGCTGGATCCCCTCTGAGGGACATTTCAGAGCTGGATCCTCTCTGAGGGACATTTCAGAGCTGGATCCTCTCTGAGGGACATTTCAGAGCTGGATCCTCTCTGAGGGACATTTCAGAGCTGGATCCTCTCTGAGGGACATTTCAGAGCTGAATCCCCTCTGAGGGACATTTTGGGGTTGAATCCCCTCTGAGGGACTTTTTGGGGCTGAATCCCCTCTGAGGGACATTTTGGGGTTTGTATCCTGTCTGATGGACATTTCAGAGCTGAATCCCCTCTGATGGACATTTTGGAGCTGAATCCCCTCTGAAGGATATTTTGGAGCTGAATCCCCTCTGAAGGACATTTTGGGGTTGAATCCCCTCTGAAGGACATTTTGGGTTTGAATCCCCTCTGAGGGACGTTTTGGAGCTGAATCCCCTCTGATGGATATTTTGGAGCTGAATCCCCTCTGAAGGATATTTCGGAGCTGGTGGATGTTTCGGATCGTGCGTTTTGTGCTCCGCTCCCTTCAGGCCCCTCCATGGGAATGCGCACGGTGCGGGGAGGACCCTGCTGCAGGCGCCCGATGGCATCTGGGCTCCAGTGCCTCTTGTCCTGCTTTCCTTTTAATCTCATTCTAGCGTGACTGTGGAGCCAGGGCCGGGCAGCTCGGCCGCTTTATCCCGTAATGCAGCGTGCTGCCGAGGCGGGGGAGCCCCACCACGCTCCACTGACCCCCGGTGCCCCCCAGTTGGGGCTGCTTTTGGCTGGCTTTGTTCCCGTGGCGTGTCCCCCTGCCACGGCTCTGCCGTCCTCACGGGAGACTCGCCGGGCTTTGGAAATCCCATTGCTCATTCGGGACTGACAGCTGCCAGCGAGCGTGTCGCCCTCTGTGCATTCATTGCTGGGCTCCCAGCAGCTCTGACAAATGCTGGCGGTGTTTTGGGCAGCTGCTGGAGCGGGAGCCAGGCTCGGGAAGGGGCTGGAGAGCCTCGGACCCACCTGTTCCCACACACAGGCACCCCTCTATCCATCTCTATCCATCTCCAGGGTGTTTTCGTCATGGCTCTGAGTCGCTCTGCTCAAATTACAGACTTAACTGCTGCCTGCTTGCAGCTCAGGAGCTCTGGTTAATCTGCTGGCCTCTTAATCTTTCTTTTTGTCCTTTCTGTTGCTGTTTGTCATCCTAGTGAGTTTTGTTGAGGAGTGAGTAATTCCTTGGAGAGCCGGGCAGGGTGAAGCCAGTCCTGTTTTCTTCATCCCTGGTAGTGAACATGCAGGGATCCCTGTGCCAGCTTGATGAGGGCCCCATCCACTCATGATCCCACTGTCCCTCCTGGATCCCAGTGTCCCTCCTGGATCCCAGTGTCCCTCCTGGATCCCAGTGTCCCTTCTGGATCCCAGTGTCCCTTCTGCATCCCAGTGTCCCTCCTGGATCCCAGTGTCCCTTCTGGATCCCAGTGTCCCTCCTGGATCCCAGTGTCCCTCCTGGATCCCAGTGTCCCTTCTGGATCCCAGTGTCCCTTCTGGATCCCAGTGTCCCTTCTGCATCCCAGTGTCCCTCCTGGATTTCTCCCCTGGAAGTGCTGATGCAGTTGCTGTAGCACACGTTTCCCAGTCAGTGTGTGGAGTCAGGACATCTCCAGAGCCTTTGCTGGCATTGTTCTCACGGCAGGGATCAGGGCAGGGAGTCAGTCATGCTCTCCTTGCACCCTTCCTTGGTTTGGGTTCTCCACACCCCTCTCCAGCAGGGCCCCTGTGAAATCCTGATGTTTTCCTGGCCATAAATGGCCTGGATGTGCTTGGGGTCTGTCATATCACCTTCTCCACTCCTTGTGCTCAGGCTGAGGATGGTGCTTTCCCCCAGTGATGACAGAGTTTGGGATGATGCACAGAACTGGTGTCAGAGCAAAGATTTTGGAGAGCCTGCCCTTTCTGGGCTGCAGATCCTGAAAACCGTGGGTGTTTGTGCGTCCTGCCTCAGTTTCCCCACCTTTTCCAAAGGTTGCCTTCCAGCCCAGCACGGGGGCTCAGCACAGAGGTGGGAGGACGCCGTCAAGGCTAAGCATCTTTAGTGCTTGCTTGTGTTCCGTGTCTCGGAGCCCGGCTGCTCCAGTCTGCCACTAATCTGTTTTGGGGCCTTAGAAAGCAACAAAGGCTTATCTGAGCCGCTGGCTGAAAATAGAAATGAGTGTCAGGAGGACGTCTCGGTGCGAGGCCCTGCCGACAGCCAGCTGGTGGAAACCTTCTCCGGGCTTACTGCCTGTGTGTAAAAGGCTGCCTTTGTTTCCTCCCAGCCCACACACTGACACCGCATTCCTCCCCTTGTTGCCAGATATTCCGGGAGGCTCTGGGTGTTTAATCTGCAGGAGAACACGGGGATAGCAGCCTGTGTATCCTGGATGTGTCCGTGCAGGGCGCTGGGAGCTGCTGGCTGACTCCGAGCTCTGTGTGCCTGCTCTCTGTGCTCACTGTGATTTCAGTGGGAATTGGAGGAGCTGGAGGGTTGGAAATGGGGAGAGCAGGCACGGAGCCAAAGCTCACTGAATTCAAAGGCTTTCTGTGCCGGCTGGAGGCCCGTGTTGAATGGAGCTGTGGTGCCCAGGGATCAATAGGCTGCCTGCAGCCACGGGGCATGTTGGCAGAGCTGCCTGTGGGCCCGTCCTGCCTGCTCACCGTTCCCTGGGGCAGCTGCCTTTCTGCAGGCTTTGCTTGCCTTCCCTCTCCCCCTCGCTTCCTGCCCCCTGGGCCAGCCTTTTGGGATGGCAGCAGGAGCCAGCCCTGGCTCTCCCAGCTCCAAGTGCCAGAGTTAAGCAAGGTGGGAGCAGAGCTGGTTCAGCCGCCCTGACAGCTCGCATGACTCCAGGCAGGGCTCGGGCTTCCCTGCTCCACTAACCTGGCATCGTCCCTCGCCGCCTCTCCGTGCCTGCTGCCCGTGGGTCACCTCTGTGTCACCTTGTCCTCCTGTCTGGGACCAGGGGAGCAGTGGGTGGAGGCCGTGCTGCAGCCGGAGGTTTGGCAGCTTCTCAGAGGGGATTAAGGGGAAATTTATTTCTTGAAGTCTGGCTGGGGTGGTTTCTAGGGGGAGGGATGGAGGAGGAAATGAGTACGGCCATTTCCAGTCCTTTTCCCCATCATCCCGGTTTATCCCATGCTGGGAGACTTCTCTTAAGCAGGAAGGCTCTGAGAACTAAACACATCCTTCCAAAGCACCTCCTTTGCCACCTCCTGCTCAATCCTGGGCATGGCACAGAGCTGGGCTGGCCAGAGAGGCTTTACCTGCCCTGCTGTGAGCTGCCAGCCCCCCGTGCTGAGGAGGGTTGTGTTTGCATGGGAAGCAGGGTAAGGACTGTCCTCCCTTCTCCTGCCTGGAATCTGCTCTCGCTGGGAAAGACTCTGCTGGTGGAACACCAAGCCGTGACAGCTCCAGCCCTTGCAGCCCCTGGATCTGCGGGCTGGGCTGTGGCTGGTGCTTTACACAGCCTGGAGGGTGGATTTGCTGCATCTGCTGGGATCCAGGTTGCCTTGGCTCTTTACCAGGAATGCTGCAGAGGAGTTGGTTTGGGTGGCTTTTCTCCCTGCTCCACTCCCAGCTGAGGGCCAGCATCTCTCAGCAGTGCTCTCACAGGCTGTGTGTCCCCAGTTTGTGAATGAGGACGTGTGGGATGCTGCTGGTTGTGCTCACCGTTGTCTCCTGGTATCTCAGCCAGGACAGTGCCCCATTCCCCTGGGATCGCTGACCTGCTGCCTTCTGTATCCGTGAGGCTCAGGGAGAGCAGGCAGCTTTTGAGCCGTGCATGGGCTGAGACTGTGTGTGTTTAGGGGGCTCCATGTGTGTTGCATCCACAGAGATCTCTGTGTGCTGCAGAAAGGAATGATCCTTGTCCCCACATGAGACTCTGTGCTTGAAACCTTTGGAGAACAGCACACCTGAGCTTTTAGCTGCAGCAGCAGATGAGGAGGTGGCAGCTTGGGGGCCCTCGTTTCAGAGCTCTGTGCTGGGCTGGTGACACTGCCCAGCCTCTGACTGCACTGTCCAAGAGCTCAATCAGCCCTCCCACCCCTAATTACAGGGTTAATCAAATTACGGGTTATCAAACCAGGAAAGCAGTCACGAGCGGTTGGACTCAACGGTTCATCTCCCTTGGGCAGGACAAACACCAGGGAGAGGCAGCCTGGCCCTGGCAGGAGCAGGTGTTGGCAGGATTCCTGCTGCCCTGCCCAAACGTGGCACGTGCCTCTGCTGTGCCCCTGCCTGTCCCCTGCCTGTCCCCTGCCTGTCCCCTGCCTGTCCCCTGCCTGTCCCCTGCCTGTGCTGCCTGCCCCAGACGCCAGCAGGGGCTGGGAGGGGTGACTGGGACAGGGGGAAGCAGCAGTGATCAGGGGGTCACAGAGGTGAAGGACAGGCTCTTCTCTTCCCCAGGTGTACAAGGGCTTGGACATCATCACCAACAAGGTTTCCCTGCAGGAGCAGCGACTCTGCAGACACCACATGATCAGCTTTGTGGATCCCCTTGTCTCCAACTACACTGTGGTGGATTTCAGGGACAAAGCTGTGCCTCTGATATCCTTTCATGCTGCAGCCTGCCTGGCAGAGCAGGAATGGGCTTCCCCCCTCCATGGCCGGAGGGATCAATGGTTGGGCTCTCCACATCCCAACTGACTCTGTTTTTTCTGCTGGTGAGAGGGGCTTGGGGCTTCTTTTACCCAGCTGACCCTCAGCACAGCCCAGGGAAGGTCTGTGCTGAGTGTTGCCCTCAAGTGCCCCTGAGTTTTGGTGGTGTCTGGCAGAGGTGACAGACAGTAATGAGAAATGAGGTATGCCTCTGACCCTGTCCTGCAGCCTTGCTGGTTCCCTGGGGCTGGGAGAGTGGGATGTGAGCCCCAGCCTGCTGCTCCCACAGCCTTCCCCCCCTGCTCTGCATCTGTGCTTACGCTCCTTGACTCTGGCACATTGAAGATATCTTCGCCCGGGACAAGATCCCCATTGTTGTGGGAGGAACCAACTACTACATCGAGTCCCTGCTCTGGAAGGTCCTTATCAACACCAAGGTACCGTGGGGGGCTGTGAATCCCCTCAGGAAAGGATGAATCCCACGTTTAGGGCAGACTTCTGCACGGTGCTGTCCCTGCTAGAGAGGGGCAAGGAGAGACCTAAAGCCCCTCCTTCACCCCATTGTTCTGGGGGATCTTGTTGCTTACACTGGCCTTGCACAGGGTTTGGTTCAGGGCTGTCCTGTGGCCCACAGGAGAAGCCCAGCAGTGCCCCCAGGCTGGAGAGTGACAGGAAAGTGGAGCTGGAGCAGCTGGACAGTGCTGAGCTCCATCGGCGCCTGAGCCAGGTGGACCCGGAGATGGCGGCCAAGCTTCACCCCCACGACAAGCGCAAGGTGGCCAGGTGAGCTTGGCATGCCAGGGCCAGGAGGTGCCAGGGCCCAGCACCCCTTCCCGAGGGAATTGTGTGCCTGGGAGCACGGCAGGATGAGCATTCCCACCCCAGGTGAATGCTCCTGGTGCCTGGGGACCTTGGAGTGCCGGTGCTGGGGGCTCCATGGGATCTGAGCCCTTTGGCCACACAGCCCCAGCCTGAGCTGCCTCTGGGGTTCTGTGCTGTGCTCCTGCTCGGTGCCCCAGCAGCAGCAGGTTTGTCTGGAGCTATTTAAAGAGCAAGCTGCCCTGCTGGCTGAGTAACATAGCTGAGCTCTGTGGGAACAGCACGGCAGCAAGACCAGGCTTGCTGCTCGGTCCCAGCCGAGCCCTGGCCCCGGGGAGCAGCACACCGCCCACCCCATTCGCACGGTGCAGGGGGATGGAGGCTTGGGCACAGCTCCTCCACCTCTCTCCTTCCCTGCCAGGGCTGGGCTGGGCTGGTGGTAAAGCTCCACAGCAGCATCTCAGCGCTGGTCCCTTCCCTGCAGCCCTGCCTGGCTGGAAAGGGCAGGGCTGGAGCCAGATCCCTGTCCCCTGCAGGGCTTGTCCCGGTGCCAGGCAGGAGTGGGTGGCTGTGCTCTGGGCTCCTTGGGTGCCAGCACTGCACCCCCAGGACCTGGCTGTGCGTGGATGCCGGGCACGGGACGGGGCTGGAACCTGCCCTCCCCCCACATGAGGGTTGGATCTCGGCGAGTGTCTGCGGTTCCCTTTGCTGGAGCCCCCGGGGCTGCTGGGGGAATGGGAACGCTCGTTCTCACCCAGCCTTTGAGCTCTGTGTGTCTCTGCTTCCAGGAGCCTCCAAGTGTTTGAAGAGACAGGGATCCCCCACAGTGAAATCTTGCACCAGCAGCAGGAGGAGGAAGGTGGGGGGCCCTTAGGTGGGCCCCTGAAATACCCACATTCCTGCATCTTGTGGCTCCATGCAGACCAGGCAGGTGAGAGCGGGCTGCTGGCTGGCTGAGGAAGGGCTGGCTCCCTGCTCCTGCCCCAGCCTCCTCCCTGGAGAAGGCAGCAACTCTTCTGGCATCAGTGGGTGTGACACAGAACCTGCTGGGCTCTGCCTTCCTCAGGTGGAGCAGCAGCCTGGCAGTGCTGGCTCGAGTCCTGGCAGGCTGTGCAGCCCCCCAGGACACGGCTCCCCACGGCTCAGCGTGTCCTGCTCTCCTCCTGCAGCTCTGGATGCACGGCTGGACAAGAGGGTGGATGACATGGTGGCTGCGGGGCTGCTGGAGGAGCTGAGGGACTTCCACCGCCGCTACAACCGAGAGAAGGTGGCAGAGAACCGGTGGGTGAGCAGCCAGATCCTCTCTGCTCCTCCCTCTGGGGGTCTCCCACTGTTCCACAGGAGATGGCTGTGACCCCTGCCTTTGGTTCTCCAGGCAGGATTACCAGCACGGCATCTTCCAGTCCATTGGCTTCAAGGAATTCCACGAGTACCTCACCAGTGAAGGGAACTGCTCACCAGAGACCAGTGCCCTGCTGCTGGAAAAAGGTGGGAGGAGCAGCCTGTGTGCCCCCCAAAGCTCCAGGTGACACCACAAGATGGTCTAAACCAAGGTGACAGCCCCAGCTGCACCTTTCTCTCTGCATTTCCCACTTCTGCCAGCCCAGAGGGGCAGAGACTCCTTTCCCAGTGCTTGGAGATCATCTCTGAGCACACCCAGAACAGCCCCACCCTCTCCTCAGAGATGCAGAGGGTACAGGGTGAGCTGGGATCTGGAGCAGGTGCACTTGGGTGATGGGAGCCCAGCTGGGGTGTGAGAGCAGGGCTGGAAAACAGGAATGACACAGAGCTCAGCATGCCAGCAGCACTGTGGTGACAAGGAATGTGTGCAGCAGTCAGCAGGGATGCATCCTCTGGTGGTGTGTTATTCTGGAATGTCTGGACTGATGCTGGAGGGGAGCTGCTCTCTGCACAGGGGGGAGCCCAGGCAAAGTCCATCTGTGCCAAGGAGGGTTCAATGTGGAGGTGAAGACTGAAGGAACCACAGAAACGATAAAAGGCTTGAAAACAAGTCTGATGCAGAAGGAGCTTGTTGTGTCTGCTCAGGAGATGATTAGGAGGGATTTGATAAGCCTGGTACTAAATATTGAACAGTTGTAGAATGGTAAATCATCCTCTGCTGGGTGGGATGAGCAGTGCAGGGCTCCATTTGTGCAGAGAATTGGGCATTGTGAGGGCAGTGCAGCACTTGAACAGGTTGTCCTAGCTGCTAAAAGCTTCAGGGTGGAGGGTTTGCACCCTCTGTTTATTCAGGGATGTTTGGGGTACCTTGTCCAGCCTTTCCATGTTGCCACTGCCCCTCCACTGTGTCAGGGCTCAGCCTCTTCTCAGTGCAGGCACAGACCCCCAGAATGACAGTAAGAATAATTCTCATGGTGCCACCCACAACAAACTTCTTTCTTGTGTGATTTCCCTCCCCTTGGAGCCTACAGCCTCTTCTCACTGACCTTTGGGTTTTTTTTTTTTCCTTTTGTTTAATCCTTCTGTTCCAAAGGGATCCAGGCCCTCAAGCAGGTGACGAAGAGATACGCCCGGAGGCAAAACAAATGGGTCCGGAACCGCTTCCTGAAACGTGAGTCCTCTGTTCCCAGCTCTCCTCATGCCCCACTCCAGCTCCAGAGGGGACACTGGTGCTTTGGGGCAGCCTGTGTTTGGGACTCTGCTCCCACCCAGCCCCTCCAGGAGCCACCCAGACTCCCCATCCACCCACGAGGCTCTGCCTCCCCCAGTTCCTTCCCGCCGGTTTGGGTTGCACAGCGGATCTCCTGCCCCTCCTGAGGCGTGTCCTGCCCACAGCCTCTCGTCCCAGACACTCAAGAGCCAGCTGTACCCCTGTACCCCATCCCCTCCCAGCAGCAGAGGGATAAAACCCCAAGCAGAGGCTCAGCCCCGCGTCAGGCACCGCTGGATGATGATGATGATGATGATGATGATGATGATGGTCACAACATCCCTGCAGCTGAATGCTCCTGGGGGGCTCAGGGAGGGCGTCCCCACGCACCCACACATGCTCCTGGCTGGGAGAAAAGCCCATTTGACAGCTGCCCTCCAGATTAGGAGCAGGAGCCCCGTGGCCGCGCTCTCTGCAGTGGCAGGGAGCCAGCAGGACTTCCCCATCCCAGCCCCAGCCTTGGAGCAGGGCCAGCAGCAGCAGCTGGGAGCCGGGCACTTGTTGAAAGGTGCTCAGTAGGGGCAAAACAACAATAAAATAAATAATAAAAAAAGAAAAAAAAAAGAAAAGGCAGGGAGAAACTCGAGTCAAAAAAAAAGATGGGCTTTGAAGGAGGCACAGGAGCTTTGCCAGAGCCATGTGCTGGGTGGCTCGGCTCACCTTTCTGGTGGCAGGTGTGCTTCAGATGGGCCTGTCAGGGGCTTGTTTGTGGGCACAGCAATAAAACCAGCACCTGCTGGGGACTGGCACGCGGAGCCTTTGATGGCTTTGTGCAGGCAGGGACAGCCGTGTGCCCACGGAGGGCAGGTGAGCCAGGGAGAGCAGCCAGGTCACCCAGGGAGCAGGTGCTCTCTGATGGCAGCTGTTTCACCCTGTCCAGGCTGCAGCAAGTGCCCTGTGCCCTGGCACTGCTCCAGGAGAGACCAAAGGGGTGGCTGTGAACCTGTCCCTTGTCATTAGTAAAGCATCTCCTGCCATGTCCTGCTGCCCCTGCGCAATCAGTTCCAGCTCTGAGTGGGAATCTGCATGCTCAGATCCCTCACCCAGGCTCCGTGTCTGCATTCCTCGTGAGCGTGGTGGGGTGGCTTTGTGCCTGGATCCAGCTCTTTCATCCTCCCAGCCTCCTGTGGACCAGGGCTGGGCTGGGCTGCTTGTTGTTGTGATGGGCTGTTGGCATGCTCAGATTCCAGAACACTCTCCCAAGGGCAGCCAGCTGTGAAGATGCTTCCCTGAGTCCTGAGGTGTTCCTGCTGCTTGCAGGAGGGAATTTTGGCTCTGCACAGCCTGGTGCTGTTGGCTTCTGAATGCTGATAGGAAAAAGCAGATCCCTCTGCTCCCCCTGGGTTCTGGGAGGGGCTGCTGGGCTTTCTGGAGCTGCCTCCTTGTGTTTCTGTAGGTCCTGGGCCCAACGTGCCCCCAGTTTATGGCTTGGAGGTGTCTGATCTCCAGCGGTGGGAGGAGGATGTGCTGAAACCTGCCCTGGAGATTGTGGAGAGCTTCATCCAGGTACTGGGGAGTTGAGCTTCACATTGGCTGGCTTCTCTGTGGTCTCCAGGCCCCCTCAGCTGGCACACAGTCTCTCTCTGGAGCAGGGCTGGCTGTTCACATGCCCAGCCTTGGCATTTCTCTGCAGCAGCAGAGGTTTGTTGTCTCAGCTGAACATTTTCCCCCAGTGCTGCGCTTGGTAAAACTCTGGTGTCTGTCTTGCCAGCCTCTGTATTCCCATCCCAAACTCTTTGGAAGTGAGCACAGGCAAGTGTTGATGTGGCAGAGGCTGATTTGAGGCACTGTTTGATCTGCAGGGCCGTGAGCCCCCGGCAGAGCCCCTGAGGATGGAGCGCGACGAGGAGGAGAACAAGCGGAGCCATCGCGTGTGTGAGCTCTGCGACAGACTCATCATCGGGGACAGGGAGTGGGCAGGTAGGGCCCAGGCAGAGCCCAGGAGCACACCTGGGAGGGCTGTGGGGCTGTGGGGTGGTGCAGCAGCTCCCCTGTGGCCGGATGACCCCCAGCTCATGATCCTGGGATTGTTTGCAGCCGTTTGCAGGAGCTGTGCCACGGGAACCATCTGTCAGGATTCCCCCCTTCCCTGGGCTTCCCCCCCTTGCCCAGCACCCAGCAAACACACAGAGCATCACACCAGGGATCTGTGTGAGCCTGTGTTTACTCAGGGCTCCTGGTCCTTCACAACACTCTGGATGCTTCCTCAAAAAGCACAGAGCAAATCTCTCTCCTCTAAAATTCTGCTGTGTAAATGAAAGTTACTTAATGTTTTTAATAGTTTGGTGTTGCTCCAATATTTCCTATTTGTGTGTGGTTTTTTTGTTTGTTTTTTTTTTCTTTTTAAACTATTCCTAGCTGTAATAGTAATAGGGATTTTCTATTTTCAATAGACTTACTTTAAAAGAGCTCAGCTGGAATCAGATTAAGGCAGTGAATTTATCTGTGCTGGGAGGCTCATGCTGAGAACCAGAAACAAAAAGTCATGGAGAAACTGGCTGCAGAAATGAACCTGGTAAATCTCCATGTGTTGCCCAAATACAGGATGTGCAGGGTCATGGTTTAACCCCAGCATCTGAGCCCCCCACAGCCACTCACCCACTCTGTCTCTGGGAGACAGAATTGCAAGGGTGAAAGTGAGAAAAACTGTGGGTTGAGTTAAAGTTTAATACAGAACACAAAGTAAAACAAGGAATTAATTCACTGCTTGCCATGGTTGGGCAGATGCTCAGCCATCCCCAGGAAAACTGGGCTGTAACGTGGCTTTGGGATGACAAACTCCATCATCCCCATGTCCCCCCCTTTTCTTCCTCCTTCCCCCCAGGAAGCGTGAGCCGTGTGTTCTGGGATATCCCCGGGGTGAGCTGGGGTCAGCTCTCCCAGCTGTGTCCCCTCCAGCCCCCTGTGCACCCCTCTGAGTTGCTCTGAGAAGCAGAAAAGGCCTTGACACAGTTCCAGAACTCCCAGCAATAACAAAACATCCCCGAGTTCTCAACCCTGTGCTCAGCACAAATCCAAACACAGCCCCAGACCAGCTACTGTGAGGGAAATCAACTCTGCCCCAGCCAAAACCAGCAGACGCAGACACAACCAAAGATAAATTTCCCAGGCTGTTGGGTTTGAGGAGTTGCTTTTTCCTGACTGGGAGCTGGCTCTGAGTAGGAGGCTCCTTGCAATGAGATCAGTTAAGTGCAGTTGTTATTTTAGCCAGTCTCAGCTGTCTTTGGAGGAGCTCTGGCTTGTCCAGAACTGAAATCTCTCAGGGTCCCTGTCATCCTTTGGGTCCAGCAATCTCTGTGATCAAGTGGGAGCTCCTCGAGGTCCCCCCAGATCCCACAGCTGCAGCTCCCTGTCCTTGGGGATGTCATCCCAGATACCAATCGATGGTGACAGTGCCTCCCTCAGCCAAGACCAGCTGTTATTCTCTGTGTCCAGCTGAACTGGGCTCACATCCCCAGATGGTGGCAGAAAAATGCTCCAGATCCTGGGTGTTACTTGTGCTTGCAGGATGGAAAAGGAACAGTGGTGGGAGCTGGGTGGATCTGTACTCTTGGTCTGTTTTCTTAGGTCAGGTGACAGAGAATTTTGGGAATTGCTTTCCCAGTGCCTTGCTGGCTCTGGGGGATTTTAAGATTCTATCTGATTTTACAATTTATGTGGACTTCAAGAGCACAACTCCCCAGACAGCAGCAGCAGCAATTGGCACTTCCTCAGCCACTGTGGCTTTGGTGTTGCTTGTGACAAATTGCAGGAGGTGAGACTTTATCTCAGGCTGAGGGTGACCCTCCAGCATTGTGACAAAGCAGCAGCTTTGCATGTGATTTCATCCTTTGGCAGAAAAAGGATGGCTGGAAAACACCTGAGGGCCTTGATTCAGCCAGCACATACCCTCATTTAATTAAGGCCCTGCTTGAAAAGTTAGTGCTTTAATTGCTGCTCTGATCTCTTGGAAATGGCAAAACCTCCCCGCCAAGATGGTCAGACCAAGCCTCCCCTGAGATAAAACCGCTGATAAGGAGGTTTGGCTGTCCTTAAGGATGTGATTTCACCGAGAAATGCAGCTCCTGCTGCTCCAAGCCGAATCCCTGGGATTACCCCTCTGTTCCCATCTGACTCCTGCTGTGGTGCTTTCATGGCTGGGGCACTGCCCTGCAGTTATTCAGAAGTTTAATTCTGCTCCAGGCTTTTCCCTGGCTGCCCTGTGGGATGCACAAGATATTGCCAGTGCTGTGGTGCAGTCCTACAAATGATCCTGGCAGTTCTCCACGGGGAGCAGGGAGTTGCACAACCTCACCTGCAGCCTGCAAAGTGCCACCTCTTGGGAAACACACCCCCTCTTCCCTGGAGAGGTTGGGAGCAGACTTTTTGGGAGTGACAGCCTGCAATCTTCCTGCTTACACAGAATTTTTCCCCTCTCTCAGTTCTTCCTGAGGAGGTTTGGGAGCTTTATCCTCTTCTGAGCCCTGATAGTTTGGCCTGGAAGTGTCCCAGGCTTTGGGAGTTCACTTTTCGGGAATGAATTGTGCAGGAGGCTGGGAAGGGAGGCTGCTCTGCCCTGCGTGGGGGTCAGGCTGTTTCCTCCTCCAAATTCCACAGATTAAACTCTGTCTCCCTCTTCCTCCAGCTCACACACGGTCCAAATCCCACCTGCACCACCTGAAGAAGAGGAGGAAGCTGGAGGCGTCCAGAGGGACCGTGGGGGACAGTGGGGACGCAGAGACCTCAGACGAGGATGGCAGCCTGCCTTTGCCTTAGGCCTGGAAAAGGGAGCAGCTGTGCATCCACCTGCGTGGAGAGGAAGCTCCTTAGTCCTGGGCAGTCCTGAACCGAGGAGCTGAGTCATTTTTATTTTTTTATTTTTATTTTTTTGGGATGAGGCAGGCGTGTGACGGCAGAGGCTGCATGGGATCCTCTTCATGTGGCCTCACCCCGCTGTGTTCCCATGCTCCCCCAGCCCTGCCTGGAACGGGCTGTGCCCCGGGGCAAGGCTGCTGGGAGCATCCTCCCATGCAAAGTGTGAATTCCTGCCAGAGCTGCATCCTTGGAATGGCTGAGCTGCTGGTATGTGGTTGTGTGGATCTCAGAGACAGAAATACCCTGACTCCTCCAGCTTGGCCGGGAGTGCAGCTCTGGAGCCCAGCGACCTCTGGTTGCCTTTATTGTGGAGAGGATATTTTTTTTTTGTTCTTTTATATGCAAATAAAGTTGCAGGATTATTGTGGCTTCCCCTCCCTGTTAACAAGCGCGGTTTCTTTGCTCTCTGATTTTCTACCTGGCCCCGGTTCCCTGCTCTGGGCACAGGGCAGGAGATCCAGGTCTGGCTCCTTCTCCCAGTCACCTTTTCCCCAGCTCCTGAGGGAGCTGAGCAGATGTTCCCAGCGTGCTGGGGGCAGGGAGCCCTGTGCACACAGCAGGTGCAGGAGGAGCTGGCACCTGTTAAACAGGAACTTGGAAATGATCTCATCGAGTTTGCAACAGATGAGCCTGTCCTAGTTAAGGCAGAATTCCCAGGGGGTTACACTGTGGTTTGGCACAGGGAACCGGCCCTGGATTTGAATCGGAGCTACTGAGCAGCAAATTCCTGGTGCTGTGTCTGCCAGGCAGTTGGTGTCCCAGTGTTGTTCCTGGAGGATGTGAGTGCCATTTGTGCCTGGAATGCCGCTCTGGTGAAACCAGGACAGCCTTTCCAGGGCGTTTGGGATTCTCCTGGCAAATTCGAGCCTGGGAGGGTTTGAGGGTTGGTAGAGCACAAGTTTTTCCTTGTACTGTGCCATGTGGCAAGAGCCAGGGCTCATCCTGCCAGGGAAGGGCTGCGTGGGTGGATTTCCAGCATGGGCTCTGGAGATTCCTGCTTTGGTGGGGATTAGATTAAACCTCCCATTTGTGTTCCTCAGCGTGGAATTTTTCCTGTAGCGCCCCGTGGGGCTCGGGCTGTGTGGGAGCTCGGACTGAAGGGAAAATGAGGGAAGAGCTGGGAATTTGGCACTGGGCAGAGCTGGGCACCAGCTTTGGAATGCTGGGCACTGTGGTGCTGCTGGGCCTTTTCTCCAGCCCAGACTTGTTTGCCATCCGTGCTGACTCAGCCCATGGATGTGGGCTCAGCCCAGTGCTGGAGGACACGGCCAGGAGATCGTGGCATGGAATTGTGTTCTCCCAGCCTGCAGAGACAAAGTGTGAGCTGGGAATGAAGCCCCATGTGCTGAGCTGGTTTGTGACAGCTCTGAGATGTTGAGTCATCTCCCCAGGCCAGGCTGGCATGGCCAGGGCAGTGCTGGGAAAGGAGGGCTGGGATTATCTGCTCCGGCTCCTGGCTGCAGTCAGATGTCCATACTGTTAGAGATGGATTAAATATCCTTAATCGGTTTAATATGAACTTTGTTATCCCCACAGATTCATGTTATTCCTCTTCCACGGTAGTTCTCTTCAGGAGCCTGCTGGGGATGGGCTGTGCTGGGCAGGGGCTCCCAGGCCTTTTCCCCCTTGGTTCCCAGGTGTTGCAGGTGAACAGGGTGTCCCACACATCCTGCAGTGGAGTGGGAGGTGGAGGGAGGATCCTGCCAGCAGCGTGGTCCAGGTGGGTTTTCTTCCTTGGAGGGGCCATTGAGAACAGTTAATTTCAGTTAATTGAAGCAGAGCCAGGAGCATCCCTGCCGTGGGTTGCTCTCCAAGGGAGGTCGCTCTCCTCTGCTGTGTGAAGGTCTTCAGGCAGGGAGTGGGACTGAGCTCTCGGCAGGGTGACACCAGCTCCTGGTGCTGGCACCAGCTCCTGCTGCTCTGGGCCCTGCAGAAGGGACAAACAATGCAGGAATCGCTCGCCAGTCCCAGCCAGGCCTCGCTGAGAAAGTTGTTGTGGTCTCAGGTTTCAGGCTGCTGTCAGTGCCGGGAGGTTTGGGGATGGGGAATGGCACTTCACTCCATCTGCCCTCCGCTAATCCCCAGACAAACGCGGCCCTTCCATCTGTGCAGCCGGAGCCGCCGAGCCCATCACACCAGCCACTTAATCTAAATGGCTTTGGCCAAAGATAAGGTCATTAATTACACTGGGATTAGAAAACAGTCCAGCCCCGGCGTGGCTTGGCTCGCCATCCATTAAAGTCCTCGGCACCCTGGTCTGGCTGAGCATGGAGACCCTGGGCTGGTGGAGCTGCGTGTTCCTGCTGCCCGGCACCATCCTCGGGCAGTGCCCTCGCTCTGCCATTCTGGCACTCTGCTGTGCTCCTGTCCCGGGCTGCTGGCAGGGCTGGGTGCCAGGAGGAGCACAGGCAGACCCGGGGGTCCCCCAAATCCTGGTGTCCAGCAGTGAGAGGTGCAGGGGCAGCAGCTCCTCCCTGCATCCCACTGAGCGCTGCCTCCCGCAGCCCCTGCCAGGGCTCCTCACCCCGCTGTCCCTGCCGTGGGTGGCCACTGTCCCCAGAACTCAGCTCAGATGTGCCTGTGAGGATCAAGGAGTTGTACATCCCTTTTGGCTCCCTTTTCCTGCCCGGTTTTGGCTCCCAAATGCTCCGGCAGGAAATGGTTCCTCCACGCCCTTTGCCGGGGTGGCATGTGCCACCTCCTGTGCCCTGAACTGTGCCATGCCGGGGACAGTCAGAGCTGGGATGTGGCACCAATTTGGCCTCACGAGCAAGGGGCACCACAGGGTCCCCCCTGTTACGGGCTCTGTGCCAGGGCCCAAGCAGCCCTGGGACACCGGGACACAGCTGCCACCTCTCCCAGCAGCGGTGACCAGCTGGTGTCTGTGCCCGTGCTCACGGGTGGCTTTAAAGCTGTCCCTTGACTCCTGTTGGAGGGTCCCGGCTGGTGACGCTGTGCTGGCTCTTCCCAGCCCGGTTCCCACACCGCAGGGACGCTCCTGGGACCATCTGGGGGACGGTGTCACCTGGGGACATCAGCTCCCGCAGACACGCGGCAGCTGCAGCCACCGCCCTGAGCCGTGTCCCGGCCTCATCCTCAGCTCCCAGGTGGGACCCTCGTGCTGTGGGGATTTCAGGAGGCCCTCGGGTCCATTTGGGCTCAGCAGGGCTGGGTGGCACCGCTGCCACCACGAGCCGGTGGGTCAAAGGGACTAAGGGGGAAACTGAGGCACGGCTGGGGCGCGGAGCGGCTCGGGAGCAGGGCAGGATTTTGGGGAGCCCGTGGCCCATCCGATGCCTTGGCAGCATTTCGGGTGGCTGTGGCAAAGTCAAATGTTGCAAGAGCCTAAAAATAAAAGGAGCTGTTGGCCGGGATTGTGCAAGAGCCGGTCCCGGTCCCGCCCCGCGCGGGAGCTCGGAGGCTTTGGCGGCGGCAGAGGCGGCCGGGCACGGCAGGATCCGGGCACGGCAGGATCCGGGCACGGCAGGATCCTGGCACGAGGCTCAGGAAATGCCAAAATCCAAAGGGATGGCGGCTGTCCCCCCTCCCTGTCCCCTCCGTGCAGCCCCCTGTCCGGGGAGGGGGGGTCTAGGTGGGTTTGGGGATGTGGGGACCCAGCTGGGCTGCAGGTGGGTGCGATGGGTGTCCCCATGGTGACACCCCGAGGAATTGCAGAGGGGTCCAGAGCTCGGGAAGCCGTGGGGACGCTGCCCGTGTGCCCCCCCGCACGCACAAGGGGCAGTGGGGAAACTGAGGCAGAGCCAGCCGGAGTCGACTTGCCACGAGTCTGCGGGTGTGCGGTGTCACCCGTGGGGTGTCCCTTGTCCCCCCCCGGCCCTGCAGGGCAGAGGGGGCTCGGCGGTGCCGGTGGCTGCCGTGTGCCAGGCGGGAGAGGTGGCGGCAAGGACGGGGCTGGCAGGACACCAAACCTCAGGGGACTCGGTCCCTGCGCCACCGGAGCGGTCCTGGGGTGTCCCCCGGGGGGTGACACAGCCCCAGCCAAGGGTCCTGCCCTGCGGGGGTCTCCCCCAGCTCGGGGGGGCGCGGGGCTGGCTTGGCACGGCCGGGGCCAGCGGGGCTGCAGTGTCGCGGTGTCACAGGGCCATCTGCCGGCAGAGCCCCACGGCCACCAGCAGCACCCCAGTGCTCCCAGTCTGCAGCTGCACCGGGGAAGGAGGGACCCAGGGTGGGCTGGCCCCAGCACGGTCACCGCGGGAGGTGGCATTTGTCGCACACGGTGTCGCGGTCCCTGGGCCGGTGTGGGAGGGGACGCAGCAGAGACGGCCCCGCTCTGGCCACGGACGGATTAAATGTCATTTTATTTCACACCCCCCAAAAAAATGTAGAAAAGAAGAGGTGAGTGTGGATTTAATTGCTCATATTAAAAATCTACCAGGTGAGACTGAGCCGTTTCCTCCAGAGTCAGTGCAGATCCACAGGGATACTTCTTCCTTCTTCCTCCTCCTCCTCCTCCTCCTCCTCCTGGGGACCGGGATGGGGACAGGGGCACCACCTGCCCCCTCCCCACGGTGCCCCGGTGCCACGGGCACCCTGCTGCCAGCCCCACCAGCGCTTCCCTTGCCGGGGTCTCTCCTGCCCGGCCCCGGCCCCCCCGGCGCGGTGTCCCCACGGTGCCACCCGCCCCTCGTGTCCAGGAGCGGGTGCTGATTCGGGGGTGGGAAGGTGGGGGCAGGAGCCCGTGGCAGGGGAGGGCGGCCCGGGGCCGTTTCCATTTGCTTTGAATATTTCTGTGTGTTCCTCGTTGTCCCTTTTCCCTCTGTACAAAATGAGCTGTATGGTCATGGGCGTCGGTGACACGGTGACGTGCGGCTCCGGTGGCCGCCCCGCTCTCACTGCAGCAGGGCCCGGATCTGTTTGGACGTGGTGTCATCGTTGAGGTGCCGAGTGGTGTACCTGGACGGGGAGGGGACACGGCTCACAGCCCCCCGAGCCGCTCTGCTGTCACCCCACAGCGCTGCCGGGGGACGCCACAGCCCCGCTGTGTCCCCAAGCCCCCGTCTCACCTCAGAGCGTTCAGCAGCCCCTCGGTGCTGGTTGAGGGTTGGTCTTTCAAGACTTTAATGCAGCCCTTCATCTGATGGGGGCAGAGAGAGGGGCTGGGAGACCCCCGAGGGACCAACGGGGGCTCCCCCTTCCTCCCCATCCTCCTCCTCAGTGCCCAAGTCAGGGATCACAGCTGCTGGGGTGGAGTGGCACGGCTGTGACCCCACAGCTGTGACCCCAAGACAACTCACATCAATCTTGGAGGTCTTGGCGAAGGCCCCCACGGGGTGGACGTGGTCGTAGAGGATGATGACGCCGACCATCACCCTCATGCAGAAGAGCAGGGTCTCGGTGTTGGTGAAGCGGCTCCGGTACTCCCTGTGCCAGGACAGAGGCTGCCTGAGCCTGGGCGGGGTGGCAGAGGGACCCCAGGACCGAGATGTCCCCCCAGAAGCCCCAAGAGGGGATTCTAGGTACTCACGGGGTCTCCAGCATCACCCTGCACACACAGGCCATGGTGCTCAGGCAGTCGGTGGTGTCCTCGATCGGGAGGGTCTTGTTCTGAAACCCAGCAGGTCCCAGCTGCTCTTTCCACCCCCAGCCCGATGTGTGGCGGCTGGAGGGGGTTTCTGCCCACCCTGAGGGTCCCCCCAGCCTCCCTCACCTCTGAAACGAACTTGGTGGTGGCATTGCTGAGTGTTTTCAGCATGGGGGTGGCCTCGGCGTAGAAGAGGGACATCCTGTTGGCCATCTCATTGTTCACCTCGCTCTCTGCATCCAGCTGGGGGGGTTTGATGTGGGTCACCGGGGTGGCTGAGCCCCCCACAAACCATTCCCAGGCCTGTGAACCCCTGGGGGAGGCCAGCCCATCTCGGGGGAACAGCAGAGTCACCTGCAGGTTGTTGATGCGATTCCGGCTGATGGTCCGTCTGTAGTAGCTGAAGTCGTTCTGGATGGCGGGGTTGGTCATCTGAGGGGGGGGACAGCAGGGTCAGGGGTCCCAGGGGACTCTGCCGGCTCTGTCCCGGGGTGGGGACCCCCCCTCGCTGCCGCCCCGCACGGGGAGGCACCTTGAGCTCGTCGAAGCTGAGGGTGAAGTGCAGGATCTCGGCGAACTGCTTGGCCAGGGCTTGCTCCCGCTCCAGGTGCTGGGTCGGGGCGTAGGGAGGGCTGGTGAGGGCCTCCAGCAGGCTCCGCAGGGCGTTCTCTGGGGACAGAGCACTCCCGGTCCCCCTCTGCACCTCCACACCCCCCCGTCCCCGAGGGGAAACTGAGGCACGGCTCAGCGTCCCGGGCTGAGCCCAGGCACCACGGCCGGGCCTCCCGCAGGCTCCGGGGAGGGATGCGGGATGCACGGCGGGGATGCGGGGGGGCTCAGGCGCTCACCCAGCCGCAGGGAGAACTCGTAGAAGCGTTTCAGCTTGGCGACCAGGGGGCACACGGCGCTCCAGGCGCGCTCCTGCAGCCGCAGGTCCCCGGGGTTTTGGATGGCCTGGGAGGGGAGAGCTCCAGCGCTTGCCCCGAGCCGAGCTGGGGGTGCGGGCAGGGGGAGCCGGGGCTGCACCCACCTCTCGGATCTCCTGCCCGGCGCCCGTGTAGGACTGCAGCTCGGCCAGGACGGTCTGTGCCTCCTCCAGCACGGCGTTCACCTGGTTCCACACCGCAGTCTCGGCCTCCGTCGGCTGCGCATCTGCAGGGCAGCGCCCCGGGGAGAGAAACCCGGAGGGCTCTGAGCGGGGCCCGGGGCGGCCAGAGCCAGAGCGGGGTGCCAGCACCCCATGCCACGGCTCCCCCGCCGGCCCGCAGCCCTTCCTGGCGGGATTCTCCCCCTCATCCGTTCTCCTTGCCCGAGCTCAAGTCAAGCCGTGGAGTGGGGGGCAGGTGGGGGTGAGTCCTGGCTGCCCTGTGACCGCGGTCCTGCTCACCACGAGGGGTCCCCGAGCAGCCCCCTCGGCCCCGAGCGGCTGCCAAGTGCCCCGGGGGAGAGGTGCGGAGCGACAGCCCCCGGCCACGGGCCTGGCCCCCCTCCCCGGGGACACCCCCGGATGGCAAAGGTGGGGGAGGACGTCTGGGATGGGCGCGATGCGATGGGCGACGGGGACAAAGAACTCAAAATGGTGTGGATGTGGAACTCAGGAGAAGTACGAAACAAAAACGGAAAATAAAAATCCCATCTCACTTTCAAAGTCAAGGAAAAAATTAGGGCCTTGGTCAAGTTCGTTATAAGTCAACACTTTTAGAAGGTTCCCCATGTGAAACCTGCAAGAGAAGAAACAAGAGGAAAAAAGCATGATGGTGAGGTGGAGCCCGGGGAAGAGGTGCTGGGCTGCGGGCAGCGGCGGTGGCCGGAGCCCCGTCCTCCCCCCGCTGCTCCCCGGGGGCTCGGGGGGCTCCGGGGGTGACCCCGCGGCTGCTCCCGGCCCCGGGTGCAGCCTCTTCCCCCCCGATGGTGATGAGCGCTGGCGGATGGGGTGATGGAGAGGAAGGAGCGAAGGGTGGGGAAGCCGCCGGGAAGCCCCCGAAATCCCTGGAGTCTTGGCTACAGCCAAACCCTTACCCTAGCGCAGAGCCAGCCCCGAAATGAGGGGTCCTGGGGAGCCCCCGGAACCTGTGCCGGGGGGATGTGGAGGGGGCTGGAGGCAGGAAAAAGTTGGTGCTGCCTCAAAGGAGCCAGGAGGAGCAGGAAGGTCCCTCGCCGTGGGAGTGGGGGCCGTGTGACCCCAGCTCTGGGTGTTTTGGGGGGTGCCGGAGTCAGAGGTGGTGTGGGGAGCTGTGCACGGCCTGTCCCAGCTGGGGGTGGAACTGGGACCGGGGCTGGGGCGAGCAGAGGTCACCGCGCTCCTTCCGCTCCTGCTCTGAGCTGTGCCCTGGGAGGAACAGCGGGAGGGGGAGCCAGGGGAGCCCTGCGGCTGTGCCCGGCCTGGCATCCTGCCACGGTGGCCAGCGGCTCCTGTCCCCCTCCGTGTCCAGCCTGGGGGGCCGAGAGCTGTCCCTTCCTGTGCCCAGGTCCATGGGAAGCTGAGGCAGGTCCCTGCTCCCCGTCACTCGGTGCAGGCTGCGGCCACCGCACTGACCTTCCCAGCGGTGCAGGTGGCACGGATCATTCATTCCCTCCTCCTTCCCCAGCCTGCAGGCTGTCCCTGTCCTGCCGGTGTCACGGGACACGCCACACGGCCACCAGTGCCATCAGCTAACAGCCCTGGGTGCGTGCCCGAGGTGGTGCCGGGCCGGGTCCTGCTGCATCCTGCATCCCACCACTCAGCCAGGACGGCTGCCCCACTCTCGGAGGGATGGGGCATCTCTCACCCTGCCCCATTTTGGAGACGTTTTCAGGGCCCCAAAGCCCCTGGGGACACGGGGCTGCTCGGGGACACTGTGCCTGTCCCCATCCTCTGGACAGCAGCCGCGGTGGCAGCCCTGGCGCCCTCCCCATGCCCACCCTGCTCATGGGACTTACTTTCAAAATCCAGGAAAAAATGAGGACAGTTTTCTAAATCTTTGCCCAATACCTTTATCAGGTTGCCCATGGCCAGCAGACCTGAGCGAGAGAAACAGAACAGAGTGGAACAGCACCGGTGCCACCGGCCGGACACCCCCGAGCCCCCGAGGGCCACCACCACGGCACCTCCCTGTGCCCACCCTGGTCCCTCCTGGCCGGGCATGGAATGTGACAGCTCTCCCAGCACTTCTGCCGGTTCCAGAGGTGGGAAGGGAAGAGGGGTGAGAGTCTGGGAGCTTTGTGCTCCTGGGGCACCCCCGGCCATGCTGCCACCCCTGAGACACCCCAGTTCCACACCCCTGGCATCCCCAAGGGACGGGGGACTGCCCCAGGTGACCCCCACGGTGTCACAACATTCCTCTGGGTTATGGGGCTGGCCATCCCCCGTGGACAGGAGACCCCCAAGTGGGAATTGTGCCCCACAGACCCAGTTTGGGGGTCTGATGCCCGTGCCAGAGCATCCCACCCACCCCACGGCCGTGCCCTCGGGTCCTTACCTCAGTGCCAGGTGTGGCAGTGGTGGCTACGGCAGGAGCAGGGGCTGTGCCACCCGCCTGGGTCACTTCATGGGCCGGCGGGGACCTGTGGGCAGGAGGCCAGGAGGGTCAGGGCACCCCGGTGGGCACCTCCCTGCCCTGGGGACCCCCGGGTGGGTGAGCAGGTGGGGAAGCACGGTGGGACACTGGATCTCCCCTCCATCTCATGCTGCCACCAGCCTTCACCTCATTTACCTCGATTATTTTTTATTGCCACCGGGAGCTCACCAGGCATCGGGCTGAGCATCCCCGTCCCTCTTCAGCCCTTGAGGGACCTGCCAGCAGCTCAGGGATAACCCCAGAGCGGAGCCATCTGTCCCCATCTCTCCTTGGGGAGGCCAGGATCCCCAGGGATGACTTTCCCAGCTCCCGTGCTTGGGTTTGCTCTTTCCTGAGCGCTGTGTGAAGATCCCTTCATGCCGCCGATGAGCCACAACCCAAATCCTGCAGGCTGCGGGATGCTCCCCCTGTTCCCTGCATCCCACCTTTCCTACAGGGATCTGGGGGGGTCGGGATTGGCCCCCCGGTGTCAGCAGGCTCCGGGAAGCAGCCACGGGACTCAGCAGGTTGTAATTAAGCGCTCGGGTTTAATTAATGAGGCTGGGGAAGGGGAGAGCTGGAGCAGCAGGGGGAGGGATGGGGTGGCTTCGTGCCTGGAATGGGGCTGTGCCCCCCAGCCCAGCCCAGCTCTCCCCACTCAGCTCCAGCCCAGACCCTTGGCATCAACAGTGATGGCTCTGCCTCCCTCCTCTTCCTCCTCTTCCTCCTCCCAGGCCCAGGAAGTGGTGGCTTCACACAGGGGCTGCACACGCCTGAAATGCAGCTGGGTTTTGGGGTAACTGGGGTACACCCACAGCTGCTCCGGCACAGTGACCCTGGGGTTCACCCTGCTGGGTACTGGGGTGTTTTGAAAGGCTGCTGGGGGGTCCCTGGAGCGGGAGATTGGCACCTGCTGTGCTCTGGCACTGGCACACAGCTCGTGCCACCGCTGTCCTTGACGGGCAGCTTGGGGCCGGGATTTGTCACCGCTGAACTCTGCCTGTGCCGGGGAAGGGGCACGGATGGGTCCCCGGTGTGGGGACACCCCGGGGTGACTCCAGAGCCGTGGGGCAGGGGTTCGGTGCCAGGTGATGGTTTGGGGATTGCTGCAGCCCCTTGCACTGGGGGGTGGCTCCGCTCGGGGTTCAGCCCCAGTTTTGTGCCATTTCCTTGGTCCCAGGTGCTTAAACCCCGCGGTGGCACTTGGCCCGGGGGGCCACGGCACATCCCTGCCAGGGGGGCTGTGGGAGAGGGCGAGGGGCTCCCCCCAGTGCTGGCTGCCCAGTGCTGAACTGGGGGAACTGCGCGCCCCAAATCCGCTGGCAGAGACACCCCCAAGCCGGCAGCGCTCCCGGAGGAGCGTGCTGCCACAGGAGGGCTGGGAACAGCAGGCTCCCTGTCCCCAGCCACACCCGAGGTAGCCCCGGGCTCTGTCCCTCCCTGCGGTGGCCTCGTTGCAACCCAGCCCCGCTCCAGAACCTGCCCCTCTTCCCTCCCCGCAGCCTCTCCCTGCTCCCCATCCCGCCCCACGGGGACCCACGGCGGGTGTCACCTCCACGGGGACAACCCAGCCCATGGGGTGAACCCCCACCGCTGCTCCAGGCAGGACCAAATCCTGCACCCAGGAGCATCCTTCCCCCGAGCCAGCAGTGCCCGGGCCGGTCACACCGGAGGGGCAGCGATCCCCCCCGGCTGAGGCCACCCCGTGTCACCGTTTTGGGGCTGTGCCCCTCTGCTGCCGGCGCAGCATCGCCGTGGCCACCGCAGCCTGGTGCAGCGCCGCAGCTCCGGCCGGGGGCTGCCGGCCCCGTCCCCTTGACCCGGCCCCGCTCCCCGCAGCCCCCCGCCCGCTCGGTGCCCCCCGGTGCCCCCCGGTGCCCCCCGGTGCCCCCCGGTGCCGCTGCCCCCGCCCATGGCCGCGCCGGCACCGCCGCAGCCGCCGCAGGGTCGGGCGCGCGGTGCCTGAAGGATTTTCCATGGGGGGAGGAAACAGCCGAACTACCACACCCGGGAATCGGGGTGCCGGGACCAGATCCCACCCCGGGATCGGCCGGGGCACCCCCAGCCCTGAGCAGGGTGGAGCTGGGGCGCGGTGACCCCCCACCCCCACCCCGCTTTGGGGAGCTCGCTGGCCGGAGGGGTGCGTGAGCCCTCCATGGGGCTGAGCCCCCCCCCGAGTGGGGCCGGGGGGTGCGGGGGGCTCTCCGGTGCCTGCCTGCGGCTGCGGCTGCGGCTGAGCAGCCGGAATTACCGCAGGGCTGCCGGGAGCCGAGCCGCAGCACCCCGCGGGCGCGGGCGCGCACCCACCCGTGCGCCCGCACCCACCCGGGGCCACCGCGGGGCTGCAGCAGCCCCAGGTGGGGCGAACCCACCCCTCCATCGCCCGCCCCACCGGCACCCACCCCGGCACCCACCCCGGCACCCCCAGTCCCGGCACCCCCCGTCCCAGACCGCGGCGCAGAGCGGTGCCCTGCGAGGGGCGGCCGGCGGGGTCCCTGCGGGACACGGGCAGCCCCTCGCCCCGCTGGCAGGCCTGCTGGCAGCCGTGTCCCCGTGCCCGTGGTGGCACTCACCGTGGCGCTGGGAGCCCGCGGGGCGGGCAGGCGGTGCCGGCGGCCGGGAGGCTGCGGATGCTGCGGGTGTCGGGGACGAGCCGCCCGCCGTGTGCGTGAGCCGCCCTGCGCCAGCTGCCGAATGCACCACAAAGACCACCATAGCCCCCCGGCCCCCCCCACGCCACTGGTGACGGTGACGTCTCAAGTGTGAGGGAGACGGGGATGTTTAACCCCCTGCGTGCCGGCCGGCTGAGCTCTGCGGCCTGGCCGGGAGAGGGGTCCGCCTGCTGCTCCCCGGGTTTAGGGGATATCCAGAGGGTTCCCCCCATCAGAGCCAGCTCCCAGAAGGGGGAGGGAAAACATAAATATTCCTTGGTCCTGCCCCAGCCCATGGGGGGCACCGCTTTCCGGGGGAGGGGGGCGAGCGCCGACCCCGGCTGGTGCCACCGCAGGGGGGACAGAGCAGACCCACCCGCCCGGACCCCTGTTTTGGGCAGGCAGCGCCCTCTGCCCCTCATCAGCTCCCCCAGGACGGGGGCAGAAGGGGTTTGGGTGGCGTGAAGCAGCACAGAGCTGCTCCCGCTGGGGTGATGTAGGAGGAACGCCAAAATTGGGCTATTTCTGCTTTTCTACCCTGACTCCCCCCCTTTCCAGGCCAGCACCGGGCATGACAGCGGGGACATCAAGAGGGACCCCCAATGTTAGCGTCACCCCAGGCCCAGCTTGGTACCCAGAGCTGTCCCTCAGGGACACGGGCGGGGTGACATCGGCACCTCCCTCCTTTACGGGGGTTTTGTGCTGGGGGGGTCGCACGGGGGTGGCTGAGCCACCGATGATGCCCCGAGCAGCGGCGGTGTCGCAGCTGGGTGACCCCGGCAGCGCACCGGGACAAGAGCTGTCGGGATTCTGGGATGAGCAGCCGTGACTCCCGCTCCCCACAGCCCCCCGCAGTTTGTGGGGGGCTGAGCCGGCCGCAGCTGGAGGCGGAGGGGGCTGAGGGGTCGCCCCCATCGGGCACAGCCCCCCGGCCGTGCTGGTGCAGCCCGCAGCCGCTGGGGGAAGCTGCAGCCCTTTGCATTCCTTGGAGCCGCTGGATAGGGAGGATTTTCGGGATCAGCAGCGCCCTGGCAGCTCGGGCCCCGGGGGTGGGTGTTGGGGGGATTGCAGGGGTGGGGAGGGGAAAGCTGTCCAGCGCTGCCTGCACGGCCGTGTCCCCCCCCGACACCCAGGGCCCATGTCCCATCGGAAGCTGGGCTCATGCAGGTTTTGGGGCTGCCCCAGTCTGGGTGCTGGGCTCAGCTGGGTGCTCCAGTGGGTGCTCTGCCCTCCATGACCCCCAGCCACCCCCCCAGCACCGCGACTCGGGGGGTCAGAGCCCCCCAAAAACCATCCCAGGACCTCACAGTCACCCTGATCCTCATCCCAAGGGCATCCCTGTCGCCTGGCACTCCCCCGCCTCTTCCAGCCGCCCCACACCCCCCCGGCACCCCCTTCCCGTGAGCTGAGCTGGGCCGGGCTCAGCCCGTGCCGCTTCAATTAAGCCCTCATTAATTTTTCAGTCCCCCTGAGCACCCCGGGCACGGGCGCTTTGCAGAGCTGCTAATTGGTGTCTTCTCTACTCCACATCCAAGAGCCGCCAGCGGGGCCGGGGGGGCTCATCCCCCTCCCCAGCTCTCGGGGACGCTCACGGAGAGGCTTTGGGGCCACAAAATCCGTGGGGCAGAATCGTTCCAGGCGGGGTCCAGCCCTGGCACGTCCAGCCGTGGGGGGGTCCCAGCTCTCCTGCCCCCAGGGTGGGGGGAAGATGAAGCCCCTCAGCCTCCCTGCTGCGAATATTTGTGTTTTTCTGTAACTCAGATCTGCTCACCTCCAGCTGGGGCAGTTTCTGTTCCTCTGCAGCAAGGGTGTGAGCACCTGAGGGCAGGTGCTGAGCGCCCCACGGCACCCCACAGCCCCACTGGGGATGGGAACTGGGATGGGATCCATGGGATGGGATGGGATGGGATGGGATCCATGGGATGGGATGGGATGGGATCCATGGGATGGGATCCATGGGATGGGATCCATGGGATGGGATGGGATGGGATGGGATGGGATCCATGGGATGGGATCCATGGGATGGGATGGGATGGGATCCATGGGATGGCATGGGATGGGATCCATGGGATGGCATGGGATGGGATGGGATCCATGGGATGGGATGGGATCCATGGGATGGGATGGGATGGGATGGGATCCATGGGATGGGATGGGATCCATGGGATGGGATGGGATGGCATGGGATGGGATCCATGGGATGGGATGGCATGGCATGGCATGGCATGGCACGGCACGGCATGGCATGGCATGGCATGGCATGGCATGGCATGGCATGGCATGGCATGGCATGGCATGGCATGGCATGGCATGGCATGGCATGGGATGGGGTGGGATGGGATGGGATGGGATGGGATGGGGAGCAGCCCCGGCTGGCTGGAGACTTCATCCAGCCCCAGATACAGAGGGGCAGCTGCGGACGGGCCCAGGTGGCACCGGGACCGCCGCAGGATGCCAAGGTCACCGGGAAAAGCTCCCGGCGATCTCCATGGAAACATTTCACGTTCGGTTCTGGAGATCGAAGTGGTTTTCTTGTCCCTCTCTCCTCTGCCAAGCGACACCGGTGTGTCCCAGTGTCCCCAGCGCAGGCAGAGCGGGGCCAGCATTCCCGGGATCCCCCTGCCAGCATCCCCCCGCATCCCGGTCCCTGCATCCCGGCCCCATTTCCCCTCCCGGCATCCCAGTACCCCCCAGGATCCCACCTCGACCCCCACCCCGCGGCCCCTCCCGCTTGATTGACAGCTCTCCCAGCCAATGGACGAGCGTCGCGGCCGGGGGGGCGGGGGGCCCGCGGCTACAAGAGGGGCGGGAGCGGCGGGGGCTGAGCCGGCGGCTGGACCGCGGCCCCTCCGGTACCGGCAGCGGCTCCGCGCCCCGCCCGGCCCCGCCGAGCCTCCACCTGCCCGCGCCGCACCCCAGGTAAGGGCCGTCGGGGCTGGGGCCGGGAGCCGCACCCCCGCTGCGGAGCCGCCGTCGGGGCAGGTGCCGGGAGATGCTCCCGGGAGCCGCTTCCAGCGAGTGTCGGGCCCGGAGCTGTCCCGTAGTGCGGGTGGGCAGAGCATCCCCGTGCCCCCAGCCGTCCCCCGAGCGCCATCCCCGCTCCCCGGGGCTCCGGTGCTGGATCCTGGGGTGCTGCCCTGGGGGGGACACACAGAGTGACACCCCTCTGTCCTGCTTTGGGACCAGCGGTCTCTGATCCATTGGAGCTTTGGGGCGAGCGAGTGGTGGCTCTCCAGGGTGCTGCTCCCTGCCCTGGCACGGCTGGGTGCTGCTTGGAAAAGGGAATCGAGGGCTGTGACCACGGGATGCTGCTCGGGAGTCCCGGGCACTTGGAGCTGTGGTGAGGGGCTGCATCCTCCTGCCAGGCCGTGGGAGATGTGGGAGGACTTGGACCACGGCAGGTCTGGCATGGTTTATAATCGATGCCAGCCATTCAGAACCAGACCGTGGTGCTGGGGAAGCTCGTGGAGCCGGGCTGGGGTCGCCGGGGAAGCCTCGTGCTCCGTGGGTGTCCGGACATTGCCTCGGCTCCGGCTGCCGAGGGCTGCTGGGTTCGGCGCTGCCGCGGCAGACGGTGGCAGATGCTGGTGGGATGATGGGGCAGGAAGGAGCTGCCTGTGGGATTCACCAGGAGCCGGGCTGGCCGGGAGCACGAGGAACCCCACATCGCCCATCCCATGGTCCCCACGTGCGCCCCAATCCCCAGAACATCACATCCCCGAGAGGAGACGGCGCTCGGTTGGGCTCCGGGTGAACTTCTCCTCAACTTCTTGGAGAGAGAAGCTGCAGGAGCTCCCGGAGAACCATCTGCTGCTCCGGCTGAGCCAAGGCTGCGTGGGAGCGGGCACGGCGCGTATCGGAGCGGCTCCGCTTCCTGCCCACACAGGCAGGGCCTTGCCAGGGCTCCCCGCTGCTGGCAGCCCCCTGGGCAGCCCCTGTCCCCACCAAGGGCATCGCTGTGGCCAGCTGAATGCTCCTGGGAGCCAGGAAGTTTGGGAACCAGGGAGGTTTTTATGTGCCCTAAGGGCAGATTCCTCGTGGTCCCATCCTTAGAGAAGATCTGGTGGATTAAATGTTCTTTCGGGTCCTTTCCAGCCCAAACCGTTCTAGGGTTCTATGGCCATGCTCTGGCAAAGGCAATGGGAAGAGTTTCTGAATTTTCAGTTGTTTTCTGAGTGTTTTCCTGCAGCCCAAAACGAGCCCAGGGCACGGGGTGATGCTGCTGGCTCATTTTGGGCTGCCCCAGGGCCAGCAGCAAAGGCCACAGCTACATTTCAGTGCCACAGCTGCTGTCCTGCACGGACACCCAACGGGCAGGTGGAGCAGATCCAGCAAGGAGAAGAAGGATGTGGGATCAGCCGGGGTGGAGAGGGCCTGAGAGGACCATCCCCCTCCAGCCTGGCGTGGATTTCCCTTCCCAGGGGCAGCCATGGGCAAGCACAGCAGCAAGCTGGCCCCGGAGATGCTGGATGACCTGGTGAGGAGCACGGAGTTCAGCGAGCAGGAGCTGAAGCAGTGGTACAAGGGCTTCCTCAAGGACTGCCCCACCGGCATCCTCAACCTGGAGGAGTTCCAGCAGCTCTACATCAAGGTGGGCTCCAGCTGGGGGGTCTGAGTGGTGCCCAGGGGGCTGGGGCACCTCAGGTGCGGCCTCCATGCCGAGCTCCCCCTCCTCATTTCAGCTCCTTTCTTTCCTGCAGTTTTTCCCCTACGGAGACGCCTCCAAGTTTGCCCAGCACGCTTTCCGCACCTTCGACAAGAACGGGGACGGCACCATCGACTTCAGGGAGTTCATCTGTGCCCTGTCTGTCACCTCCAGGGGCACCTTTGAGCAGAAACTCAACTGGGCCTTCGAGATGTACGACCTGGACGGGGACGGGAAGATCACGCGCCTGGAGATGCTGGAGATCATTGAGGTACTTCAAACCAGCAGGGGTTGTTTGCTTTTTCCAGGCTTTTCATGGATATCGGGTCCCTTTTAGCACCAAAGAATGAGTTTTCCTACCCAGAGCCTTGTGTGAAAGGTGCTTGATGTGGATCTGACAGAAATGGGTCCCAACAGAGCAGCAACCCTGTCCCTGTCCCCTGCCTTCTCCTGGGATTTTGTGTCCTTCCAACATTCCCTCTCATTCCCACTCTCATCCTTCTCCAGGCCATTTACAAGATGGTGGGGACTGTGATCATGATGAGGATGAACCAGGACGGGCTGACGCCCCAGCAGCGAGTGGACAAGATCTTCACAAAGATGGACAAGGACAAGGATGACCAGATCTCCCTGGAGGAGTTCAAGGAGGCAGCCAAGAGCGACCCCTCCATCGTCCTGCTCCTGCAGTGTGACATGCAGAAATAGAGCCCTGGCACCCAGGGCTGGACTGGCTGGAGCCAAACTCTGCCCCCTGTGATGGTTCCAATCCCTGTTTTCCCCACATTTGGCCCCAGGCATGAGGCACATTCCGCCCCTCCTGCTGCCCCTGTTGGGCAGCCCATGTTCCACACCCTCCCAGGGCTGCTCCGAGCACCACCAGCCCTCTCCCCCCCTGGAGCTGGACACCCTGCAGCCACTGCTGTGTCCTTCCTGACCAGGGCTGGCTGTTCCCACATCCCTGTGGCTTTCTCCCCGCTTTCCCCTACCTGATCCTAACCCAGACCAACTCTGTCCCCTTTCTGATGTTTTTCCCCCCCCACTTCATGGCTTGTGATGTCTCCAGGGAGGCTGAAATGTCCCAAGTCCTGCTCCTGGTCCCCCCTTCACTGGCAATTCCCTGGAAAACTGCTCTGAGAGGCCAGGGCAGGGTCTTGCACCAGCTTTAGCTCTTCCACCTCTGTTTTTCCTGCTGGGAGCAGCCAGGGTTGCTCAGGACGCTTTAGCAGAGAACAGAAGTGTCCAAAGCCAACCCTGGACATGGCCAGTGTCCCATCCCAGAAGCCACCTTCCATCCCATCAGCTGGGTGACATCCACAGCTGCCCTGGCTGCTCTGTGGCATTTCTGACCCGTCCCAATATTGAGGTGACCCCAAACTGGAGGCAGGGTCAGGAGTGTGGGTGTGGAAGGCAGCTCCTGCTGCTGCTCCCGGCTGTGGGGACAGCTGGGAGCTGGATTGGGGCCGTGGGGACGTGTCCTGTACCTGCTGAGCCTCCTGGCAAAGCTCTGAGGCCACAAGAATCAAATCTGTCACCTTCCTCCCCGCTCCCAGCCTGCTGCACCCACCCCTCCTGCCCCAGGTTGGTGTTCAGTCTGCACGTTGTGGTGTTGGTGGCTGTGGTGTTTGTTAGGAGATGGTGAAGTCCTTTCCTATTTTTTTAATGGAAAAATAAACTGTCCCCTGTGTGTGGTGTCCCCCTCTGGGTGGTTTATTGCGGGGCTGGGGACAGTGAGGTGACAACTCTGCGCTTCTGAGAATGTTTTAGGGTGGAGAAAGCCCAGGGGAGCCTGAAGGTGGCTGGAAGTGAAACCCTTCAGTCCTGCAGGCAGCTCTGGGAAAGAAGAGAACGTCACTTTTGGGGTGGGGGAGGCCCAGACCCCAAACCTCCCTGGAAATGGGTCTCATTTGTCAACCAGGAGCTGCCCCCGGCTGTGCCCTTCCCTCAGGACTGGTGGCTTTGTCCTGGGCTCCATCCACCAGCAGCTGGGACCTGCTCTCAGTGCATCTTTGTCCTTCTTTTCTCCACCCCCATCTTCCCCGCACAGATTTTCCTCTGGCCTTTCTTCTCCCTCAGCAGCCTGCACAGACAGTGACTGTTGCTAAGGAGCTCTCACCAAATTTTAATCCTGGTCTGTAATCAATCCGGCAGGGCTGGCTCCTGGGCAGCAGCGCTGCCTCCAGCTCACCCCACCCCAGGCAGACCCTGCAATTCCCCAGCCCTTGGTGTGTCCTGCAGCGGAGCACGGGGATGGGAAGGTGCCAGAAGCACGGCAGGGAGTGTATTTTTAGGAGTGCTGCTGATGGGAGAGCTCTGTACCTCGGCTTTGGCTGCTGTGCTTTCCAGGAGCGCGTGTGTGTGAGTTTGCAGCTCAGCAGTGCCTGGGGAAGAAGGAACGGGGCAGTTTGTCCCACCCTGCGGGAGCCGGGACGTGCCAGGGCTGCTGCCTGAAAGGGCAACAACTCAAAAGCTCAGGAGAGAGCTCCAAGAATAGCCTGGTGATGCCGGGGCCCTCCAGGCTCCTGCTTCCCTGGGGGCCACCCCAAAGGAAGCTCAGGTGTTTCCCAGCAGGGAGCTGCAAAGGCCCTGGGGAAAGGAAATCTGTCAGGCTGAAATGATGCTGAATCCCCAAAGGGGTTTGGATTCCTGGAGCCAGCCCTGCTCAGCAGCTCACAGCTTCTCCTGCCTCTGCTCTCCTGCTTGGAGCTCGGTGCAAGTGGGGTGGTGTTGGGTGGATGGGGACACGGGGGTCCCCGAGGCTGTCCTCTGCAGGGAGGGTTGGTTTTTTCTTTAGCTGGAGCACAAGAATTTGGGTAAAACCCTGTTCTGTCACCTCCCCCCAGGAGCTGCCCTGTTCCAGGTGAGATCCTCCCATCCCCTGCCCCTTCCTGGCTCTTGGCTTTTGGTCTCTGGGATGCAGCCCCTGCTCTCCAAGGGCTCCTGGGGGTCTCCTGGTCGTGGGGGAATTTTTAACCTGAGCTGAACACCTCTGTGGCTGCTCCCACCAGCACCCGTGGGAGCGGAGAGCCTTAATTAACACCCGCGCTGATTCCATTAATGAGTGAACGGCGCAGAGGTCACCCTGGCACGGAGCAGGGCCCCACCACACCTCTGTCCTCCCCTGCTGCCACCACCCTGCTCCATCCTCTCCGGCTGCCAGCACTGCGCACCCCGCGCTCTCAGGGATGGGACCGGGACGAGCTCCGGTGTCCGCCGCTGATGCCCCATCGCTCCTGCTCCGTGTCCTCCCGGCGCCACCTTTGTCCCCAGCCCCTTCCCCTCGCTCCCGGGCCTTCGCTGCCCCCTGCGCTGGCTCTGCCCTGCAGCGGGGGCTCCCTCCTCAATTCCCCGCAGCCCCCCGCTATCACCGGGGGGAGCGCGGCGGCGGCGAGGAGCGCTCGGTCCCGAAGAGGTTAATCCGTGGCCCGGTGGACTGAAACCCCGGAGCTTCATGGGATGCCTTATAAAGAGCGTTCCGCCGGGCCGGCCCCGGCTCCGGGAGCTCCCGGGACGCGCGGAGCCGCCGCTGCCCCGGAGCCGCCGCGCACGGAGCGGAGCCGCCGGAGCCGCCGCTGCCCCGGAGCCGCCGCGCTATGGAGCCACCGGGCCCCGCCGGGGCGCCGGGCCGGCCCTGGGATGAAGCCAAGGCTTTCTACGACAATCTCGCCCCCAAGAAGAAGCCCAAATCGGTGAGAGCCCCCAGCGCTCCCTGCCGCGGGGGGACGCAGCCCCCTGCCCCATCTCCTGCGGGTGCCCCCCCAGCTCTCCAGTCAGCTGGCCCATCTCCTGCAGGTTCTCCGGGCTCCTCCTGGGAGCCTCCTCTCCTCTGCATCCCCCCATGGAGCCCCCCCGGCTGTCTGTGGGTGCCCCGGCTCCTCCAGGCTCTCTGAGGTCCCTGCCGGTGCCTCCACGTGTTTTGGGGTGACCCTGGGTCTCTCCGTGTTCCTCGTCTCCTCCAGGCTTTGTGGGCCCCCCCCGTGGTGTCTCTGGTGTTTCTTTCACCCCCTGCCTCCATCCAGACCCTTGGGGATGCCCTGGCTCTCTCCAGGTGCTCCCACTCCTTCACGGCATCCCTGCGTTTCCCTTGGTTGCCCGGGTTCCCCCCGGTTCCCCCCGGTTCCCCCCGGTCTCTCTGGGTTCCTGCAGCTCCCTCTGGTGCTCCTGGCTCCCTCCTGGGCTGGGGTGTCCTTGCAGAGCGGCCCGGGGCCGCGTCAGCCGCCTGTCCCCTGCTGCCAGGGACAGGAGGGGTGGCAGTGGCAGGGCCGGGGGACAGCCCCGGGTCGCTGTCTGGGCCAGGAGGTGTCCCGGGGGTGTCGCTGCCCCTGCCGGGCTCGCTGGGAGGTTCAAGGAAAGGCTGTGTGACCTAACGAGGGCTGAGCCTGCGGGGTTTAAACACGGGAGCGCCTGGAAGTGCGGCCGTACCCCGGCGGGGCTGGGGGCTGGACCCGGGGCTGGCCCTGCCCCTGAGCCCCCCCAGCCACCCCCGGGGCTCTGGCACCCCCAAACTCCTGGGCACAGGAGGGGGACCCGGTGCCAGCCGGCAAAGCTCAGTGTGTCACCTCTCCAGGAGGGGACACAGCCTCACCTGGGGCAGCGCTTGTGCTTTCCCGGGGACCCGCTGTCACCCCCGGGTCTGGACCCGCTGTCACCCCCAGACCCGCTGTCATCCCCGGGTCTGGACCCGCTGTCACCCCCAGACCCACTGTCACCCCCGGGTCTGGACCCGCTGTCACCCCCAGACCCACTGTCACCCCCGGGTCTGGACCCGCTGTCACCCCCGGGTCTGGACCCGCTGTCACCCCTGGGCCCGGAGCCGCTGTCACCCCCGGGTCTGGACCCGCTGTCACCCCCAGACCCACTGTCATCCCCGGGTCTGGACCCGCTGTCACCCCTGGGCCCGGAGCCGCTGTCACCCCCGGGTCTGGACCCGCTGTCACCCCCGGAGCCGCTGCCACCCCCGGCCCCGCTGTCACCCCTGGGTCTGGACCCGCTGTCACCCCCGGCCCCGCTGTCACCCCCGGCCCCGCTGTCGCCCCCGGAGCCGCTGTCGCCCCCGGCCCCGCTGCCAGCTCACGTCGCTGCCGCCCGTGCCCTTCCCGGAGGAGAGGGACAGCCTGGCTTGGTGGCAGGATGCAGCCGCTTGTCTTTCATGGCATGCTTTGCTCATGGATGTGGGCCCGGGCTCCTCCTCCTCTTCCTCTCCTCGCTGCCCAGCGACCCATCCCTGCTCTAAGTGGGGAAACTGAGGCACGGGGGCGGCGATGCGCTTTGCAAACCGAGCTCCAGGCGCTCCCATCCCGGAGCTGGGCTCTCTCCGTGGGGCTGGGGATGATGCCAGGCGCTGTGCCCCTCTTCTGGGGCTGCCCCAGCTGCCCTCCCCAGCCAGGCAGCTGCCAGCCCGTGATGGATGGCTGCAGGGCGCTTTTCCGCAGTATAAATAATGTTCTTGGAAAACTCCAAACCAGCCCGGCCGTCACCCTGAACTTTAATCTGATCCCCAGCAGCGGTGCCCGAGGCTCCTTCGGGAAACGGGGTTTGGTGTCATCCCTGGGGGAGCTGGGTCTGTCTGTCCCCCTGGAGGAGCAGGAGGGAGCTGTGGGGGCTGCGAGGTGACAGGAGAAAAGGAGATTTTGGGGAAATCCTGGGAATGGGTTAACGGGACATTCCTGCTTCCCCACGGCTGCTCCAGCCTTGCTCCTGCCAGGGAGGTCAGCAATGAGACCTGTCACCCTTCAGCAATGCTGGAAATGTTCCTCAGCCTCTCTGGTGATGCTGAGTGGGGTCAGTGAGAGCTGATTTTCTGCTGGCTGCCTTCCTTTGGGCACCCTGCTCGTCCCTTTTGGGACCCACCCGTCTCTGCTGTGTAGCTGGAGTGGGGGCAATGCTTGGCCCTGGAACAAACCCTTCCCTTTCTGTGACCAAAATCCACCTCTGAATATCGAATTAATCACAAGAATTTGGTCTTCTGCAGCATCCAGGGAAGAGCCTGGGGCTGCCAGAATCCCTGCAGGATTTTGGGATGGAGCTGGGTCCAGCCCCAGGCAGCTCAGAAGGACCAAGGGGTGCAGAATGGGGTCCCCACCGTGGCTGTGGCCAGTGGTGGCCTCCAGGGGTGGCACCTGTGGCTCTCCTGCCCCTCTGCACATCCCAGGAGCCTGTGGGATTTCCAAATGTCTGCCTCTAATCCTTGGGGGGCTGCTTAGGATTTACATCTGATTAGAGAAGCGATTTAAAGGCTGCCAGCTGTTGGATCCAGAGGGAGAAAATTGGGCTGTTTCCAGTCACCCCTGGAATAAACCTTTACCCCTGGGGGTTTGGGCTCTGGGTTTGCACTCCATGGAGCTGGAGCCTGCTGGAAAGGTGTTTTTACACTTCTGAGGTGGGGCCTGGACCTTGTGGAGCTCCTGGAGCTGTGCCAGGAGCTGGTGCTCCTCTTCAGAGGGCTGGGCTGTCAGGAGGTGTCATCCCTGGTCATCCCTCCTGTTTGGCTGTCCCTGGGGATGGAGCCAGACTTGGGATGGGTTCTGTTCATCCTCCTCTTTATCCCATCATTAACGCTCGAGGTTCAGGAGGGGGCTGGGTCTGACCTTCCACCGTGAATCCCCAGCAAATTCAGCTGGATTCCAGCAGAGCCCGGACTCCGCTCTCACTGCCCTTGGCTGACCTTGGATGCTGCTCTGAGGGGAAAAACAGAGTTTGTGATTCAGCCCAAACCCTCCAGGGCTGGGGCAGCCAGAGCAGGGGGCTGTGGTGGGGTGGGGGCTGCGGGACCAAATCCATCCCAGCCAGGACTGGGAGTGGGAGCCCTCCCGTGCACACATTTCAGTCACCAAAGAGTGTTTGCCTCGAAACACCACAATTTCTGGGGGAAAAGTGGGGTTGGGTGGGTTGTTTGCAGCGCTCAGACAGAGGATTTGAGGTGCTGTGCCTTCCTGAGGGTTTTTAAAGCTCATTTTCGAGCGCTGTAATGACCATCTGCAGCAGGAACGGGGACGGCGAGGCATCCAAACAACCTTGAGGAGGGAACGCTTCCAAACGAAACCTCCACTTCAGAGAAATGTCAAAACGCAGATCCCTCCTCGCCTGGTTTTCCAAATGTCAGCATTTCCCAGAGAGCAGCAGGGCCCTTCCAGCCCAGCCGGAGCTGGGAGCTGCCTGAGCACCCCAGTGAGACTTTCCTGCCCCGAAAGGTGCAAATCTTCCTGGGCAGGATCCGGCAGATCCCAGGGGCTCCACGCTGGGGCAGAGTCAGGCCTGGAGCTGAGGGTTATTTTTATTGCTGTGTTTATTGCCTCTTAAATGATCCTCCCGGAGGGCTGGTGCCTTTCAGAGGCGAGGAAGGGACCTTGAGCAGCCGGGGCTGTTGCGCAAGGGGAGAGGGAGATGGAAATTCACTCTGGGCACCCGGCTTGGCTTGTGGCCCCAAACATCCTCCTCACCCCCCTGCAGGTGCTGTGACATCTGGGCTGCTGACCTGTTTTCTCTGCTGGGAATCTCCCTCCAGGGCTGACCCTGGTCCAGGATCAGGGAGCAAACACCTGGAAGATTTCCTGGCTATCCAGCACTGCAAGGGCTCGGGAGCAGGATGGAGCAGCAGGACTCCAGCTAATGGCCGGATGTCTCAAGACCTTTCAGAGTTATTAATATTTTCAGCTAATAAATGGCCCATGACACCAGAGTTATTAATTAATGAGCTGAAGTGCCAAGGCTTGGCCCGTGACCAGTTAATAGCTGCTGTCATGGATCGGGTCCTGCCTCTCCTGGGAGCTGTTTTCCTAAAAGAGCCACTTCCAAAGGGGATCTGGTTCCCCTGGAAATGCTGTGGGAAAGGGATCCCTGTGGCTGCAGAGATCTCAGCCTGAGCTAATCTGGGTCTCGTCCTCATGGTCCTCTCTTTAACTGCTTTGCAGGGGATTTGGGGGAGTTTGGGGAGGATGGAGAGGTGCCTGGGCTGGAGCTGGGAATGGGGAGGAGGCTCCCCCTGCCTCATTCCTGGGTGGGGCTGGGGGCAGAGAGCCTCGGGGCGAGCCCAGCCCTGCGGGGAGCGAATCCCAAGGGTGGATGGGGCACCTGGGCCTTGCCAGGATGCTGCTCCTGGCAAGTTCAGCCCCGGGCAGGGTGGGAGCTTGAACTTTGGAGCAGCTGGGCCTGAGGAGCAGCTGGAGGAGGCAGCCTCCACCCTGGGCAAATGGCAGAGGATTGCTCATGGAGCAGGGGGTGAGGCGTTCCTGCAGTTCCAGGGTTTCTCAGAGAGCCCCCAAGCCCTGTCAGCCCAGCTGGGCTCCTCTGCAGGGGACAGGATTCCCTGTGCCACTGTCCCTCTGGAGGATCTGTTGTCCTGGCAGCCAGGGTTTCTCACTGGCCATCAGTAATTAACTTATTTTTGTGCTTGGAATTGAGTGATGGGGATTAACACCCTCCCTGGCCTGCCAGGGGAGAGAGGGAGGACGGGTGGGGGTCAAGATGAGCTCGACTTTCCCTCTGTCCCCTCTGTCCCTGCCAAGTCCCTCTGGTGGCGCCTTCAGCTGGAGCAGGTTTTGGATTTGGCTTTTGGATCCAGCCCTCAAACATTAATAATAATGAGTAATAAATCATTGCTTGCACCACCTGTTTGTCACGTTTCCACCCACAATAAGTGCATGGAGCGTTTGGAGGAGCTGAGCTGGCACGGGGCTGTTTGTCACATCTGGACGGCGTCACGGGACGCGGATCCCGCTCTTTCCTGGCTGGGGGGGTGGGAAAATGTTGGGAAGGTAGAATTAGAAAGAAATTATAAATATGACTTTGTAGCCAGAAAGGCTAAGGAAGAAATACAAATGATAGCACGGTTTGAATAATTCAAAGAAACCAACCGGGCTGGTATGCCAGAACACATTCTTTCCTGGAATAAAACCAAGCTGAGACCCCTCATCCCAGCCTTATAAGGAAAGGTCTGAAGGACCCTGAGATAACTAAAAATATGCAAAAATAGCGATTTCTATAGGTTGTACACAAATGTTACTATATTAGTATACTTAGAAAGATTGGTTAGTTAAGGAATAGAATATTCAAAGGTATAGGTTATATAAGTAGTAGTATAGAAGAGCTCGGTCTCTTTTCACTCTCTTTTTTCCCCGTCTCTCTTTTTTTTTCTCTTGCCCTCTCTCTTGCCCTCTCTTGTTCTCTCTCTACCTCTCTACCCCACGCCCTGAAATAAACTTCTAACACTTAACTCGATTATAGAGGTCTTTGCCGTGTCTCTGACCGTCCCCAGAAAGCGTCTCCTACAGGAAAAGCCACGCAAATTCCTTCTGCACGGCCTTCAGCCGTTCCTCCTGGGCTCTGCACGGGTTCTGGGGGCCTGTGTGCAGCGGGAGGGCTTGGGAATGGGATCTGAGGTGTCCCAAATGTGCGGGGACGGAGCATCGGGGCTTCATCTGTTGAAGCACTGCCACGCAGCCGCTCCCCAAATCCTTCCAGAGGCGTCGCCCACCTCGTGGCCTTTCGTGTTGGGGCTGAACAGATGCCACCCCAGGCTGGGAGCAGCATCCTTTTTTATTTTATTTTATTTTTTATTTATTTATTTTTTATTGATTTATTTTTTATTTATAATTTTATCCCTCTGCCCCCAGCCCAAACCCGAGAATGCCATCACCATCGCGGTGTCCTCGCGGGCGCTGTTCCGCATGGAGGAGGAGCAGAAGATCTACACGGAGCAGGGCGTGGAGGCCTACGTGAAATATCAGCTGGACCACGAGAACGAGCCCTTCCTCCCCGGGGCCGCCTTCCCCTTCGTCAAGGTCAGCAGCCACCGCCACAGGGTCCCCAAAAATTTTGGGGAGAGGATGGAGCTCGTGTGGGGGCAGGATGGGCACGAGCAGCGGGGCAGGAGCAAACAGAGGGCACATAAACCTCCTCCAACGAGTGATGTGCTGCTCCCAGGGCTGGATTTTCCATCTTGAGCTCAAGAATTGAACAAATCATCTCCTTGGATCACATTTAAAGTTTCTTTTTAGGGAGTTGTCTTTTTTTCTTTTTTTTTTTTTTAATTATGAGTATTATTACAATTTATTTATTCTTGTAAATTTGGCTGGGTTTAGCCTTGCTCCAGAGTCAGCCAATTTCTAATTCTGACGTGTTGAAATGAAGCATTTCAAACTTGAAAAAATATTTTCCAACTCCTGTACCAGTCAGTGCAGTTTTGGGTGCTGGAGCCCGTTCCCAATGAATAAATTAATCAGTTCTGTGGGGTGAGACTTGTTTCTGATTGCTTGAAAAACAATTATCTGTCACTTGGAGCTAATTTATCCTCATTTAATAGCTCCAAACCTTTTGTGTTTGAAAACAGAAGAGTAGCTAGGTGGAATTTCACCCCCCACCCAAAAGTGAATCTGTTTTTCCCCAGCTGATGCCACCTTGGCTCAGGGTTCAGGTGGGGATTTGGGTGACCAGGAGTGGTTTATTGATGGGAAGTTGTGAGGACCACACCTGGGGCTAGATTTGTGGATTTTGGTGACCAGGAGTGGTTTATTGATGGGGAGGGGTGAGGACCACACCTGGGGCTGGCCAGATTTGTGGATTTTGGTGACCAGGAGTGGTTTATTGATGGGGAGGGGTGAGGACCACACCTGGGGCTGGCCAGATTTGTGGATTTTGGTGACCAGGAGTGTTTTATTGATGGGAAGTTGTGAGGACCACCCCTGGGGCTGGCCAGATTTGTGGATTTTGGTGACCAGGAGTGTTTTGCTGGGTGGGAAGTTGTGAGGACCACCCCTGGGGCTGGCCAGATTTGTGGATTTTGGTGACCAGGAGTGTTTTATTGATGGGGAGGGGTGAGGACCACCCCTGGGGCTGACCAGATTTGTGGATTTTGGTGACCAGGAGTGTTTTATTGATGGGAAGTTGTGAGGACCACACCTGGGGCTGGCCAGATTTGTGGATTTTGGTGACCAGGAGTGTTTTATTGATGGGAGGGGGTGAGGACCACACCTGGGGCTGGCCAGATTTGTGGATTTTGGTGACCAGGAGTGTTCTGCTGGGTGGGAGGAGGCTCAGAAGCACAGCTGGGGGGCCTGGCTGACACCCAGCCCCTCTCCCCGGGGTGCTGCAGGCTCTGGAGGCGGTGAATGCTCAGCTCCGTGAGCTCTACCCCGACAGCGAGGAGCTCTTCGACATCGTCCTCATGACCAACAACCACGCCCAGGTTGGGGTTCGCTTGATCAACAGCATCAACCACTACGGTGAGACGGGGACAAAGCTGTCCTTGGTGGCCTCTGGGTGTTGTCACTGCTTGGCACCAAGAAGAGGAGATGTCTTCTCCCATTTTCCCCGCTCCTCTCAGATTTTCTGGGTGTTGAGCAAGAATTGGCGGGCGGGGAGGGGCTCTGCTGAGCTTGGATTAACCCCAGTCCTCGCAGCTCCAAGGCTGGGTTTGGGGGGCAGCCAGGCTCACCCCGGGGTCCCTCTTGCCCTCAGATCTGTTCATCGAGAGGTTCTGCATGACGGGAGGGAACAGCCCCATCTGTTACCTCAAGGCCTATCACACCAACCTCTACCTGTCCTCCGACGCCGAGAAAGTGAGTGGGGCCATTGAAGAGGGTGAGTCTGGGGTCCAGCTCAGGGGGGGCAGCGGGGGGAGCCTGGAGCCCTCAGGGAGTTGATCCCAGCAAGGACAACTCCAAAATCCGTGTCCCCAAACCAACACGCGCTTAAGGTTTGCCTTTCCCCACATCTCCGAAGCTCCAAGGAGCCTCCAGTTTCCATAGAAATGAGCCTTTCCTCCAGCTCCACAGCTCTCCCGAGGCTAAGGCGGTGTTTTTCCTCCTTAATTCTTGTATGCAAAGGGTGATTTGTCATCTGGGGGGGTTTGTTTTTGCCGTGGGAGCTCTCGGGGCCGAGCTGGGGGTGCTGTTTCCTCGCGGCGTTTTGCTCCCGGCCCCTCGTGTTTTCGCTCTGCTCCTCAGCAGCTGAGCCACCAGGATGATCCTTGGGTGACTTCCACCTCTTGCCTCGTCCTCAGGGATCGCTGCAGCCACCATCTTCAGCCCCAGCAGGGACCTGGAGGTGTCGGAGAAGCAGCTGCGGGTGGCGTTCGACGGCGACGCCGTGCTCTTCTCGGATGAGTCGGAGCAGATCGTGAAGGCCCACGGCCTGGACATGTTCTTCGAGCACGAAAAGGCCCACGAGAACAAACCCCTGGCACAGGTAGAGCTGGGCTGGAGGCAGGAAAAGGCTCTGGGAGAGAGGCAGCCCTCTTGGGATGCTCCCAGAGTCGGCTGCGAGGTGGAGCCGCTGACTTTGGGGTCATTTTTGGGGGTCCGAAGGGTGACAGCAAGCTGGGGGTCCAAAGGGTGACAGCAAGGTTTCTTTTCTCCACCAGGGCCCCCTGAAGGGTTTCCTGGAGGCGCTGGGGAAGCTGCAGAAGAAGTTCTACTCCAAGGGGCTGCGGCTGGAGTGCCCCATCCGCACGTACCTGGTGACGGCGCGCAGCGCGGCCAGCTCGGGGGCGCGGGCCCTAAAGACTCTGCGCAGCTGGGGCCTGGAGACGGACGAGGCTCTGTTCCTGGCCGGGGCTCCCAAGGGGCCGCTGCTCAGGAAGATCCGGCCCCACATCTTCTTCGACGACCAGATGTTCCACGTGGAGGGAGCGCAGGAGATGGGCGCCGTGGCCGCCCACGTCCCCTACGGCGTGGCCCAGAAGCAGAAGCGGGAGAAGCAGCAGACCCCCAACAGCAAATAGTGGGGCTGGGGGAGATCCCAGAGCCTCCAGCACCCACCTCACCCCCTGGGCCACGCTCCCTGCTCGTGCAGGGGGTGTTTGTTGTGGGAGTGGGAGCTCATCCCCCTGTTAGGGGCAGGGAGACAGGAGGAACACCTGGAGGAGGAGACACCTCGGTGCCCACGGAGGTGTTGTGGCATTGTCCCCGTTCCTCGTGGGGCTCCTCGGTGCCAGGAGATGTTTTCCCAGTTCCTCCCAGCACTCGCTTCGGGCAAAGATCCCTCGAGGATGGCTCTGCCTTGTGTGGAATCTTTGTGCCAGGCAGGTTTAATCTATTTATTTAAAATCCCCCAAGCCACTCCCAGAGCCTTGTGGCTTTCCCAAGCAAATGTTCCAGGCTGAACTGTTGAACTGGAAAGTTGGGAGCGCCCAAAAAAACCTTCCAAGCAGCTTTGAAACAAAATTTTGTCCTTTTTGACTGGAATTAATTGTTCCTTCACAGCCCCAGCTGCTGCTTCCCAACCAGAAAACACTCAGTGTCTGTCCTTTCACCAAGATTTTGCCAGCTTAAATTTGGGAAAAATAGAAAAGAAACACTTAACATATTAAAAAAGGAAAAGAAAAAAAAAAAATCCTATTTCCTGCTTGGAACTTTGGGCTGGTGTATTGTTGGCCCAGGTTTTTAATATTTGGGTTTGACACTTGCATGATTTAGCACTTAAAATTAATAATCTCAGTGAGCATCCAAAGCCCAGCTTGTCCAAGGGCTGCAGACACACGCCCAGGGCTTGAATTTAAGTTAAAAGCAGGCCCTGATATATTTAGGGACATTTGAAGTCCATTTAGGTAAATGTGCAGAGAATTTCAGCCTGGGGATTTCAATTAAAGGATTTTTTTTCCTCCCTTTCTAGGCTGAGCCCATAATCTTTTTCTCCTCAGCTCCTTAAAAACCTCTGGTGTTTCCTAAAATAGACACCTCTGTTAGCGATGCTGTGAGAGAAGCAAATCTCTGATTAAAAAAACAGGATGGGAAATCAATGGGAGAGAGAAACTGGTGTGAAAATCACCCTGACATTTCTGCTCAAAGCCCTGTCCCAAAGGAGACACTCGGGAGGAAAATTTAAAGATTATTTTTTCCTCGTGAGTTTTTCTTTTCCTCTCTATTTTATTTATTTTATTTATTTTTTTTTTATTTTTATTTTGCACGACACTCCACGGCTGAGCAGGAAGGATGCTCAATATTATCAGATATTTTCCTACAAATTCCATGGGCTGGAATTCAATGGAATTCCTGGCTGACAAAAATTCAAAATTCAATGGAAATTTTCCAAGCTGGCTCTTTCCAGGGAAGTTTCAGCTCAAACAGCGAGGCTGGAGCTGGAGTGATCACCCTTTTGAGGAATATCTAAATAACCAAGCTGGTGATGCCTTCACCTTTTCTCATTGCACTAAATCCTGCTCTAGCACTGAAAAGAAAATTGCACTTTTTTCCCCCCCCCCAAAAAAAAAAATCTTTGGCAGACTGTTAATTGTCACATCTGGGTGACAAACACCTGGGAGGAAGATCTAAAATCCAAACAAACAAACGAAAATCTTGGGAGAAACGAGTTTCTGAGTGTCACATCCGCCAGCACTCGGGTTTAGAGGAAGGTTTTGTCTTTTTTTTAATGGGAACCCAAGATTTTGGGGTCTGAACTGGATCTTGGAGACCTTTTTGGCAGCTGGGAGGGGGAGCACAGCCAGTAAACATTTCCAAGGTGTT
Organism: Cyanistes caeruleus; assembly: GCF_971803275.1. Classification (NCBI taxonomy): domain Eukaryota; kingdom Metazoa; phylum Chordata; class Aves; order Passeriformes; family Paridae; genus Cyanistes; species Cyanistes caeruleus. The sequence continues at coordinate 4,801,116 of NC_141726.1, read as the reverse complement.
TCCTGAAGGTGGTGGAAGCCCAGCCAAGCCTGGCTCATGCAGGGGGGAGGATGCTGCAGGAGAAATGTCCCCAGCCAGTCTTGGGGACAGGGCAGGGTGCCAGCGGGACTGGGGACACGGGGCGTGTCCGTGGGATGATCCAGAGGTGACGCTGCTGTCGGCAGGGCTGGAGGAGATGGATGCTCAGTGCGTTGTGGTTTTGGGGCAGAACTCTGGAATTTTGCAGATTCCTGCTGGAATTCAGATTCCTGAGGTGCACAGAGAGCTGGGGACAGTTTTAGTGACCCTGCTTCGGGTCCTCCACTGCCAGGGCAGCTCAGGGGCTCCCTGGGAGATGTGGGGCTCAGGGAATGGACCCAGGTGAGCCCAAATCCTTCCTGAGCAGGGAGGATTTTCCATCCCCACCACGGCTGCCCCTTTTGCCTTGATCCACGTGGCTTCCTCTGGTTCTGGTTTAGTTTGGTTTGGGTTTTTCCCCTCCTCCGTTTCTACAGCTGGAAGACAAAGACTTCAAAGCTTGTGTACATCCCTCATGTCCCCTAGGGCTGGGGAGTGACCCTGGGATCATCCCCTGGGATCATCCCCTGGGATCATTCCTGGGATCATCCCCTGGGATCATTCCTGGGATCATCCCCTGGGATCGCTCCCTGGGATCATTCCTGGGATCGCTCCCTGGGATCATTCCTGGGATCATCCCCTGGGATCATCCCCTGGGATCATTCCTTGGGATCATTCCCTGGGATCATTCCTGGGATCATTCCTGGGATCATCCCCTGGGATCATCCCCTGGGATCATTCCTGGGATCATCCCCTGGGATCATCCCCTGGGATCATCCCCTGGGATCATCCCCTGGGATCATTCCTGGGATCATCCCCTGGGATCATTCCCTGGGATCATCCCCTGGGATCATTCCTGGGATCATCCCCTGGGATCATCCCCTGGGATCATTCCCTGGGATCATTCCTGGGATCATCCCCGGGATCATTCCTGGGATCATTCCTGGGATCATTCCCTGGGATTATCCCACAGGGTCGTGCCCCCCTCGTGCTGTCCTGGCTGACAACCGGACTTTTCCTGCTGTGTGTTGTTGCTGTGGATTTCATTTCATTGTCCTCCGCTGGTTTTTGGTTAATGGGATCCCTCGGGGTGTTTTTCCATAATAAACCGTGTTGGTCCCAGCCCGGCTCCCGCTGTTCTCACAAGGAGGGTTTGGCCAGGGTCTGAGCTCCCTGCCTGGGACCTCCCAGGTTTTATGGTGATGGGGTGGGCGTGACGAGAAGGAAAAAGGAGTTTTGGGGTTTAAGGGAATTCAGAAAATGCGATTAAAGCTCCAAGTTTGGGACTGGAGAACCTGTGGGAGAGGTGGGATTCCAGGGGTGGGATGTGCTGCGCTACAACCTCCTCCCTCTGCTTCGTGAGCGGCTTTTGTGGGGCACCTGGGCTCGTGATGAAGCCCTGGATAAAAATACAGCTTGGCAGGAGACTTTTGTCAACTTGATCTTCTCCCAGCCAACAGGTGGGAGGCAGCAAAAGCTCGGTGGAGGAGATTTATGGCTGCTGAAGGAGCCACACTGCAGCTCACAGCTCCTCCCTGCCACTGAGGGCAACAAATGGACTGAGGGGAAGCAACAAATTCTCCATCCATCACCAAATATAGCCAAGGAATGTCCGTAGGCCCCAGGGCAGCATCCCTGCCCTGGCTGTTCATTTAAGGGATGGATGGCCCTCAGCAGAGCCTTCCTGCTTTGCTGGAATTCCTTTTCCCCCATCCCATCCCAAATCCTGCTGTGTTCTTCCGCCAGATGCTTGGAGGGAGGAAAAAAAATAAATATAATAAAAATAAATCAAATTCCATCACAGATTCCAGCACCAACGGAAAGTGCAGGTGTGCCCAGCCAGGCCTGGGATGTCCCCGAGCCCTCGAGTGTGACCCTGAGATGAGGGAGGGACAGGGGGAGCTCTGTGCAGGTGGATTTGGGATGGCTGGCTGCAAAGCCTGAGGTTTGGATTCTGCTGCCTGTTTTCCCAAGGTTGGTTTTTTTTTCCCCTTCATCAGGCACGGCAGGGCTTTGCAGGGAGCGTGCTTTGAAATAAAGCCCGTGGAGGAGGCGGAGGCGGAGGCAGAGCTGGTGGGAATTATGCTGCCACTCAGCAATTGTCAGCACAGATGTTCCCGAGGTAATCACGGCCCTGAATAGCAGGAGCTGCTTTTCATGGCAAATCCAGGATTTAACCCCCAAGAACTTGTGGGGTGTCTCGAGAGAGGGGGACACCCCTGGTGAGCACGGCAGGGAGCTTGGGCAGAGCGTGGACTCTGCTCTCCCGGTCCTTGGTGTGCACCGGGGGAGTTGTGCCACCTCCCTGCCTCAGTTTCCCCATCACCCTGACAGATCAGAGTGAATCACGGAATCCCAGACTGGTTTGGGTTGGAAGGGACCTGAAAGTTCATCCAGTGCCACCCCAGCCATGGGCAGGGACACCTCCCACTGTCCCAGGCTGCTCCAAGCCCCGTCCCACCTGGCCTTGGACACTTCCTAGGATGGTGAATCCAAAACTGATGAATGCTCCGGAGGGAATGGAGGATGATTCCAGCTCCTCAGGGAGGGAAAGCAGAAACCCAGGAGTGCTCTGAAGCGCAGTGAAACCCCTGCAGACCCTGGGGTGGGGAGGGGACACACAAATCCAGGTCTGTCCTGCGGCCCAGGTGGGAACTCCTCTGCATCACCTTTACTTCTGCATCCTCCCTGAAGGGCAGAACAAACGCCAACAACCCTGAGCAGCAACCTGCAGCCATCCCAGGGGGATAAAATGTCAGGGCAGGGCGCTGGTGACAGGGTGACAGAAACACCCGGGGCTGGAAGGACAGATAAGGGGACCTGGCGGCAGGAGAACAAGCAAAGGGCACTCGCTATCAGCGCCGCCGGGGCCGTGCCAGGATTTCAGCGGCCCGACCATCCCATCCCTTCCACACTGCTATTTTTAACCGTGGTTGCTGACACCTCTGTCACCAGCGCCTAAAATGGTCCCCCCCGAGCTCAGCCAGGGCCACCCCGCGCCGCCGAGGCCACCAACGAAGCCGTGACTCAACGGGGCGTGTGTGGAGCTGCTGGCCAAGAGGCGGCTCCGTGCTGGGCCAGCTCCTCGGGAGATGCTCCAGAAGGTTCCTGGTCAGGGCCAGGAGGGCTCGGTGGGGCTCGTGCAGCTGCCTTCCACCTGGGAATCGTCCAGCCCTGGCTGGGAATCACTGCTGTCCCCATGGATGTCACTGGGAATCGCTGCTGACCCCATGGATATCACTGGGAATCGCTGCTGACCCCATGGATATCACTGGGAATCGCTGCTGTCCCCATGGATGTCACTGGGAATCACTGCTGACCCCATGGATATCACTGGGAATAACTGCAGTCCCCATGGATGTCACTGGGAATCGCTGCTGTCCCCATGGATATCACTGGGAATCACTGCAGTCCCCATGGATGTCACTGGGAATCGCTGCTGTCCCCATGGATGTCAGTGGGAATCGCTGCTGACCCCTGGGATATCACTGGGAATCACTGCAGTCCCCATGGATATCACTGAGAATCGCTGCTGACCCCATGGATATCACTGGGAATCGCTGCTGTCCCCATGGATATCACTGGGAATCACTGCTGACCCCATGGATGTCACTGGGAATCGCTGCTGACCCCATGGATATCACTGGGAATCGCTGCTGTCCCCATGGATATCACTGGGAATCACTGCTGACCCCATGGATGTCACTGAGAATCGCTGCTGACCCCATGGATATCACTGGGAATCGCTGCTGACCCCATGGATATCACTGGGAATCACTGCTGACCCCATGGATGTCACTGGGAATCACTGCAGTCCCTTGGGATATCCCTGGGAATCACTGCAGACCCCATGGATATCACTGGGAATCGCTGCTGTCCCCATGGATGTCACTGGGAATCGCTGCTGTCCCCATGGATATCACTGGGAATCGCTGCTGACCCCATGGATATCACTGGGAATCGCTGCTGTCCCCATGGATATCACTGGGAATCACTGCTGTCCCCATGGATATCACTGGGAATCGCTGCTGACCCTTGGGATATCACTGGGAATCGCTGCTGACCCTTGGGATATCACTGGGAATCGCTGCTGACCCCTGGGATATCACTGGAAATCGCTGCTGTCCCCATGGATGTCACTGGGAATCACTGCTGTCCCCATGGATATCACTGGGAATCGCTGCTGTCCCCATGGATATCACTGGGAATCACTGCTGACCCTTGGGATATCACTGGGAATCGCTGCTGTCCCCATGGATATCACTGGGAATCACTGCAGACCCCATGGATATCACTGGGAATCGCTGCAGACCCCATGGATGTCACTGGGAATCGCTGCTGACCCCATGGATATCACTGGGAATCACTGCTGTCCCCATGGATATCACTGGGAATCACTGCTGGTCCTTAAGGGGTGTCTCAGTGGGGATGGCTCTGTGGGAACTTCCACCCACGCTGGTGGAATAACCCTTTGGCTACTGGGCAGGAAAAGATCTTGGAAGCACAGAGCAAACCCACCCTGTTCCCTGCCCGGAGATCCCCTCTTATGAAAACCTGCCTGGTTTTCCCTGCTCTGCCCCGAGCAGCGAGCGAGGGAGGCGGAGATCTCCCTGTCCTGGCGTTTTCCCATTCCTGCAGCCAAGGCTCTGTTACCAGGGCTGCACTTCAAAGCTGAGCTGGCAGCGCTGTGCCGGATGGGGCTGTGCCATAATCCCCCCTGGGAGGAGAGCAGAGCAGAGGAGGGGGGGTCTTAGACCTTCTGGGGCTACAGGAGAGCTGGAGAGGGACTTTGGACAAGGGCATGGAGTGAGGGGATGAAGGAGAATGGGTTTAAACTGAAGAAAAGTCGATTTAGATTGGATTTTGGGAGGAAATCTTTCCCTCTGAGGATGGTGAGGCCCTGGCACCGGTTGCTCAGAGGAGCTGTGGATGCCAGGGAGGATAAATGATGGAAAATCTGCTCCGATTGCATTACAAGGGAAGCTTGGCTGCTCCCACCTGCACTGACTTTTGGTGGGAATTGGAGCGCGAGTGGACATTGCTGGAATTCACACCCATCCCGACGGGGATGCGTTTGTCCCAGGGGAACATTTCCCGTGGGGATGGGGACAGGGACAGCTGTGGTGCTGAGCAGGTGCCACGAGAGGGCTGCGCGGTGCCACCAGAGGTGGCTTGGTGGCCCCTGTCCCCCTCCTTGGTGTCCTTCAAGGGCCAACGTGCATCACCCCCCTCCAGGTGCCACCTTCAGGTGCCTCAGCACAACCCCTGGGCTGTCCCCAAACCCACCCCAGGTTTGACCTCCACGGGGAGGGGCAGCTGTTTGAAGCCCACTAAGCTGCCCGTGCAGAGATTTCCCTCAGTGCCAACTCCTCATGCCCTAAAGCGCCATCTCGGACACTTTGTCACCCAGGGTGACCTGGCTGGGGGGGGATGTGGGGCCACCCCACGTGGCAGGGGTGGGATGATGGGGGCTGCACAAACAGGCCCTGCTTCCTCCTCCAGGTGCGGCTGGGAATCATTAGGAACTCCCCGCGCCGCCCGAGTGTGGGAACTGGAAGAGAAAGCTGGAGAGAGGCCTTCTTTCATCTCCCCACTCCCTCCTCCCCCTGCGTCTGCCAAGCCTGGCTTCCTTTTGAATCCTTTAGCTTGTGCCAAGCGAGGGAGAAGAGGAGGGGGGGAAGAAAGAGAAAAAGGGAAGGGAGGAAAAAAAAAATAAAAAGAAAAAAAGCAAAAAAGCAACAACCGCAGGAATGCGTCCAGGGATCTGGCTTCCTTCAGGCTGCCGAGCCCTGAATACCCCGGCTCCACTCGGGGAGATGGAGGGGGGCAGGAGTGGGAAAACAAACGGGGCAGCGACTCCACGGGGAGTGCCCAAGGGTGTCGGGGAGGGGGACACCTCCCCTGCTTTGGGGGCTTTGGGGGCACCCCGAGGTGCCACGGGTCCCACGCTGGGAACAAACCTGGCACGTGTGTTTGAACTTCAGCCGTGTTCCACGCCGTGGGGACACAGTGCCCGCGGTCCATGGCCCGTGGGGACACAGTGCCCATCACACAGTGCCCCATTCCATCACCATGGGGACACGGTGCCCGCGTTCCATGGCCCGTGGGGACACGGTGCCCATTCCATCGCCGTGGGGACACGGTGCCCATTCCATCACCGTGGGGACACGGTGCCCATTCCATCACCCGTGGGGACACGGTGCCCATTCCATCACCGTGGGGACACGGTGCCCCATTCCATCACCCGTGGGGACACGGTGCCCATTACACGGTGCCCCATTCCATCACCGTGGGGACACGGTGCCCCATTCCATCACCCGTGGGGACACGGTGCCCCATTCCATCACCATGGGGACACGGTGCCCATTACACGGTGCCCCATTCCATCACCCGTGGGGACACGGTGCCCATTCCATCACCGTGGGGACACGGTGCCCCATTCCATCACCGTGGGGACACGGTGCCCCATTCCATGGCCCGTGGGGACACAGTGCCCCATTCCATGGCCCGTGGGGACACGGTGCCTGTCCGTGTCCCGGCGTGGAACACGGCACCAGGGCAGTCTGGGAGCCTTTTCTCGGGCACATCGGGAGAAGGATGGTTTTTGACTCGCTGCCGACTTTATTCCCAGCAAATTAATAATTTCCTCTTGTGGCAGCAGCTTTGGCCTGTGCGGGTGAGCGCTGGTGGCTCCCGCTGCCCTCGCAGCCGCAGGGCCCGCACCGCACCTCCCTCCATCCTCATCCTCAGCTGGGCTCCCTCCAGCTGTGCCGAGCTGTCAGATCCAGCCCAGCTGCGGCGGCCGCGGCCTCGGGAGCCTCCCGGGGGGAGCGGGGGCCCGGCTGTGAACTGATGATGAGTGCCGGAGGTGGCTGCAGCGCCTTGGGTGGCGGCGAGGGAGGCGCAGCTCCAGCAAGGAGCTCTCGCTGCCTCTTGGCTTCGCAGCCGCTCCGGAGAAACGGGGAAAAAGCAGCGAGGGAACCGCCAGCACACAGCGGAGCTCTGAACCGGAGACACGGGGCAGCTGCCGGGTGGGAGCGCTGGCCACCCCGGCAGGGCGGCTGGCAGGAACCTGGGCACGGCGTTTGTCACCCGAGTCCCCGCAGGGCTCCTGGCAGGAACCTGGGCACGGCGTTTGTCACCCGAGTCCCCGCAGGGCTCCTGGCAGGAACCTGGGCACGGCGTTTGTCACCCGAGTCCCCGCAGGGCTCCTGGCAGGAACCTGGGCACGGCGTTTGTCACCCGAGTCCCCGTAGGGCTCCACACACGGGCTGGCCGCTCCCCCCCGTGTGCCACGGGCTCCGCACAGCCCGGTCCCGGCTCTGTCCGTGTGTCCGGCGGCTCTGTCCGTGTGTCCGGTGGCGCTGTCCGTGTGTCCGGCGGCTCTGTCCGTGTGTCCGGCGGCGCTGTCCGTGTGTCCGGCGGCGCTGTCCGTGTGTCCGGCGGCGCTGTCCGTGTGTCCGGCGGCTCTGTCCGTGTGTCCGGCGGCTCTGTCCGTGTGTCCGGCGGCGCTGTCCGTGTGTCCGGCGGCTCTGTCCGTGTGTCCGGTGGCGCTGTCCGTGTGTCCGGCGGCGCTGTCCGTGTGTCCAGCGGCGCTGTCCGTGTGTCCGGCGGCTCTGTCCGTGTGTCCGGTGGCGCTGTCCGTGTGTCCGGCGGCTCTGTCCGTGTGTCCGGTGGCGCTGTCCGTGTGTCCGGCGGCGCTGTCCGTGTGTCCAGCGGCGCTGTCCGTGTGTCCCGACGCCTCTCCCGTGTGCGGGCACTCGGGACGGGCGGATCGCCATCCCATTCCTCGGGCAGCGATTGTGTTTTGTTCCTTATTTCTACCGCCGGGGTGGTGCCACAGGTGGGCGATTGTTCCAGCTGACAGCCTGAAAGGCGAAGGAACAAGACTGAACTTCCTGCCATTCAATTAGAGAAAGTGAGCATTCAGCAGCAGCTGCTGGCTCCTGGCAGGAGCCGAGCCCCGGCTGCGGTGGGCGCAGGGAAAGGCAGGAAAATCTCCCTGATGCCAAGGGCACGGCGGGTCCCCAAGCACCTCTGGCTGTCGCTGCTCCCCTCCTGAGTTTGTTTTTTTGTTGGGAGGAGATTTCCTGGTCAAAGCAGCTCCATGGAGCAGAAGTTGGATGAGGAGGAGCTCAGGAATGGGGGGCTGAGCCTGGAGAAAAGGGGGCTCAGGGGGAGCTCCTGGCTCTGCACAACTCCCTGGCAGAAAGGAGCAGCCAGGTGAGGGTCAGGCTCTGCTCCCAGGGATGAGAGAAAACAGCATCAAGTTGTGCCAGGGGAAGTTTAGGTTGGATATTAGGGGAAAAAAAAAAAAAATCTTCGCTGAAAAGGTGGTCAGGCATTGGAACGAGGTGCCCGGGGCAGCGGTGGAATCACCATCCCTGGAAGCATTCAGAAAACACGAGGATGTGGCACTCGGGGACGTGCTTTAGTGCAGAGCACGGCGGTGCTGGGTTAATGGTTAGACTCGGTTTTAAGGGTCTTTCCCAGCTTTAATGGCTCTGTGGGAAGCACCAGCGTGGAAAAGAGCAGCGTGTGGCGGTGGGGGACACTTTCAGCAGGGAAAGGCCAAGCCAAGGAGGCAAAGCCAGGAGCTCCAAGTGCCGGAGGGAGCGGCTTCTCCCCGGGCCAGCTTCGCCTCTGCCCTGAACTCTGCGTGATCCCTGACCCTGGGGCCTCTGTGGCAGAGGGCTGGTGGCTTTGGAAGCCCTCTGGATGTGCACTTCCCCTCCTCTGTGCTGGAAGGGGATGATCCCTTCCCCTCCTGAGCGGGAGCCTCCTTGTCCCTGTTTCCCCAGGCACGTCTGTGCTCCCTCCGGGAGGCTGCCAAGGGAGGGAGGGAGGGAGGGAGGGGTGTGTGCTCCTGTGAGCTCCACATGGGGAACAAACCTCTCTCCCTCTCCCCTGCACTGCCTGGGCCCCCTCGGAGGCATCCGGGGCGTTGTGGAAACCCCTGCAGCAGCTCAGGGTGCACTGAGGGCTTCAGGGTCTCCATGTGGCAGCAGGAGCCCAAAGCCACCCCTGCTCCATTTCCTTCCCTCACTCTTCCCCTCCTGGGACGGATCCAATTGGAGAAGAGTCTCCTGCTGCCACCTCTCCCTGTCCCTTCCTCGTGCCATCTGTCCCCAGCACAGCGACAACCTCACCGGTGGCGTTCCTGCTCAGGATCCTCAGCTCTCTGTTTTTAACCCATCTGCTCCCAGGGGCTGGGGGTGTCTCCCGGGCTGCTTGTGACCATCAGGGCTGCGCTTGGAATCCGTCTGGCGCGGCTGCAGCGCACGGAGAGCCCCAAATGCCTCCACGCACTCCAGAACCCACAGCTCCTGCTGCACAGGGTGGGAGCGAGCAGAGCTCAGAGCCTCGCACGAACACGGAGCTCCAGCACAGCCCGGGGAGGTGACACTGCAGCCCAAGGGATCAGCAGCCACCAGCCCCGTGGAGCTTTTCGAGCTGGACACGCCAAAGAGCGGCCACGTCCTCGGTGCCTCGTGTCACCTCCGTGAGGCTGGGAGGGCTCGGGGGTGATGTCTGTGGATGTTAAAGGCACTTGTGTACCCAAACAGCCCAGGCACATGCTGTCACTGCCTCTGCAGTGCCATCTGGCCAGCAGCGAGGCAGCTAGAACCAGGGCTGTGTGCAGGAGAACATTTTACAACAGAAAGCAATTAACAGAATAAAGCCCTTTTTAAAATCCAGTAATTAAAAACAGTCCCTCCCCCTTGTTTTCCTTTTAAGCTGAAAGTTGCTGTTTACTCATTTGCTTTACAAAGTGTGCCTTGTTGTGGCTTCAGAAGAAATGAAAGTTTGAAGTGGTTAGAGAAGAAAGGCTTTGGGGCTGGTGCGTTCCAGGCAGGGCGGAGGGGCAGGGGTTCTCCAGCCCGGCTTGTTTGTATTTGTTCTTGTCTACTCACAAGATCGCTAAACACACATTTAACAAGTGGTGGAACTGTCTACCAGCCTGATCTCTCCCAGGGTTCATAAGAAGAGGCCTGGCACATTAGCATTGCTGGGGGAAGGGGAGGGGGAGGACAGCCCTTTTGAAGGGTTGGTGTTTTGGGGCTGAGTGAGGAGGGAAGGGCTCCTTGTGCAGGCCAAGTCCCAAACAAAGGCATTGTGTTCCCCCCCGGGACTGGCCCCGGGGGAAGGCCAGGACCTCGCCTCACCAGCCATGGGTTTTCCCATCCCAGCTCCTCCTGTTTCCTCCAGGGTGCAGCCCTAAGGCCATCCAAGGCTTTCCAAGGCCAGAGGTGGGAGCAGGGCTGGCACCTCCAGGGCTGGCTCATCCCATCCCCGAGAGCCAAGGAGCCCAGGGTCATGGGGACCATCCTGTGCCACAGCAGGTCACCTTGTCCCCATCACCCTCACCTTGTCCCCATCACCCTCATCTTGTCCCCATAACCCTCATCCTGTCCCCATCACCCTCATCTTGTCCCCATCACCCTCATCTTGTCCCCATCACCTTCACCTTGTCCCCATCACCCTCACCTCATCCCCATCACCTTCATCCTGTCCCCATCACCCTCACCTTGACCCCATCACCCTCACCTCATCCCCATCACCCTCACCTTGACCCCATCACCCTCACCTCATCCCCATCACCCTCATCTTGTCCCCATAACCCTCATCCTGTCCCCATCACCCTCATCTTGTCCCCATCACCCTCATCTTGTCCCCATCACCCTCATCCTGTCCCCATCACCCTCACCTTGACCCCATCACCCTCTCTGGATACGAAATACCACAGAGGAGCAGCCCACTGTCCAGTGGCAACAAGACTTTAGTCCACTCCGTGTGGCCACTGACCTCAGGGGGCCCCTGGACAAGCAGTGACCCCTCTGTTGGCAGGTTTGATGCAGTATCAGTTATCACTCGTTGTGGCTTCTCTGTAAAGTGAGTGCCCAGTGCAGCAGCACCATTATGGGTGGGGAAACTGAGGCATGTCAAGGGCCTAACCCACGTGAGGTGTCTGATGCCAAACCATCAGGATGTTCTGCTGATTCCAGAGCAGGATGGTGATCCTGGCTGTCCCTCAGCCCCACTGACCTGGTGGCACAGACTCAAGGGCAGAGCAGCTCCAGGGTGTCCCAGCTCGGCAGGTGCAGCCTCCTGGAGCCTCATCCCATGGGATTTGCAGGGCTGAGCCACATTCCCAGACCCGCTGTGGGGCAAGAGGTGTGAGGACACTGCCAGGGTGGTGAGGGCAGCGCTGAATTTCAGCTCCAGGATCTGCCCTGTCCCTGCCTGGGGAAGGGTGAGGCCACGGGTTTGTGGGAAAATGTTGTTTTTCCCTCCCCTGGACTGCCCGTAGCAGTCGGCTGGGCGGGCTCTGCATTGCGTGGGCCGGGGAAGTGGGGGGGAGTTTGCAATTGTGGTGCCTCTGGCTTGGAGCAGAGCCACGGCAAACAATCCTCTCCTGGCCCTGCTCCACATCTGACAGAGCACGGAGGTGATGCCGAATTCATCCCTCCACGCTTTCATCCCCAATCACCTCCCCAAGGCCCTGCCTGGTTCTCCTGCCTCTGATGAATCTGCTCAGCCACAGAGCGAGGCAGCCCGTCCACAGGCAGGAATCCTGCCCAGCATCCCTGTGAGGCCTCAGCTTTGGAAATTACAGCTGTGGCTCTGGCAGGCGGCGGTGGGAGCTGAGGTTAGGAGGTGATGTTGACTGAAGATGTGCGGACAGGGCATCCCAGGCATGCACGGGGTTAAATCAGAGGTGTCAGTTCACGGGGAGGTAACAGATAAGTTCCTGCTCCTCGGCTGCCTCTGGCTTTCCAGAAGCCTTGCCCTCCCTCCCACATTCCAGCTGCTGCAGCTTTTCACAGCTGGCCGCTCTCCTGGGACATTTCCCAGAGCTGGGAAGGCGGCAGGGGAGGGAGCAGCATGGGAGGGGGGGTCGGTGGCTGGGCTGACCATCGCCCCTCCAGGGACACTTAGTCTGGAGCCCTTCATCCCCAGGACAGGCCTGGCACAGGCAAACTTAGGCAATCCCAGCTCCCTGGCAGGGATCCACCCTCAGTCCTGGCCCGGAGAGTTTTTCCTGCTGCAGGGAAGGGACATCAATCTTTGCAGCTCACTTATTCCTTGGCCTCTGAAGCAGGGTAGCCAATTAGTGCTGGGTGTGATGGATGGCTTAGCCCCGTCCTCGTGACACCCATCCTCTGGAAACAGTTCCCACCGCGGAGAGGCACAGCCAGCCGGAGCAGGGGACAGCTCTCACCGCCTCCTGAGTCCCTGAGGGTCTCACAGGGGTCCCAGAGACGGGGACAGGCATTGCAGCAACGCTCGCTGTGATTCCAGAGGGGAAACAGCCCCGAGCACGGGGCCAGAGCTGTTAATTCAGGGCTTGGGGAGAGATTTCCTCTGATAATTCCCTGGCTTGGCTGTGGCAAAGCCTGGAGCTCTCCAGGGAAGAGCAAAGCAGAGGTTGGTCACCCACCGCTTGTGGCTCTGCTCTCGGGGTCACTGGAGCATGGGAATTGGCTGTAAAGACACCCAAGGAGGGACCAGGAGGGGCAGAACCCCCATTTCTGCATCCCAGCTCCCCTTGCCCGCAGTGGGGGAGGTCTGGCTGCTCCCTCCTGTGGGACACGGGTGACACTCCCGAAATCCAGCTCCCCTCACGCGGCTAAACCCATTTAATCCTCCCCTGTCATCTCCACCGAACCGGCCCTTGAGGGGTCTCTGCTCGGTCTGGGGTGGTTCAGATGCCCCTCACAATCCCCCCTGGGCTCGATGATGAACCACTCTCCAGGAGCACAGGCTGGAGAAGGGATCCGATTACAGGAGAAGTGGGTTTCAGGGCCCCCGCTCTGTTCATAATGAAGTGTAATCCTAGAAAAACATGTTGCCAATTACACTTCAATTGAACCCAGATAATGATGCTGAGACAGGGCCCAGAAAAGATGGAGTCTGGACAGTGAATTCCTTTCTAATGGAGAAGAAAAGTGTTCCTCTGTGGCAGGTCTGGGCTCGGCTCGGTTCAGGCTCGCTGTGATATGAGCAAGAGCCTGAAACAACCAATCTCAGGATCCCATTTAAATGGTTTTATCAGTGGAAAGAGTATTAATCTCTCAAAAACACATGTTTATGGGAAGTTTGGTTTGGAGATGTATGTGTTTCTAACTGAAATCACTTTGGAAAGGGAGGAGGAGCCGGTCTCCAAACTGCTAAAATAACACTTTTCTAATTCTTCTGCTTCAAAGTAACTTTTCATTTGGAAATGTAAGCTCATAACAGCTCGGCTTCTTGACCACTTCTCCTAGTGAAAACAAAACAGCAGAATTAAAGTAACAAAGTGCTGTGACCTAAAGCAGAGGTTTTACCCCCTTTTTCAGGTGTCAGAACCCGGACAGCTGGTTCAGGTCCCTTCTGCTTCGCTTCAGAAGGGAGGACGGGGTGGTTCAGACCCAAAAACTGCTCAGGAGGGAGCCGTGCTTTGCTCAGCTGGGCCAGGCGTGGGCGAAGGGCAGGCAGGAGCCGGGGTTTGGTTTTTCCGGAGCTGCTGGGGAATTGCAGACACCTCGCTGTTGGTGCAGCGGGGGTGAGCTGGCAGAGATGGCTGAGGGAGATAGGGAGAAGCCCAGGAGGCCACGGGAGGCTTGGCTGGCCCGAGAGGAGCCGGGCTCTTATCGCCACCACGGCTTTGGGAAACCCACGTGTTGCCAGATCTCAGCCCTGATTATTTTCTTCAAAATAAAAGGCATTATTTTCGTACTGGGAACCTCCACTTCAGCGCTCTCCCTCCTCCCCTCTCTGTCTCTCTCCCACACGCACACGTTTTTTTGCTGCCTTGGGGGTTTTTTTAGCAGCGCAGGGCTCTGAAAAACAGATTCCTGCCTCTTTCCCGCAAGAGCAGGGAAAGGGAGATGCTCGCTCGGTGCTGGGCTGGGGGTTAAAGTTTCCAGCGTTGTGGCAAGAGAACCAGAAAACAGCGATTCACGCCGGAGTCGCAAAGCCTAAAAGTCGGGTTTCTTCTGCCGTTTTGTCTCACAGGGTGGGTGTCAAATGCCGTGAGCTGGCACCTGGAGAGGCTCCAAGGCTGGGGGACCACCGGAGCCGGTGCCACCGCTGCCACCCCGGCCCCCGGTGCTTAATCCCAGCCCAGGGCTCTCGGAGCGGAGTCCTCAGACAGCACCGCGCTTGGAACGAGCCGGTTTCCATCTGAGCCGGGAGCCTGCAAAGCCGAGCCGGGCAGACATGTGTGTGCGTGTGGGGCTGGATGTTGATTTTTCCCTGAAACAACTCAAGGCTTTATCGGTCCCATCTCTTTCCCACGGTTTTCTGTTGCCAGTGAGGTCACTGGTCCCTTTAAACTGGGGCTGAGGCCAATGTGCAGCGGGTGGAAGGGGGGCCGTGGGCAGGAGGGGGGGACATGAGACGGTTCACACAGACTGTTCCTTTTACAGGAAGACTTGGGATTTCGAGCAGCGAGCGGGAGGAGGCGGAGGGGCGAGGGGGGGCCCTGGGAACCGGGGAGCGCCGGCGCGGCCGCGTAATCCGTCACTCCCGGGAGATGGTGGCTCATTAACCCATTACCCGGGAGGAGGGGACGTGCCGGGAGGGAGCCAGGGAACCGGAGCCGGGGGTGGGAGAGGCAGAGCGGGCAGGGGAGGAGCCGTGCGGGGCCGGAGCGGCGGAGCCCGGGCAGGGACAGAGCGCTGCCCCGAGCACGGCGGGCAAGGACGGCGGCGGCCACCGGGGCCACGCGTGGGGCGAGCTCGCCGAGCCCAGCGGCCTCTCCCCCTGCCAGGATGAAGCGGCTCTGCGAGGAGAGCTCCTCCGACACCGAGTCTGACGGCACCATCGACGTGGGCCGGGAGGAGGAGTACAGGTGAGGGCAGGCCGGGTCCCACGCGGGTTTTTGGGGTCCCGCTCCTCGGTGCCTGCCGGGGCACGGCACGGGAGGGCACCGGAGCTGCCACCGCCGCACCGGGACTGCCTCGCACCTCGCTCGGGGTCGGGCTGGTCCTGCGAGGACCGGCAGGATGACTCCAGAGTGGGCTCATGGGCTGACCCCGCAAGAAAACCCAAGCGGCCATACAAGAGTTAAAGCTGTGGCAGGAGCTTCAAGAGAATCCCATTAAAACCAGCGCCGTGGCCTTCTCCTGCCAGGTGGGAGAAGGGCAGTAGGAGCCCGTTCTCTGCGCCCCCGGATGGGGCAGAGACACCCACAGCCCAGGGCTCCCAGGGAATGTGGAGGAAACCGGGAGCTTTTCCGTGAGAAAATCGCTTCTGCTCTGCTGATGCATTCGTAACGCACCAGCTGGGGCTGGGATGTGCTAGGGAGGGAGCCCGAGCAGGCAGGGGCTGCCCTGGTGCCCCTCGGCAGCCTCTGTCCCAGCGCTGCCGGGCTGCACTTCCAGCTCTGGGGCTTTGCTTTGGGAGGGAATAGGGAGAACAGGAGCCCAGGGAATGGGGAGGACAGGAGCCCAGGGAATGGTGAGGACAGGAGCCATGGGAATGGGGAGGACAGGAGCTGAGGGAATGGGGAGGACAGGAGCCGAGGGAATGGTGAGGACAGGAGCCCAGGGAATGGGGAGGACAGGAGCCGAGGGAATGGTGAGGACAGGAGCCCAGGGAATGGTGAGGACAGGAGCCCAGGGAAATGGTGAGGACAGGAGCCCAGGGAAATGGTGAGGACAGGAGCCCAGGGAATGGGGAGGACAGGAGCCCAGGGAATGGGGAGGACAGGAGCCCAGGGAATGGGGAGGACAGGAGCCCAGGGAATGGGGAGGACAGGAGCCGAGGGAATGGTGAGGACAGGAGCCGAGGGAATGGGGAGGACAGGAGCCCAGGGAATGGGGAGGACAGGAGCTGAGGGAATGGGGAGGACAGGAGCCCAGGGAATGGGGAGGACAGGAGCCCAGGGAATGGGGAGGACAGGAGCCCTGTGTGGTTCCCCAGGTGATGCCCTCAGGCTTCCCCTGGCACCGTGTTCCCAGGCTGGGTCAGCCCTCCCCAGGCTCCGAGGGTGCAGACGGCACAGGGGATGAAGAAAAGGCTTTGTTATTTGTTCCCACCCAAAAATCAGCTGCTTTTGA
This sequence comes from Cyanistes caeruleus, assembly GCF_971803275.1. Lineage (NCBI taxonomy): Eukaryota > Metazoa > Chordata > Aves > Passeriformes > Paridae > Cyanistes > Cyanistes caeruleus. Next base: position 4,785,013 of record NC_141726.1, on the reverse strand, counting down.
ACTCTTGTTTCAGTAGCCAAGTGTTCCCCCTCCCTCAGCATCCAGTGAGGCCTTGGATTAATTCATTCCCTCTTGCTCTTTGGTATCCTGAGTGGAGAAACTGCCTGGCTGGTGCCAAGCTCAGGCTCTCGTGGGACTAAATCCATGAATCTGCTTCTGATACAGTCGCAGCAGAGTCGGGCACATCTTACACAAAACGTCCTGCAGAAATTCCCTGAGCCCTTAGGCAGTTTCCAAGTGCATCAATATTTAAGCTGCTTTCCTTCTGCAGGTGAAATATATCCCACCTCTTCACATCCATAGGACCCCGAGGGATAAAATACAGGGATTGTCACGATATTTTATTTCGGTGGCCAGTAATGATGAACTTTTAATCTCTCTCTGGTGCTGCTAATGTGTTTGTCTTCTGGAGGCAGTGGTAGAACCAGGCTGGCTGTGATCTGGCGATATTCCTATAGGTGGATGTTGTTCCTCATGTCACGCAAATCTACGGCCAAAAGAGCTGTTCCTGCCCTGCTGAGGTCACACCCCAAGTAATGCCATCCTGCTTGGGACGCTGGTGCACCCAGAAAAAATCAAACACTGCCAGGTGGGGAGTGAGGAGGAGTGATTAGAGCAGAGAGAGGCTGCCTGGCTGGGCTTCCCATCAGTTGAGTGCTTTGGGCAAACCAGTTTCCCTGTAGGGAGGGGGTGAGTCACGGCGGGTGTGAGTGCATGGAGCAAGTTTGGGCTCTGGGGTCACTGCAGAAGTGCAAGATCTGCTCAGTTCACAGCCAAAGCCGTGCTGTGGATGATAAAACCGAGAAAAGAGCAGAAATGCAGAAATTTTAATCGCCAGAAGATATACTCACACTATCTTTTATGTGGTTCAAATCCACCAGATGCTTTTTAAAAATACATTTTGCAGTGGAGACGGGTGTTGATATCCACATCTGGACCTGAAGCTCACAAAGAGCAACGCTTCCAGACCTCTCTGCAAAGAGAGTTTCAAAAATCACTATTCTACTTTACATTTCCAGGTGAATTCAGCACCTGAAACACCCCGGTGTCCACGCAGAGCCCGTTTTCACATCCAAATCGCTCATTCTGTGTGTGTTTGTGTAGCTGGCAATGCATGTTAGTACTTGCAGAGCCAGCCAGCACCTCTGCCCAGAGAGAGCCCACCCAGCAGACATTCAAATAGGGGACCTGTATGAAGATGAGTAGAAGAACGTGTTATTGTGTAAAACCACTTCTGAAAGTGCCTCGCTTGAGCCTATTTTTAATAGGCTGAGCTGGGTCTAGCTCTCGGCTCGCTGCTTACAGGAAAATCCTTAATAGACTCCTATTAAAATGCTTTGTCTAGCTGAAATACATTTGGATTGGGGTGAACCCAAGTGCCCCTTTTGCAGGTCTGGGTGTCTGACACGAGCTCTGGCTGGGATCGTGTTCACATCCCTGCTCCGAGTTTTGTAAGGAGCAGCAACAGCCCTGAGCCAGCTCCACCTCCCAGAGGGACAAACCCTATTTGGGGGAGGTGGGAGATGGCCCAGCCAGCCTCATCCTCCTCCTCAGCCATGGGGTCTTGCTCCAGGGAGTTTCCCACACCCGTGGTTATGGAGATTTCACCTCCATGGGGACCTGAGGGTTGAACTTTGCCTCCCCCTGCATGTCTAGAACTGACCTTTGGTGCCTTTAACCTGGCAGGCACAGGTTTGTTTGTTCCTTAGGCTGTCCCCACGATGTCCCTCGTCCCCTGAGCAGAGCAGGAGGGTCCCTGCTCTGTCACCTCCTGCCAGGTGTCCTCCCTGCCCCACTCGGAACGGTTCAGGGGCATCCGTCAGTTCAGCCCTCCCCAAAAATTGCGGTTTGGGAAACGACTCTCTGGGAAGCCCTCAAAAACCACATCAGTGCCACCACTGGCCTCACCCTGAGGAGCAGCCAGCCCTCCCTGGGTGGGAGCTGGGATCCCAGAACTCAGATCCCTCCTGCTATCGCGGCTCCGAGACGCAAAGCCCTGCAGACAGGGCAGGCTCAGACACGAGAGACAGGAGGTTCACACATGGAGGAAAAAAGGCCGTGACTCCAGAGCTCAGGTCGCTGCTTTTCCAGCCCCGTGGAGATACCATCACAGGCTGGGATTGAGGAATTGTGCCTGGGAGTGGATGGACAGTTTGGTGCAGAAATCTTTCCCAGGCTGGTGGGTGATTCTCGGAGGGGAGAGGGTGCGATTCAAGTCTCTGCTTTGCTCCCCCATCCCCAGTTCCTGAGCTCTGTGTTGTGGGTAAAAATGAGATGGGAACCACAGAATACATTTTTTTGGGGGGTGGGGGGAGGAAACAGCAGATGGCAAATGTGTGTAGAACATATGTGCAGCAGAGGTTGCTCTCCAGCCAGAAATGATCCCCTCTCCTTCCTTTCCAGCCACGTTTCCAGGTCTGTGTCTCCCACCACGACATCTCAGATACAAGCCAGGAAGAAGAGGAGAGGGGTGAGTGTCCTTTATGATGACCAGGGCAGCTGTTGGCCCGTCCTTACTGTTTTTTACACCCCTCCTGCCCCACCTTCAGCAGAATTCTCCCCAAAACCAATTTTTTTTCCCGGAGTTTTGCCCTCAAACCTGGCAGAAAGGGGGAGAGCAATTTCACCTGGGCTTATCACACCAACTCACGTTTCTTCACTCAACTTTTGCACGCCAAAACATTCACAAACACGGCCCTTCCAAAGCACCTGGAGGGCTTTAGATGTGTGAGCTGGGGCTGTAAAGCTGACTGTGGTTTCTTCTGTCTGCTTGGAAATGTCCCCCAGATCATCGAGAAGCGGCGCCGGGACCGCATCAACAGCAGCCTCTCGGAGCTGCGGCGCCTGGTGCCCACGGCCTTCGAGAAGCAGGTGGGTGTTTTTGGGAGCCCCTGGTGCCCCCCCGTGAGGGCTGAAGGGTTTGGGGTGCAGCCTGAAGGATGAGGGAGTCTGGAGCAAGGCTATGCCTTTCTTACCATCCTCACTTCAGGGAGTAAGTAGGTGGTGGAAATGGGGTGGTGAAATGGGATTAGTAAATATTCAGGAGCCCTGGGGAGGATAAATTCAATCTAGGAAGTGTTTTGCAGATAGGAGGAAGCAGAGAAATGGGGATTTTTTTTCAGTCTGTATCGGGAAGGAGATCTTTTTTCTGCTCGCTTGGTGTAAAAAACAGAGCCCTGGTGGATGCTCTGAGCCATTCTGAGCACTCCTGGACTTCAGGGAGGAAATCAATGGTCAGACCCCAGCTCCTGAGAGGCACAAAGCCCTGGACCATAAAATGACAAATGACTTTTCCTTTCTGCTCCCAACACAGGGATCTTCCAAGCTGGAGAAGGCAGAAATTCTACAAATGACAGTGGATCACTTAAAAATGCTTCATGCCACAGGAGGAACAGGTAAGAACTGCTCTTACGGGCACATGGGTGAGGTGAAGGTGCAAACCTGGAAGGAAAATTCCTCCTCCTCATCATCATCAGCAAGCTGCCCTCAGCCAGCTCTGCCTGCTTCCCAAGGGAAATATCTTTTGAGGGAGAGCAGATGGGCGTTTTCCTACAGCTGGGTCAGCATCCCATGCATCCATTTGGGAGACTGGGGTGTGTGGAATGGTGAAGCCCCAGCTCCACAGGGACAGCACTGTTGGTGTCACACCCCCTGCTAAAAGCTGTTTTGCCAGAAACTCATTTATTCCTGCTCAGAAGTGGAGCCTGCTTCCAGAAAAACCATATTAAACTCTTTACCTCCTCCCTGGGATACATTTCCTGCGGAGGCTGAATTCTGCATGAGGGCTCTGCAAATAAACAAGGCTTTTTTTCCCTTTCTGTTCTTTTTTTTTTTTTTGTGTGTGTGTCTCTTGGTTGTTATAAGAAGAGAGAGGGAGCCCTGTGCAAAATTCAACAAAGGTCTTATTTGTACTGAGACCTCAGTACAGACCCTCTGTCCTGTTCCAGTTAACAGGATGGAGATCACAGCTCCAGTAAAGAAGCCTCTGGCTTGCTTACCACCCAGTTTTGGCTTGCTGGGGACATTGCTGGCATCCAGACTTTGGTTCAGGGCTGTAACTTGGTCTGGAACATTTGTTTAGATATTCAGTTTGACTGCACTGCAACAAAGGACTGCATTGTCACGAGAGACCCCGTCAAGCACAGTGGTCCAGCGCTTCACTGTGCTGTGACATTCTCTGCTTTATTGCCTATGGTCTCATGAAGCTGCAAGTTGGGAGCAGAAGCCTGAAAATCAGCGGTTGGTTGCTGATTTCTGTGGCTTTGAGCTTTCTCAGCCCAGCTATTTTGGTTCTGCCACTGCCCTGTGACATTGGTTTGAAGGGAATGTAAATTTTGGGAGCCAGGCAGAGGGAAGTGGTGCTAAGGTGTGGCTTGAAGAGACACTGTCCAGAGTGGAATATCCCAAACTGGGCAAAGGCAGCCCAATCCCAGTGCCCATCTATCCCACAGCCGTGTCTCCAGCTGTGAGAACTGATGGAACAGGAAAAAATTCTTCCTTCCCGAGCACAGCTAATGAAATCTGTTACTGGTCTCGCAGGGAGTGAGAGGCTCCCTGACCCTGGCGGGTTTATCCCGGTGAGATAAGCGCAGAAGCCGCTCTCATGCACGCTCCAGCCCCTTGGGACACCCACTTGGCTGCCTGCTTCAGGAATATCACACGGCAGCAAAGTGCCTCAAGTGAAATACACAGTGCATTAGAGAGGGTAGTGAAATCCAAGCGCATTCCTGAGCTCTGCCTTACTGTCCCCCGTGTCCTCTCCCTCCAGGCTTCCTGGATGCCCGGGCTCTGGCCGTGGATTACAGAAGCATCGGCTTCCGCGAGTGTCTCACCGAAGTTGTCAGGTACCTGGGCATCCTCGAGGGCCAAAACGCTGCCGACCCCATCCGGCTGCGACTCCTCTCCCACCTGAATAATTACGTGGCGGAAATGGAGCCTTGTCCCGTGGCCACGTCCCTGCTGCCCATCCAGACCTGGCCGTGGTCCTTCGCGCACGGCCCCGTGCAGATCCCCAGGAGGGAGGCTGCTCCCGCTCCGCTTGTTTTGACTGCGTCTTCCTTGGCTTACCCCAGCCCTGCAGTGAGGCCGGCTCCTCTCCGCCGCATCCCTGGGGAGATGTTGCCGTCCCGCCGGAGCTTCTTGGCCAGCAGGATGGGCTCCTCCAGCCGGAGGGCCCGGGGAGCCGGCTCGGCCACGGCCGTGCCCAGGATGCCGTCACCAGCGGGAGCACTGAGAGAGGGCTCGTCCAAGAGCCAAATCGCCACATTCCTCTTCTCTCCAGCCTCTGCCGGCATCCCTGTGCCGCCAGCTTACGTCGCACCTCCCGTCTTGGGCGCTGCCACGCAGGGACCAGGGATCAGGGTTGGGACATCCAGGATCTGCCGCTCATGGGCGACGGAAATTGGGGCTTTCTGACCCTCCCTTCCCCTCCGGAGACAGGAATTCTTCAGCGTTCATTGCCCGCAGGGCTGAGAACGAACTCGGTTCAAAAGGCATCTTTCCTGCTTTGCAGAAGCCAAGGATCCGTAGAGAAAATTCTCTCTGCTCTTCCCTCCCTCCTTGCACCGCCCTCCTCGCCTCACCATCACACGTCCTCTCCCTCGTGGTGCCCGCAAACCTAAATCACATCCAATTCCCTGTGTGCACGAGGCCACACTCCAGACCCTTCTGGCCACGAGGGAGGGGGCACACACAGATCCCAACCCCGTTCCTCCTCCAGCAAACCCCTCTGCAGAACCCAGCCTCGCTCTCCTTTGGAAAACAGCCAAAACCAGCTTGGAACACTGTCTTTATTTCCCTGAGGACTCGGAGCTGCCAGCCAGACTTGCTCGTGCTGATTCCCTGCCACGCATCCCCCCAGCTGCAGCACCTAATTTTGGTGTGGTGGGATGGACACAGCTCACGGCCCGTGCCCAGCACTGCTGGCACCCACAAGGCAAGCTCCGGCTTCCCCAGCTCCCGAAGAAAACCGGCTGCCTGCTAATCCCTGTGCTTTCCTGTCTGCATTACCAGCTTTTCCCACTTACGTGCCCTTAAGGTGGAGTGAGGCAGAGGCTTAGCAGGGCTGGTTCCCACAGCCCGGCTGAGATCCTGCCGTGGCTGCAGGGTCTGTGCCGGGCTCCTGGCACAATCCCTACCCGAGCCCTGCACCGAGGTGAGAAGAGGTGAGACAGGATTTCAAAGGGAAGCCTGTCATGGAGGGGAAGGCCCTGACAAAGTGAGAAGAAAATGCCTTTCCCTCTGCCAGCCTCCCTGCTGGAGCTGTCTCTCCTCCACCCCCCTGCTGAACAGCGGTGACTGCAAAGGGGAAAAATGGGTTGGAGCAGCCTGAATTTGAAGTGCCTCCCTCATTCTCCCTGAGCCCAGCATCCCTCACCCTCTCCTCCCACAATGTCTCAGTTTTCTTTCTCCAGCACCATGTTTGGGGTCTCACACCTCTCATCCCCCTCCCTGGGCTGGGACCAAAACCCACTGAGGTGTCACTGCACTTTTCCAGAGTCCCTAGCTGACTGACACAGCAGATCACACCTCTGCTCCTGAAGCTGGCCTCCCCTCCTCTCTTCTTTGGGCAGAAAGAACAGAAACTTGAAGCTTTCAAGCCACCCTGCCCCTGTGCCACGAGCACAGGGTGTCCCAGCGATCCCCCTCACCCCAACAGCTCCCTGCATTTGTGCCTTGACTTGCTGGGATGCAGAATATTCCGGACCCAGCTGCACGCCCAACCCTTGCCCACCTCCACAGCACTCTGACATGGAAAGAGAGAAAAGGTCAGTGCAAAAGAAAGGTTAAAAAAAGAGGGAGAAGATCTCTTTTGAATGGGAGGAATTCTTCCCATGCCTCAGGTCGTTGGTGCAGCCGGTTGGGCTGTGTGGATGAGCTGTTGTTTTCCTCCCTGCAGATGGTATCTGCCATGTGCATGCCAATGTATGTATCTGCCACTGTTTGGGAAGTCAGTCCCTCCCAGTTGTTTTGATGGAAGTCATCGAATTTAACACACAGAAATGCCTCTGCTGCTTCTCACTCCTGTCCTCAAGTGCTGGAATCAGCCAGGAACGACATATTCCCTTTAAATAAAGTCACAGGAGGGAAATCCTCGTGGCCCCTGGCTGTTCCTGCAGCTGGTTTGTGCACTAGAGCTCATGGCCTCACTTTACACTGTGCACTGCTCTTAGATTCACAAGCTGTGACATCAGCAAAGGTGTCAAATAAAGTCTTTCAAACCCCTGTCCTGGTTGTGAAATGTAGTGTTGGAGTGAACCCACTCTGCTCATCCAGCCTGCCTGGATCATGGAAGGGACCTGTGAAGGTTATTGATGAGTAATTTTGAGGCAGGTTTTGATTCCTGAAAAGCTCCAAAAATAAGGTAAGACGCAGCTTTTAATGTGACATCCCCTCTGATCATTTTATAGCTCTTGGTCATTCTGGCCCCAAAACTTTTTACTTTGCAAAACGACTCAAAACCAGCTGGATATTCACCAAGGCTTGCCCTGAGATCGGCAATAATCCATCACTTGAGAAGAAATAATTTAAATTAGGGTCTGCAAAAGTGTCAGGGAACAGATGGGGTCTGGCAGAACTTTTCAGCCAGACTGAGGGCTCGCTCTGGTCTCCTGACCCTTTGCAGCCAGGACCAGAATAACCCCCGTGGCATCTCGCTGTCGGGAAATGCTTTGGACTAAACAAAGAGCCACAGCTGAGAGCCTGTCTCTGTTTTGAGGAAAGGACCAGTAAATGATCCCTCTTCGTGAAAGATGCTTGGGAGAATTTTCCTGGGGAATGGTGGGAATTCAACTTCCTTTCCCATAACTCCTTCTGGCTGCAAAACGCCTTTCAAAACCGCCCATAAATCCCTCCCTTAAGTGCTGTGTGGGGAATTGCTGGAAGGGAGCAACTGCAGCTGTGCTGGAGTAATGCAGCATCCGTCTGGAAGCGGGGAGAAACTTCAGGAGCAATAAAAGGGCTATTGATGATGGGTCATCCCTCTGGTGCCTGAGCTGCCCTGACCCGGCTGGAGGAGCTGAGCGCTCTTGGTGTGGCCAGAGAGAGGAACCGAATTAAACCCACAAACTGGCCCTGAGGGTGCCAGTGCTAAAACAAAACAGAGAAACAAAATACAGACAGTGTGGGGGGAGAAAAACCACCAAACAACCCTTCCTGATCTCCACGGATCAAACGGGAGCCAGGGTGGGTGGAAGGGCTTTGGTTGAGGGTTTTCTCCCCACTGCAACACGGTGATTATAGAGCAGTAGCTCAGGACTGCAGCTTCGTTTAATTTTATTTTCTTTTCTCAGGGTTTTCTTTAGCCTAAACTCTAATACATCCTGGCAACTTTTGATCTACCCTGCAGGGGAAATCCCCGAACTCTCCGTGCACTTCCTTCATCCTTGTTCTTCAGGCAAAAAAAAAAAAGTAAATCCTGATGGAGAGGCCTGTGGGGAAGCGTGGGCTGGGGCTGCTCGGTGTTAAACAAGGCTCTCACCCCGGCTGGAACAAAACAAGGTCCTGATGAACGAGTTTGGAGGGGACAGGGACACTCCCAAGCTGTGGGAGATCTGTGCAGCAGGTGCTCCAGGAGCGAGCCCTGCTCTCCCAAATTCCCCTGCATGAAAAATATTGCTTATCTCAGTCCTGCTGCTGTCTGCCCTGGGTGAAATGTTCTCCCTCCTTTCTGCTCCTGGAGCAATCCCGCCCTGCCATCTGCCGGTGAAATCCTAAAGCCGAGGGGGAGAAATCCTACACGGGGAACAGCATTGGGTTGGAAACCTGCCATCTGTGCTGAGAATGGGGTGATCTTTTAGGGTGATTTCAGCACTCCCAGAGCAGCTCGGGAGGTCTCCGGGTGATGGATGGGTCACCCACCAGTGTTGCTGCTGAAGATGAACAGATCACACGGACACAGGTCGAGGTGTGGTGAAAAGAAGAGAAAGTTTATTTTTCCTCCCAGGATTTATAGGTTTCTGACCCCAGCCAGGGATGGGATGGTCAGGATAACACTTTCCCACTGCACTGGCCATGAGAGATGCCCATCACAAGACGTGGAACAGAAAGAATGTACACATATCTATGTTTACAGTTCCTGTCCTGGGAAAATCATTAGAAAACCATGTCAGCAAGCTCAGAAGCTGAGTTTTCAGGGCGACACACCAGCACCATGGATGGGGATGGATTGGTGTGATAAAGCCATTATCAGATGTCCCCTCTGCTCCAGGCGCTGCTGAAGCTCTGCTGGGAGGATCTCAGGTATCGTGTGTTGAGGACACCAAGAGCAGAGGGGTCCCTTGGGGCAGTTTTGAGCCCCCAGCCCATCAGTCAGCACGGGGAGTGAAAAGGATGGAGCAGCACACAGGACCTTGGCTGTCTGCACAGAGTCCCCTGGGAGGGAACACAAATGTCACTAAATATGTTTCAAATCAGAGCCGTTCGCAGCGTAGCCACAGCGGCTGCCGCAGCCAAAGGGCGTTTTATGTGGAAACACGCTCTTTGAGCTGGGCTGTGTTTTGACTTTAGCTGTCAAAGCAGGAGCTGAACACTTCCACGGCGACATGCCTGTGTCAGTCCCTGGTTTCCCAGCGGAGGAGGCGCCAGCTGTGAAGGACCAAGCACAAAACAGTGGCAGGTGTGATCCCACCAGTGCAGCACTGTCAGCTGCTGGGAGAATGATGAGACCAGGAGGAGGAGGAGGATTTGTGCCATTTGTGTTTTCAAGGCAGAAAATATTGCAAATCACTACAATTTGCTTTGCTATTTTTACCTTTGTTCTGCTACTCTCGATTATTCCACTGTATCGCGTTCCATTTTTATGGTAACGTTGTATTCTGCTTTTAAAGCAAATTAAAGGCAATTAAACAATTGAAAAGCCACAATGCCCAGTTAACCAGTGTCTATCTTAGTCCCCCTTAACAGGACTGAGCCTGAAGGTCACTGATGAATCACTGAATCCTGCACTGCCGTGTCCTTACGCTCCGCTGAAGATGCTAGAAATAGATAATTACGGGTCTCCCTGGAGCTGATCTCGTGAGCGTGAAGCCACAGGACAGCAGCAGAGAGGGGGGTGAATCCCTCTCCCATTCCAGCAGCTTTCTGCTGGGAGTTGTTCAAGCCTCAGCCCAGGAAGAGGGACGGACAGCTCGCTTCCATGGGGAGACATCAGGACCCTCTGTCCTGCTTCAGGGCAGCCCACGATGGGAGCTGGCACAGGAACTCCTGCTTATTTGAGGAAAAATGATGCTCTGAAGAGGAGGAGGTTGTGGGAACAGCTCCGGCTCTGACCGCTCCTCATCCCGCTGCCAGCGACACCTCCAAAAGCAGAGCTGGGAGCAGTGAGAAAGATCGCAGAGGAATTGTTTTACTCTGCTGGTGCATTCCTCTGCTCATCCCCAGGAGGCTTCCCTGGATTTTTTGTGTTTTATGGTGGGACTGAGCTGCCCTGTGAGACATCTGCACATGTAGGATTGGGTTGGAGGGAAAACAACCCCAAAAACTCTTCTTGTTTGTTGCTGTGGATCCATCTCTCCGCCAGCTGCCCACAGGGGATTGTTTGTCCCTAAATCTGTCTAAACGTTGAGGTGAAACTTTTGTTGTAGTTTATGGCTGTTGCTCCTTGCTGGGCAACGCTGAACAGAGTCTGTCACCATCCTCTGACAGCCTTTGGAGACATTTTATGGATTTATGGGGTCCCCTCTCAGCTTTCCCTTCTCCAGAATAACCAGGCCCAGCTCCCGCAGTCTCCCCTCATGAGGGCGATGCTCCAGACCCCAAACCATCTTTGCGGCCTCCACTGCAACCCCTCCAGCGCCTCCTCGCCTGAAACTAATTAGTGAACCAACACAATTTTCAACAACTATTAACTTTAATCATCCCCAAAGCGGGCCGCTTCTCCTGTGGCGGCCCCGAAATGGCGGGACCCCGGCGGGTCCTCCCGCCCGCTGGGGGGCGCTGCGTGCGGCGCGGGGCGCTCCGGGCCGGGCCCGGCCGCCTCCTCTCGGCGGCACCGCGGCCCACTCGCGCCGCCGCGGCGCCTATAAAGGGCCGCCCGCCGCCGCCGCCACAACCCGCCGCCCCTCCGCCCGCCGCGGCCGCACCGCGTGAGTCGGGGTCGGGCCCGGAGCCGCCGACCCCGCCCCGGGTCGGTGCCGCTGGGTAGGGAGGGCTCGGGGGAGCGCGGTGCGCCGGGAGAGCGCGGCGGCCGCGCCCCTGCCCCGCCGCCCGCCCTCAGGCCGCCGCGTGCCGCGCCGCCTCAGCCGCTCTGGTTTATTTATAATACCTTCGGGCTATCTAGCCGAGCCGATTTTAAAAGAAATAGTTATATTAGCGCGTGTTTGAGGTTTATTTATATATCTATATATTTTATTTTTTTTTTTATTTCCTCAGAAAATCAACGCGCCGCCGCTCTGCAGAATCTGGGCTAAACCGAAGCAAAAAATAAGAGACGTTGGGGTTTAGGAGGTTTTTGCCTCAAAGCTCTCGGGTGCTGGCGTATGAATTTTGGCGTCTTATCCGATCCCTGCTCTCCAGGAGGCTTAACTTTGGGGTGTTTTTTGCTGATTTTTCAAGCTCGCACAACGCTCTCAGCTGCTCTGTGTCCCGGTGCCCGGCCTCCCGCCAGCCCCCTTGTCCCAAGCTTCTGCAGGCCGCAGCTTAGGCTTTAATTAAGAGTTTGAGTGTTCCCCCAGCATTAATATTTAAAAGAAACTTGACTCGAGACCCCAAGTGAAAAAAACCCGCGTGGGTTGAGAGCGCCGAGGGGAGGATGAACACGGCCGCCAGCAGTTACCCCATGGCCTCGCTGTACGTGGGGGACCTGCACCCCGATATCACCGAGGCCATGCTCTATGAGAAGTTCAGCCCGGCTGGCCCCGTGCTGTCCATTCGGGTCTGCAGGGATATGATCACCCGCCGCTCCCTGGGCTACGCCTACGTCAACTTCCAGCAGCCCGCAGATGGTAAGTGACAATTGCAGCCACATCCATGGCTTCCCCCACTTCGTTTTAACTCGTTTTTCCCTTCTAATTCACGTGTTGCCCACCACAGCGTTACAGGGTGAGTCGTCCCTTTCTTTGATTGAATCACAATCAATTCTCTGTGATTGCAACAGGAGCTTTTTTTGCGGCTTGGTGTCTACAAAACGCTCTGCAAATGCACTTGTTAATATCTCTTTTAGCCAGGTCTGTTTCTTGCACTGATACTAAATTTCAGAGATTTGCGTATAAGAAAATAATCCCCGCTGTGTTGCCCTTTATTCTGGGGTAGTTTTGGGGCTGTTTCTGTGGGGATTTGTGCAGCCAGTCCTAGCAGAGAGAGTTCAGAGTAGTCAGCCCTGGTTGAGTGCTCAGTTTAATGACTGATCCTCTGGCTGCTCCACACACTTCCAGTTTAATGAATTTAATATCTGCTGTGTTCAAGCAGCTGGATGTGCCTCCCAGTTTGGGAAGTGGTGATGTTGCTTGAAAGCGAAATAAAACGCTTTGTTCAATGTGTGGAAAACCAGATTGTCTCATGTGTAGAAGCCACATTTGCTTTGCTCTTGCCAGACTCTTTTTTTTCACACTTTGTTTCCTGCTCAAGGCCAGGTGTTGCAGAGCTGAAGCAGCATGTGAAAGACGGGACAGGAGAGGTCATTTTGGAACATGTCTTTTCTGGAAGGAAAATGGGTCAGCATTTTCTGCCCCAGTTTTCAGAGCTCTGCCTGCTGACTGCTGCAAGTTTTTTCTCCGTGCTGGGGTTTAACAGCATCTCTACGTGATAGAGGCATCCAAGTAGAGATGAGAGTGAGCTTTTCCCTTGAATTTAGAATCAGTTTACAACAGCACAGACTTCAGCAACAAGTAAACTTTCCTTTAGCCTGTAGTAGGTTTTCTTTACATTTTTGCAGAGCTTCCATCCTCTCCCAGGGCATTTCCTTGCCCTGATCTGATTGAGCACTTTCGATCCTTTCCTTTGTCATGCTGATTAAAAGCTGACTTGCACCCCGCTGCATAATTTCTCATTCCTGGCACTCTCAAAAAAGCTTTTTTTGAGGTAGAGTGGGGTGGGCAGTGTATTTGTGTTTTAAAGATTCTCAGTGAGAAGGAAGGAACCCGAGAGCCTGTATTTGTGGTCCTATCCCTGCCCTGGGTGCCTCTTCTAAAACCACCTTGGTACATTTACGTGCTGAACAAAGTTATCCCAGCTCACCTGCCTTCCTTAGGCTCTGATCTCATTTTGCAGGATCAGAGAACTACAGACAAGCAGCAGAAACAAAGCCAGGAAGGAACTGGAGCTTGGATTAGATAAATTTTGGGGAGATGGGGTGCAGGAGCATGGATAAAGTTCTCTCAAAGCAGAGAAGAGCATTCTCAGAAGGGATCAGTGCCTGGTCCCATATGTGCTTTAGCAGGAGCATTCTGCACCTCGTACAAATGGGAGCCTTCCCAACATATTGCAAGGTAATCTTTTATGGTAATAAATAGACAGGAATTTAGGGGGAGGTTGCACCGTTCTGGGCTGCTGGGGAGGCAGCAGACATTTTAGGAAGCTCCTGGACTTGAAGTGATACTTGGACCAAGTAGGTGGTGTCTTGTTACTGGTAGGTCTTAGAAGGTCAAGTGAATTAGGTTTAAACCAAATCATTGAGTGAGTATCGGGACAGGGAAATAGTCAAACTCCTCCTGCCCTCATGAGATGTGAATTTCTGATTTTTCTCTTGTCAAACTCTAGTGTGTATTACCCTGCATAAAGAAAAACCCCAGCTGCTGCACTCCATGCAATGCAGCAGGACATGGACAGATAGTTTGGAAGAAGGTTGTGATACGAACATGACTATGAAGAATATAATTTTTGTTGTAAAATGCAGAAATTTGGACTGTTTCAAGGTGCCACTTGCCTGCATGAGGCTTCCTGAGAGGAGGAGGAGGAATTCTGTGTTTTCTTCCAGGAATGCATAATCAGAAATGCACTTGGGCTTCATCCCACTAAATCTGAGAAAAGCTGAGGGGAGCGTTGTAGGAATCTGGTTGGATTTATGGTTGTGAGTAGGTGCTTACAGTAATCAGGAGGTTTTGTGCTCTGCAGAGGTCTTGTGGACACATTGCATGTTTGAACTGGCAGTAGGTGTTGATTAATGATAGTTTGCATTTCCCTGGCACCTTTTGTGGAAGGGTGAGGGCTTTGTAAATCTGAAGAAAACAATGTTTTAACTTATTTTTTGTGTGTTTTAAAGCAAGACTCTGTCCCTGTGTCCACAGAGCAAATCAAGTTGCCAGAATTCTCCATTTCAGGGTCACAAGGAGCTCACACTGTCACACCTTGACTTCCAGGTTCCTGTGTCCAAACTGGGCCAAATTCTGTGGGTTTTTTTTACAGTTTTTTAGCTGCTGGAGTGACGCTGGACAAGCATTGTCTAAGTGACAGTAGTCTGCTGCAGAGAGGTTATTTTTAGGGAAAATGAGCTCTGCTGGTTTTGGTTGCAGCTCCTTGCTTATAGTAAGCAGGGAATGCTGAATTCTGAGCCTGTCATCCTGTGATAGGCAGGGTAAGGAAACACTTCAAAGTTCAGGCTCAGTAGTGGTTGTTAATATTTATTCTTCTTTTTGACTGTGAGGAAGGGAAAGAAAACAAACTCAACAAACAAGCTGAATTTCCCTTTCCATGTGTTCCATGCAGTTGAATTCCAAACATTGACAGTCATAAAGTACTCAGGGTAATGAAACAGAGAAACTTTAGTTTGGCTGCAGAGATAAGGTGTTCTGAAAGTGCAGGAAAAACGAAATGTTTCCCAAGCTAAGGAGGATTCCAGGGCTGGGAATAGATACGTGTTTCTGTAGAAAAGTACAGATAAACTTGTTTGTTCTCCTTGAGTGTAAAGGAGCAGCTGTGTAAGGCAAAATGTGAAGTTAAAAGGGAAGTGTTGGTACTGACACAAGCTTTATTGCAGCAGCATTTTGTTGTAACCTCAGTGACTGAGGAATTTAATTCTTTTGAATATGCACCATCATTTTTTTATAAAAAACAGTGGCTAGATTTGCACTATGTGCTTTCCTTGCAGGACTTTTTTGTTCAGTGACCTAAGAGAGAGGTTTGGGGAGAATAAAGTGTGCAGTTTCTCCTGGGTGAATCTTGGTGGGAGGTTGGTTATCAGTCTTCATGCTGCTCCAACCACAGCCACTAATCCCAGCATCGTGTGAACTCTGCATCTGTAAGGGATGAGATAATAAGAGTTAATTGCTCTTGAGGCCTGAGGCAAACTGCAGTGAGTGTTCTCATATCCAGAAAGGGAACGAGAAGGAAGCCTGAAAGGGGCTGTGAGTGTGTTTAATGTTCTGTGTGAGCTGCAGTTGAGTCTGCTGGAAGGATGACAGGAACCCAGTGGGAGAGAAACAGATACGGGAACTGAAATGGCTGAAGCTTTATGGCTTAAATAGAAGAAAATGAGAAGGTGTTTGCTCAGATGAAGGAAATGAATCAGATGTGCTTGGTGTGAGTCATTCACAGAACTCTTGCAGATCCTTTACAGGTTTTCTGAGGTCCTGGTGTGTAGTGGGGGTGCATTTCCACCTGTGGGTGTGGCACACATCCCTCAGGGAATCCATGTAGGGCTTTCACCGCTCACCAGAAGCTCCTGGGCGAATTTCAAGCGCGGTGTAATAATAGAGTGGAACAGTAGCAAACTGTTGAAAGAGCAGTGCAATAGTATCTACTCAGGGAGCTTGGAAGAACCTGGAGGAACTCCTAACTGCTCTGGAGCCTTCACAGCTCCCCTTGGTTACAGCTTGATCTGCTCGTCACCTTCCAGCAGGAGCCTGTTCCTGCTGCAAATGGTATTATCCAGCCAGTTCGTGCCCTTGCCAGCACATGCTTCTGCAGGACTCTGCCTACTATAAATAAACACTGCCAAATTTGACGAGCTGCACCAGGTCGCCTGCTGAGCTGCCTACACTAGGAAAGGACTGCAGGAAGAACCTGGTTTGCACGGACTTAGAGCAGCAGCTGAGGAATCATTTTAGCCTGGCAGTTAATTGCATTTAACACGTTGGTTTAAACAGAGCTGTTGGAGTCCTTTAAATTATATATATATTATTTTTTTTTCAAGCAGAGCTTGTTTCCAGCTGGATTTGTGTGCAGGGAGAACAGCGATGGTCACACTTGAATTTAAAAAGCAGCAAGAACAAACACCACATTTCAAAGCACATAAGAAATTCTGAGAAGCTTCCATGCAGCAGTGGAAGCTGGCATTGGGGGTAGGGACTGCAGGCTTTGGTAGGCAGTATTCCATTGGAATTCCTGGAGGTACTTTTGGGACATGCTGAGTAGTTACTCAGGCTGCATGAGCCAAGTCATGTGCAAGGTGTTTCAGATTGGTCTTTTCCTTGAATTTTTTTCTCCTGAAATCTAATCAGCAAATACCACAGGGTGAAGGTGGCCTGGGAGAACTGAACCAAACAGATCTGGAAAGCTTGTGTTCTGCCCTCTTAATTTTCCTTGATTTTAATGCACATTTTTCCATCTCTTTTTCTGCTCCATGCTGGGAATTAAGAGTCTTTCTTTCTTCTCTGCTTGCTCCATGCTGGGAGTGTTTTCTGGCACAGAACAGTGCAAGCATCTCAATTTTATGAACAAGATCCTGGTGTGTGTACGTAATGATCCTTTTTATACACCAGTAGGCAGCAGAAATAGCCTCGTGGAGGGGGGTTTCAGAGCAGGTTAGAATGACAGTGCTGGTGTTTGAGAGTTTAGAGAAACACTTCCCTGTTAATCAGATGGGGTGTACAGACAATTTTTTTTTCCCCCCCAGAATTTTCTCAACTCTCTTGTCATCTTTAGCTTGAGCAACTTGGGAATCATTTTTTGGCCACGTAAGTTATGTAGAGGCTGACTCATGTCCTCACAGCCAGCCATGTGTTCGTGCACATTTTCCCTGACCTGACAGGGAGATGATCCTTCTCTCTGAATAGAAATGAGGATGGGGAGATGTGAGCTTCATGAAAAGCAAAACAGCCACACAGTCACTTTTCTTACTTTTTTTTTTTTACCAGAGTTTTCTGTTTTTCCTAATCTTATTTGGGCAGAGTAATTTACCTTTATAATAACTCAGAATATAGCTAATAAACCAGGAGCTTTGATATCCATTTTGCTGTGGTGGTGAATTTATTGCTATAATATAAATTTAAAGTCTGTGAAACCTTTTATATACTTAGTGACTCTGCTGCAAAAACCTCCCTTGAAACATTGAGTTAAAAGTCATTGATCACCAATAATAATACCCCAAATGCCTCCATGATCTGAGTAAAATTCAGAGAAGAGGATCACCCAGCCACTGGAAACCTTAATTTTTTAACCAACCACAGAAATCTGTTCTTGGCTTCTCCTGCAGCTGAGCGAGCTCTCGATACCATGAATTTTGATGTGATCAAAGGGAAACCCATTCGCATCATGTGGTCTCAGAGGGACCCTTCCCTGAGGAAATCAGGAGTTGGGAATGTCTTCATCAAGAACCTGGACAAATCCATTGATAACAAGGCACTTTACGACACATTCTCGGCGTTTGGAAACATTTTGTCCTGCAAGGTGAGATGTGGTTACACTGTTCAGTTCTTTCAGGGTGGGGATGTGATCAGAGATTTGGGTGCAGGTGGTGAAAGGGACACTTCTTGTCAAGTGTCAGGAGCCCAATCACAGAATATTCTGGGTTGGGACACACAAGGCTCATCAAGTCCAACTCTTTAAATGAATGGTGCCTACAGAGATCAAACCTGTGACCTCGGTGTTAAAACTCTGAAAGGCAGAGTTGACCAAAAGCTCAGGGATTGCTGGAATTCCATCAGATTTGGTCAGGAAGTGCAGGAATCTGTCAGCCAGGTGGTGTCTGCCTGGTGCTGACCGTTGTCAGGAGCTGCCTGGTGCTGGCCCTTGGCAGCAGCGTGTTTTCAGCTGCTGGCCCGTGGCACAGGAGGGACACTGACACCTGGCTTTGCTCCCTCTCCTGCAGGTGGTGTGTGATGAGAATGGCTCT
The DNA here is from genome assembly GCF_971803275.1 of Cyanistes caeruleus. Lineage (NCBI taxonomy): Eukaryota > Metazoa > Chordata > Aves > Passeriformes > Paridae > Cyanistes > Cyanistes caeruleus. The sequence goes on along the minus strand of NC_141726.1, from coordinate 4,767,027 downwards.
AAGGGCTACGCCTTTGTGCACTTTGAGACCCAGGATGCTGCAGATAGGGCCATCGAGAAGATGAACGGCATGCTGCTCAACGACCGCAAAGTGTGAGTGTCACAGGCGGCAGCAGCAGCGCTCACATGCTCCGGGATGCATCTCGGTATTAACAGGGACACACAAGGCACTGGTTCTCCTGGCCCAAGCCTTGGCCTGCTACCTCTCCACTCCAGGGCTGGTGAGTGACCCTGCCCAAGCCATGGCCTGCTACCCCTCCATTCCAGGACTGGTGGGTTTCCCTGACCGAGCCTTGATTTGCCACCTCTCTGCGAGCGGGCTGGGGTGGGTTCTGTCTAGGGCCACTGGGAGTCCTTGGCCAGCCACAGTGCAGGTGATTTTTCTGGTTGGTCTGTGGCCTGTTTGTTGTTCTCTGACTGTCACCCTTTCTTGTCCCCATTCCCAGCTCCTACTGCACACTCATTTTTTTTTTTTTTTGCCTCGCCACAAGTCACACATTTTTTTGCTCTTGAAACCGATCCGTTTATTGGGATTTTCATGCTTTATGTCTTACAGATTTGTTGGGAGATTCAAGTCTCGTAAAGAGAGGGAGGCTGAGCTGGGAGCCAAGGCAAAGGAATTCACCAATGTCTATATTAAAAACTTTGGGGATGACATGGATGATGAAAGACTGAAGGAGCTCTTTGGCAAATATGGTAAATACAGAAATACTTCTATTGAGGCTGTGAATTTCATGAAATGTGGTAGTTTTGTGCTAATGTGTAATTCCTTACCTGGGTCACTTAAAGGCTGAAAACTAGAGCTATTATCTGGAATTTAATAATCTTGAAATAGTTTTGATGTTTTACTAACCATGTCCCTTGGTAACAGGTAAAACTCTGAGTGTTAAAGTAATGACAGACCCCACTGGAAAATCCAAAGGCTTTGGCTTTGTAAGCTTTGAAAAGCATGAAGAGGCCAACAAGGTAGGACCAACTTTTTTGCTGGATAACTTCAGAGAAGAAAAACTTGGTTTATCTTGAGAGCCTGTTTCTTAAATAGAAGAGAATTCTGCCTCGGGCATGACCTCTTCTAGATGTGGGAACTTGGAAACCTTTTGCACCTTAATAGCTTGACATTCAAGGGTAACTTGGCATTCCTCCAGTTTCCTAGATCCACAGAGTGCAGTGGTATAATCAAGAATGTTAATTGCTGAAGAAATACTACAGTGCAGGGCTGAAGGAGGAGGAGGAGGGCACCTGAAGTGAGAACATCGCTCAAAAATGGTCTTTTCTAAGCAAAGTGCTTGTTAAAATGTACTTTTAATGACAAGAAAGGGTGGGGATGAATTTCCAAGTTAGTTCAGTGCTCCACGATGCGTCAGCTTGATCTGTGTGATAACTTCATTCAGCTTGTCTTTAATGAGCCTGTGTTTAATGATCCTGTAACAGGAACTGTGCAAAGGTAATGTGCAAACTCTGATTTATTGACTGGCAGGCAGGGACACAGTCCTGTTCTGACAGGAGCAGGGGCTGTCCTGCTGCAGCAGCTGAGAGTTTCCTCTTGAACCCTCTGTGTGCAGGCAGTGGAAGAGATGAATGGCAAGGACATCAATGGGAAAATGCTGTTTGTGGGCAGAGCACAGAAGAAGGCTGAGCGCCAGGCAGAGCTGAAAAGAAGGTTTGAACAGCTAAAACAGGAGAGACTCAGCCGGTACCAGGTGAATAATCTGTTTCTTTTCTCAATTTAAGCACTCTTTCTGGTCTGTTGAAGGAATTGTCTGGGTAGTTACTGTCCTGTGAGACATCCTGGGTTAAAACACAGAGGTGTCTCCGTGGTATTTGGTGGCAAGTGAGGCTTAGTCTTGGTACTGAAGTTGTTTAGGAGAGTGTGAGACAAGAGGCATGAAATCTCCTTGACTTTCAAGTGGGGATCCCTGGAGGAATGGGAAGAGACAGCACAACTCTGCCCTGCTCTCTGTAATTTCTGGCAGAACTGGGTCGTGTCAGAAGTGGCATCTGAAACTCCCCCACTCCCTGAGGTGCAGTGCTGGGGACATGTGATGATGCCACAGGAAGGCAGAGGAAATCCAGACAAGCTCCCTTTCACCACACTGGGACTTGTCTCTACGCCTTTGCAACATTTATCACCTTCAGCTTTGTGGAATGATGCTAAATTAAGAGTTTTAGGATAAATTACAGCTCTGGCAGATGGGTAACAGTTGATGTGCATATAATTTTTTATTTTTTTTTTAATGTGAATGTCATGCTGTTCTCTCCCTTCCAGGGTGTTAACCTGTACATTAAAAACCTAGATGACACTATAGATGATGAAAAACTGAGGAAGGAGTTCTCACCTTTTGGGTCAATAACAAGTGCCAAGGTATTGTGGCATTTAAAAGCCTGTATTAAAATATTGTGGAAATACCTAAAGGAAATATTTAAAGCCTGAAGAGGGAAATGTTGTCTGACATGGGATTACAGGGCTGTTCTTAACCTGTGGTTACTGTGATTCTGAAAACACCTTGGCTAATAAATAGTGGGATTTTACTGAAAACTTGATTCCCTTACCAAAAGGGGAGGCAGGAAGTGGCAAACATGCTTGCTTGAGGTAATAAGCATGAAATGACACTTTCCTCTGTTTTGTGCATTTAGAACTGCACCAAATCTTTCCCATTCCTTACTGTGCAGTGTGGGCCTGGGGACACATGGTGCTGACAGCAACGCAGAGCAAATCCAGACAGGTGACTCTCCATGAGAACCTGTCTCTACACCTCTGCAACAAGTTATGTCCTGCCTAAAATCCAAAAAACCACAGATTCTTCAGCTCAGTTGTACTCCATCAGTAACTGATCTTTACTGCAGGTGATGCTGGAAGATGGACGGAGCAAAGGGTTTGGCTTTGTCTGCTTTTCCTCTCCAGAGGAGGCCACCAAAGCTGTGACAGAGATGAACGGGCGCATCGTGGGCTCCAAGCCCCTGTATGTGGCACTGGCCCAGAGGAAGGAGGAGAGGAAGGCCCATCTCACCAACCAGTACATGCAGCGCATCGCTGGCATGAGGGCCTTGCCTGCCAACACCATCATCAACCAGTTCCAGCCTGCTGCTGGCGGCTATTTCATGCCTGCTGTGCCCCAGGTGAGCTGCTGTGGGGTTTTTATCCTGTGTTAATCTCACAGAGCCTTTCTTATGCCTGTAAGCAACAATTCCTAATGAGGGGTGCAGCAGTGGAATGAATTCTGTGACTTGCCAGCTGCCTGTTCTCTTAATCCAACCTGAGCCTCGAGTCCTGGCAAGGGCTGCTGGAGCATGTTGTGAACAATGTTTGTGATGCACATGGATGTTGCCTCTGAGCTTATCTCATCCTCCTCCAGGCTCAGAGCAGACCCACTTACTATGCACCCAACCAGATGACACAGATGAGACCCAACCCACGATGGCAGCAAGGAGGGAGACCTCAAGGTGAGAGTGCCAGAGGCTGTTTTGGTTGTAGAGCCCTTTTTTGGGGCTGAACTTCCCAACAGGAACAGCTAACGCTTTCCTTTGTGGGAATGGTCCTGTGCAGGGCCGGGAGCTGGACTCTGATCCTCGTGTGTCCCTTCCAGCTCTGATTCTCTGATTCTCCCCATGCACCACCCCTGTAGCTGACTGTCCTGCCTTGCCAGCTGATTCCCTTTTGAGGATTTCCCCTCATTCCATCCTTTAGGCTTCCAGGGAATGCCGAATGCCATGCGCCAGTCGGGGCCCCGGCCCGCCCTGCGCCACCTGGCCCCTGCCAACGCTCCGGCCTCCCGGGGCCTCCCCGCTGCTGCCCAGAGAGTTGGTAAGAAGGGGTCTCTTCCTGGGCTTTTCCCCTTCCTTGGGAGGGAGGAGGATGCTGTGGAGACCTGACTTCAACTGCCAGAGATGTTTGTCAGACCTGGGATGTCTGCAAAGAGCACTCTGCCTATTTCCTGTTCCCCGCTGTGCAGTGCGGGTCTGGGGGCACTCGGTGCTACAGCAAAGCAGTGGAAATCCAGGTGGGTTCTTCTCCACTGGTTTGGGACTCATCTCTACACCTCTGCAACACCTCCCAAAATCTCTGTAGCTTGTGGGTTTTGCTTTCAGAGGAGAGCATCCAAACTCAATATTTTCCAGCAGTCAGCTGTTAAACAAAAGGTGTGGAATCTATGGATTGGTTGTGGGGAGAACAGCCCCTTCCTGAAGTAGCTACACTTGGGTTTCTAAAGAAGCACCACCTGCAGAGCATAGTTTGAATTCAGAATCAGAACATCCCAACTTGTTTGCGTGTTGCTGCAGGTGTTGTCACGGTGTTCTCCTTCCTTTGCAGGTGTTGGCACAGCAGCACAGAATTTGGCTCCCCGTCCTCCTGTAGCTGCCCCTGCTCCCAGGGCTGTCCCTCCTTACAAATACGCCTCGAGTGTCCGCAGCCCACACCCAGGCGTCCAACCTCTGCAGGTACCACCAGGGGCTGGGCAATCCCTGCAGTTTCACACGCAACTCAAGTGTTTTTATAGAAACTTCAAGCTGCTTTTATGACCCAGACAGTCCTAATTTGTAATTTTAGAGGCTGGCAGTTGTGCCTTTGCCAGGGGCACCCTGATTGGTTTGTCTGCCTCCTACTCACAAGCCCTTTTGTAGCCAGACTGGCTGTAAGGATATTTTTCTTGGTTCTTTGTTCCTGTTTTGCAACCATTTAAGTCTCTCTTTGCCAAATTCTCGCTGGGGTATCATTGAAAGAAAGAGCACCACTCACACCTGGCTTTCTCAACATGTGATGTTTGATTTTTTGTAAGATATTTACAGTGTTCCTGTGTGACATTCCAGGGTTTTGAGCTCAAGACTTGCAGGGAGTGTTTGTGAACCAAGGCCACCTTCCCTGCCCTTTTCTGAAGCTGAGGTGTTCTGTAGGCTTGACAAAGATTGTGTTGTAGGAGAGAACATCTTAAAACCGTCTAAATACGAAGCAATCAGCCTCATGCTTACTTCAGAACCCTTGTCTGCCCTTTTCAGGCACCTCAGCCTGCAGTGCATGTGCAGGGCCAGGAGCCACTGACAGCCTCCATGCTGGCTGCTGCCCCTCCCCAGGAGCAGAAACAGATGCTGGGTGAGTAAAACCCCACTGCTCAGCATCATTTTTCATCCCCTCAGGTTTCAAAGATCAAAACTCATCTCTCTGAACTCCTTTTTCTCCCACAGGAGAACGTTTGTTCCCTCTGATCCAAGCTATGCACCCCAGCCTGGCGGGGAAGATCACAGGAATGCTGCTAGAGATTGACAACTCGGAGCTGCTGCACATGCTGGAATCTCCAGAGTCCCTCCGCTCCAAGGTGAGCTGCTGTGTCCCCTTTTTGTGGGAGGGGAGAGGCCCTGAGCAGGGAGAAAACCTCCCTGGATTTGTGTCTGCAGGTGGAGGAGGCCGTGGCAGTGCTGCAGGCTCACCAAGCCAAGAAAGAAGCTGCCCAGAAGGTGGGTGTGGTTGCTGCTACCTCTTGAACCAGGACGACTGGTGAGTGTCTGAGTGCTCAGCTTCAGTGAAAAGCTTCCAGAATCAGTAAATAAAACTCAATTGTTGGTGAACAATTTGTGTGGTCCAAGTGTGACCAGCACTTACCTGATTATAGTCCACTCTTCAACAACAAAAAAAGCTCCTAATGTAGTTTGTCCCAGCAGAAAACACATGTAGAATTTAAGGAATATTCACTCTGATGCTTATTTAAGGGACCTAAAGCTGTTGTTGAAGTCCCTGAGATGCTCCTTGGAGCTGGAACTGCTAATCTGGGAAAGAGCCACGAGAAGTTCTGGTGATTTGAGGCTAAACAGGCTCTCAGTGACCCTCCTTCTCCTGGAAACCATCTGCCTTCAGGATGTGATAAATGTTGGGAATGTTTCACTGCATGGGTCTGTCCACACAGGCGTTGTCACCTGTGTTTGGAGCTGGCTCTTGTTTAATTAATATATTAATATTAATGATAAGGATTTTGGATTAATAATAAGGATTTTGGATTAATAATAAGGATTTTGGTTCTTGGAATGCCTCTTCCTGTTTTTCCTGGTCCATTTTTCTGTGGGTTGTCTGCCAGCTCCAGTATTTTCTGTGAAGCTGTGATCAGATATCACAACTCAAGCTGGTGAAGAATGATGAGTATTCTTATTTTCACTGGGTGGTCAAGCAAAGAATTTGAATTTCTTGTGGATAATAACAATTTCTGATCATTCCACCACCATAAGCAGCTTCTCTGTACCTTCCCAATTATATTGGAATCTTTATTCCCTGGACTGCTGGAATATTTCCTAGCCTGGAGCAGGGATGTGTTGTAAGTTTTCTCCCTTTTTACCCCTCTAGGATACAAAGAAGCCAAATAGCCCCTTCCTAGACATCAGCTCAAGATGTTTGAAGATCCTTCACTGTCCTGCAGATCTCAAGGCCATGCATTGTATCACATAGTTATATTGCATTTTGTAAATTAATCTTAAAGATCTTATTTAAAAAGCCAACTCTGAAGCTCAAGGTTTTCAAAACCAGAAATCTGGGGGGGGTTTGCAAGCTTTTCCTTTGCCAGAACAGAGCTCTGCCCCTTGTGTCTTCTAAAGAGGACGTTGAGGATTTTAGGCTGGAAGTATTTTTTTGTGAGTTTGTGTTTAATTGAACAATCCAGTTTGGAAAGTTTGGGAAACATTTATCAATAAAGGAATAAACTTGCACTGTATTTGTTGTCATTTCTCTCTGTTGGACAAATAAATGTAGTGTGGCTTTGTGAAATTAAACAGGTGGGGAGCTGTTGGGGGTTGAATACATTAAACAGGGATTTGACTTATTCTGCTTGCTGATTTTGGATAATGAATATTTTGAGGCAGCTGGGTTAAAATTATGCCTGGGACAGTGTCTGAAGGGGTGATGGCTGTAAACAGTGATCTAAAAAGGTACTTTAAAATGAAGGGTACTGTGTTTTCTTCTGTGTTTTCTGTGTTTTGGGCTGTGTTTTCTTCTTTGTTTACATTTCTACATTTTCAGCTGGATCTTCACTGGTTCTTCTGCCATTTTATACTCCAAAGGTGGCCGAGTTCTGGCACTGGGATGCCAAAACCAAACTTATTTTGGCTGATCCTTTGGGCTAAAAAGCACTGTTCAGGCACCCCTAGAGCACACACAAATTCTGAAAGAACCACACACTCACTGAGCTCGGAGAAGGCTTCCACAATCCACGCTACAATAATACCTCCTTCGGGCTGGAGCTGTCCCAGGGAGGCTCCGAGGCTTTGGAAAAGCCGGGATTGGGATGGAAGGAGCGTGCCAGGGATGCAGAATGGGCTGTGATGGGAAAAGCCGGGATTGGGATGGAAGGAGCGTGCCAGGGGTGCAGAATGGGCTGTGATGGGAAAAGCCGGGATTGGGATGGAAGGAGCGTGGCAGGGATGCAGAATGGGGCTGTGATGGGAAAAGCCGGGATTGGGATGGAAGGAGCGTGCCAGGGGTGCAGAATGGGGCTGTGATGGGAAAAGCCGGGATTGGGATGGAAGGAGCGTGCCAGGGGTGCAGAATGGGGCTGTGATGGGAAAAGCCTGGATTGGGATGGAAGGAGCGTGGCAGGGATGCAGAAGGAGGCTCTGACGGGTTCTCTCTTCCATCCATCGCACCCAAACATCCCCAAAATCCGAACGTGAGACCTTCCTCCCCGCCTCACCCTCCCGCCAATACCTGCACAAGCTCAGAGCCAAACATCTGGAATTTCACGGGAAGCCCCAAACCCATCCCCTCCTGGCAGGGCAACCCCAGGGCTGCTCGCCAACGGGAACCCCAAATCCCTGTGGCTGATCCCAGCCTGCAGCCAGCATCTCCCTCCGTCCGTCCGTCCGTCCGTCCGTCCCTCCCTCCCGTCCCCCGCGTTCCCAGCCGTGCCGAGGGCGGGGCGCTGTCGCCGTTCCGGGGCGGGCCGTGCCGGGCCGATCCGTTCCGGGGGAACGGGGCGCGATGGCGGCCACCAAGCGGGTGCTGTACGTGGGTGAGTGGCCGGGCTGGGGGGACCCCCGAGGGGCTGCCGGCGGTGCCCGGTGACCGCTGGCCGCCCCGCAGGCGGGCTGGCCGAGGAGGTGGACGAGAAGGTTCTGCACGCCGCCTTCATCCCCTTCGGAGACATCACCGACATCCAGATCCCGCTGGATTACGAGACCGGTGCGTGCCTGGAGCATCCCCGGGGCGCGGGGTTGGCTCGGGGAGGTTTGCCCGGGGCCAGCCCGTGGGACCGATGTGTCCGTGCTGGCCCTGAGCCCCCGCTCCCCTCCCTGCAGAAAAGCACCGGGGATTCGCCTTCGTGGAGTTCGAGCTGGCAGAGGTGAGGAACCGGCTTGAGCCATTCGCTCCCCTTGGCGTTTTGGGATGAAATCGGGTGTGGGTTACCCACCACAGCGTTCAGATGTTGTGCTGCTCTTCCAGGTTCCCATTTTTCCCATTTTCTCTTGGGCTGAAGTTCCCACTTTTCCTGTTTCCAGCCCAAACTGCTCCCCTGGCCGGGTTTCTCAGTTTCTATATTTGTCCTCTTACATCTGTCCTGGGCTTCATGCACAAATCTCTCCTCTCCCAAATGCTCATGGCAGCAATAAAGCATCTTAACTACGAGGGGTGAGTGGGTTGTTGGAAGTTGAGACCCACATGGACGGGTTTGGATATGGCTTTTACAAAACCCATCAGTTCATACATCCCTGGGAGAGATGAGGTTTAGGAAAACCTGGCAGTCGTCTTTTTATAAAGAGCTGCTGGGACCTGGCTATGCTGGGCCTTGAGAATGAATGTTAATAATGATTTTATTTGGATTTTTTTGGGCAGGATGCAGCAGCAGCCATTGACAACATGGTATGGACCCTGCTCCCGCTCCTGCTCCCTGTTCCATGTGTGGCTTTGCTGCCCTGGGTGGGCTGCAGGGAGAGCACGAGCTCTGTCCTCTGAGCTCTGCAGGGCTTTGGGGGGCACGCTGGTTTTATACCTTTAGGTGGGCTGTTTTGTGCTTTTCTCCCCCTCTGCAGAACGAGTCCGAGCTCTTTGGCAGGACAATCCGTGTGAACCTGGCCAAACCCATGAGGATTAAAGAAGGATCATCCAGGCCTGGTGAGCTGGGGAGCAGCACGTGGCTGGGGCTGCTCGGAGCTCCGTGCTCATGAAGGGACACAGCTCGTAAGCACAGGGTCAATTCCTGTGCTCTGACCTTTCCTCTTGTGGCCACAGTCTGGTCAGATGATGAGTGGCTGAAGAAGTTTTCAGGGAAGACTTTGGAGGAGAACAAGGAGGAGGGAGGAGCAGAGGCCCCCAAAGCAGAGGCACAGGAGGTAGGAAAACCACCCAGAGCCATCCCCATCCCAAAGGATGAGAATGCAGAGCTGGAGGCAGAGCAGAGAAACGTCACCTCAACTTGCTTTTCATTCTTTTCCTGCCCAGGACGAGCCTCCTGCCAAGAAATCCCGGGTCAACCCCCAGGTTTACATGGACATCAAGATCGGGAACAAACCCGCGGGGCGGCTGCGGATCCTGCTGCGCTCCGACGTGGTGCCCATGACCGCGGGTGAGGAGCACCTCCTCTTCCTCCTCCTCCTCCTCCTCCTCCTCCTCCTCCTCCTCCTGCTGCCTCCCAGGGTGGCACAGCTCTCACCCCCACTTTCCCCCCCTACACAGAGAATTTCCGCTGCCTCTGCACCCACGAGAAAGGATTTGGCTTCAAAGGCAGCAGCTTCCACCGCGTCATCCCCCAGTTCATGTGCCAGGCCGGAGACTTCACCAACCACAACGGCACCGGCGGCAAATCCATCTATGGAAAGAAGTTTGATGATGAAAACTTCATCCTCAAGCACACAGGGCCAGGTAAAGCCATCTCCAGGAGAGAAAATGGCTCAGCATCATCTAGGGATCACATTCGGGCTGTGTTGATACCATCAGCCCTGAATTATAATTATAATTATAATTATTATAATCTACATTGACCAGATTCTTCTGTCACATTCAGACCCTCATCTCACCAAGCAGAAGTGCATCATTCCCTCTCCATCCACTTTATTTACAGTATTCCATAAAGGAAAAACAATTTCAAAGCTGCTTTTCCTGCTTGATTTTAACCAAGGAATGTCACAGCATGACTGTGAGCGGCAGGAGCAAGCAAGCAGGTTTATCTCCATACAAACAGCTTTGTTGTTAAGGAAAATAAAAATAGCTGAGTGTCTTTCACACTTGCAAGCATAATTGATTTCCAGTAGTTTCTGTGGATTTTGATATCCAGCAGCTCCCCTGAGCCTGGCAGCTTTTTGTGGGACATGGGAATGGGGCTGGGCTGCTCCTGTGCTCATCCATAATTCTGCTGTCCCTGATCCCAGGGATGGTGTCCATGGCAAACTCTGGCCCAAACACCAACGGCTCCCAGTTCTTCATCACCTGTGACAAGACAGACTGGCTGGACGGGAAGCACGTGGTGTTCGGGGAGGTGACGGAGGGCATGGATGTGGTGCGGGAGATCGAGGTAGGTGAGGGCAGGGGCGTGCTGGGGGCAGAGCCCACTCCCTTTCCTGCCCTGAGGATTAGTGCCTGCAATTCCTGCTGCTCTCTTTTCCCCAAGGCTCAGGGCACCAAAGATGGGAAGCCGAAGCAGAAGGTGATCATCTCGGACTGCGGGGAGTGCCCGTGAGCTCGGTGCTTGGAGGGGCTGGATGGAGGGACAGGGACACCCCAGGGACCCCCCAGCACTGCCCATCCTGCAGCTTTCCTCCAAATATTCCTGTGGGCAGGATTTATCCTTCCTGGGAAGGATATCTGCTGCCTGAGCAGGGCTGGGCTGGTCCTGCTGCCGTGTTCTGGGAAAAAAAAATAAATTATGTTTGGTAAAAATAAAACCTAGTTTTAAAAATACTGAGGGCCTGGCTGGAGATGCTTTTTCTGGTTTTTGTGCTTGCCCTCATCTTCATCAATCCCGTGCCTAAATCCTGCATCCAGGGGAAGGTGAATCCTGCAAGCAGTTCCAGGGGGAGAAGAGCAGAGCTGAACCTCCTGTGGGTGTAGCAGCATCTCCTGGAGGCCTTTTTTGGCTTTGTAGTGTCCTTTTCCAGCAGCAGAGGGAGGCAGGTCCTCCTGCTGGGAAACCTGGTCCAGCTCCATCCCCATCCCTGCCTGGAGAACACGGTCAGGACAAGGAGCACCAGCAAATGAGGGATGCAGGGTGGGATAAAACACATGGATTTATGGTTCCTGTGGTGGGCTTTGCCCTTCAGGGTGACCAGGATGGATTTGGGCTTTCCTGTGAAATTCCAGAAGGGATGTTAGGTTCTGAGCTGGTGCAGGTATTGGCAAGGGGGGGTGAGGCTGCTGGGGTGGAGAGAAAAATTTGATTTTTGGATTTTGGAGAGGAGGAGCTGATGTTTGGATTTTGGAGAGGAGGAGCTGATTTTTGGATTTTGGAGAGGAAGAGCTGATGTTTGGATTTTGGAGAGGAAGAGCTGATTTTTGGATTTTGGAGAGGAAGAGCTGCTTTTTGGATTTTGGAGAGGAGGAGCTGATGTTTGGATTTTGGAGAGGAAGAGCTGATGTTTGGATTTTGGAGAGGAAGAGCTGATTTTTGGATTTTGGGGATGTTTGGAAGTGCTTGTGCCACTGGGGATTTGGGGTTTGGCCAGCCCCTCACAAGTCAGGACTGCTGCTTTTCCATAAGGAATATTTCCATAAGGGATAGTTCCATAAGGAATATTTCCATAAGGAATATTTCCGTAAGGGATAGTTCCATAAGGAATATTTCCACAAGGAATAGTTCCATAAGGAATATTTCCATAAGGAATATTTCCACAAGGAATATTTCCATAAGGAATAGTTCCATAAGGGATATTTCCATAAGGGATAGTTCCATAGGGAATATTTCCATAAGGAATATTTCCACAAGGAATATTTCCATAAGGAATATTTCCACAAGGAATATTTCCACAAGGAATATTTCCATAAGGAATATTTCCACAAGGAATATTTCCACAAGGAATATTTCCATAAAGAATATTTCCATAAGGGATAGTTCCATAAGGAATATTTCCATAAGGGTTGCTTTTTTCCACTGCCTGCTTTTCACTGTGCATTGTCCTAAAGCTGAGACAAGGTGAGATGCAAGGATGTGATTCCAGCCCAGCTTCCCCTTTCCCCTTTCCTCTTTTTGTTCAAATCCCACATTTTAAAGTCAGCAAATCTTTCTTATTTTGGTGGCGTTATTGGGATTTTTTCCCCCGACTGTGCCAGGTTCTTTCCTTATTTATTGATGTAATGTTCCCCAGGTAGCTGAGCTGAGAACCAGGGCAGGCTTTTTCCTTTTAAAATCAGAGCAAATAAATAATTGAATTGTGCAAATAGCTTGGGGAAGCTGCCTGGGACTGGCAGCCCCGCTGGGAGCCCACGGGATGGGCACAGCCTGACCTAAAACTCACATCAGGGCTCATTTTCAAGCAAAAAGCTCCAATTTTAGCCAATTCTGAGTATTTTTTTCATTGCAAAATGCCCTGTGAACAGAGCCCTGTTGTGCTGTGACATTAAAAAACAAAGAGCAAGAGAAACTCCGTATTTACTTTCCAAACTTTGCGTTTATTTTATAACAGTGCTGCAGCTCAATATGGATATTTTAATTTTTTTTTTTTTTCCAACTGGCAGAGTTAGGTGAACTTTGGGTAAACAGGAGGGGTTTAGTCAGCCAGCTGCTTAATTGGCTGATGATATTTTCATTAAGGGAATTAAAAGCACTCGGGTAGGGGTGGGTCAGTGGAGAAATGCACAGATAGAAACAGCTCAGTCCCAGAAAAACCTGGATGATGCTTCCCCCACCCCAAAACTGCCTTTTTAAAGATAAATCAGTCACAGATAAAACAGAATCAGCCCCAAATCCTCTTTTTCCTATATAAATATATATATGTTTGTGTATACCTATGTGTCTCATCGAGCAGGAGGAGAGAAAGGAAGATTTGTATTATTTACATCCACTTCTAGAAAGGGGTGGGAGGGGTTTATTTTTGGGTTTTATTATTGTTATTGTTATTAATTTGTTGTGATGCAGCCCACAAAGCTCCTCTAAGCAGGCAGCAGAACCCCAGGGTGACATTGGTCAGGTGGGAATGGGAGGGGACATCCAGGGGTGACAATGGGACACTCAGGGGTGGGAATGGGACACTCAGGGGTGGGAATGGGACATCCAGGGGTGACAATGGGACACTCAGGGGTGACGATGGGACACTCAGGGGTGACAATGGGACACTCAGGTGTGGGAATGGGACACTTGGGGTGGGAATGGGACACTGAGGGGTGACAATGGGACATCCAGGGATGGGAACGGGACACTCTCAGGGGTGGCAATGGGACACTCAGGGGTGACAGTGGGACATCCAGGGGTAACAATGGGACACTGAGGGGTGGCAATGGGACACTCAGGGGTAACAATGGGACATCCAGGGGTGACAGTGGGACACTGAAGGGTGGCAATGGGACATCCAGGGGTGACAATGGGACACTGAGGGGTGACAATGGGACATCCAGGGGTGACAGTGGGACACTGAGGGGTGGCAATGGGACATCCAGGGGTGACAATGGGACACTGAGGGGTGACAATGGGACACTGAGGGGTGACAGTGGGACACTCAGGGGTGGCAGTGGGACACCCAGCGATGGCAATGGGACATCCAGGGGTGGGAATGGGACACTCGGGGTGACAATGGGACACTCAGGGGTGGGAATGGGACATCCAGGAATGGGAATGGGACATCCAGGGATGGCAATGGGACACCCAGGGGTGACAATGGGACACTCAGGGGTGGGAATGGGACATCCAGGAATGGGAATGGGACACCCAGGGGTGACAATAGGACACCCAGGGGTGACAATGGGACACCCAGGGATGGCGGTGGGACCTGTCCATCAGTGGCAGCCGCAGGATTTCACCACCATGTTCCGATGTTTCTTGAGGATGACGTTGTTGTTGCTGTCGTAGTAGAGGACAGAGGTGGCGCTGAGCTTGGTGGGGGCACAGCACGCCTTGGGCACGGCCTCAGGCTTCATCAGGTGGACCTGGGGGGATGGATGGAGCCCGTCAGCCCCAGCAAACGTGGCTCCAGGCAACAGAAAAAGCGTCAAACCGACCTAAAAACCCTGGGTGAATGGGGGGATTATTTCCATCTTTCTGCAAAAATATTTATTCTAAACTGCAGGCAGTCCCTGCTGCGGTTTATGTTGGATCAGGGCTCACGGCACTGCGTGGGCCAGGCAGCCCCTTCATTAATTTGGGATTTCAGGGCCCTTTTTCTCACAAAAATAGACAAATGACTAAAAAAACCCCCATAAATCAGCACAGCACGGGTCAGGCTCCAGCGCTGGGTGTCGTTCCAACAGAGATTCTCCACCCCAAACCTAAAACCCGCACTGCACAGCACCTCTGTGAGCACGGCTGTCGCTTCTGGATGGTTCTCCCCTGCTCGGGGCTCTCCTCAATCTGGTGTTTTCCCGCAGGGCAGCAGCCGGAGGCGCGCTGGAAGGACGCTGGCTGCCCCGACATGTGCGATTAATTTATGGCAGGGCCAGCCGAGCTCTCCCAGCTCGGAAGTCCGGTGTTTTTGCTGTCCAACCCTGCTATTTGCAGCTCAGCCTGGGGCTGGCACGGCTCCGTGGCCGCCTTTGCCCTGGCGCTTCCCAGAAGGATCCAGGTGATTCACATCCTGCTCCGTTTTGGGAGCAGCGCTGGGTTTAGGGGTGATGGGGGGTGTAAAGGGGGGGAAAGGCCCCTCCCTGCTGCTTCCAGGATGGTTCTCAACCCTCGGATGGGCTCTGGAAGCTTCGTTATGTCAAAATTAAACCTCGCCAGGCGACACCTTCAAAGGCTGGGCCGAGGGCTCGGCGCTCCCTGTAATTAACCGCGAGCACCGGAGCCGGGCTGGCTCTGCCATTGGGAAACCAAACACTCACAGGGCAGGAAATTCCAGAAATTAAAACGCTGGCTGGGATGTGGGGTGGGTTTGGGAAAAAGAAAAAACAAAAACAACAAAAAAACCCGAGGCATTAAAGCTTTCTTGCACTCGGAATATGCTGAGCCCAAGGTTTGGATGTGGATAAAGCCTTGGGAACAGCTGGAGAGGAGATGCAAGGATGAGAAGGAGAATTTTTGGGAAGAGCAGGGGGGCTCTGGTGTGCCCTGGGCTTGTCCCTGCCTCCCCAGCTCGCTGCCAGGGGTGCCATTAAGCTGTCAGAGACCGTCAGTTTTGCCCCAGCTGCTGTGGAACTGTGTCAGTCAGAAGATGGAGAGGTGAGGGAGCTCTGGAATGACAAAATCCCGCTCTTGCACCCTCCTGCTTGAGGAGGAGGGACGGGGATTTGTGCCCTCACTCTGGGTCTCTCCATGAATGCCCTGAAATTCCATATTGGAGCCTGCTGTGAGCCTGGGGCAGGGCCAGTCTGTGAGCAGCCATCCAGATGTGTGAGCACCCAGCCAGCTGTGCATGCACTGACCCAGCTGTGCATAGACCCAGCTGTGCATGGACCCACCCAGCTGTGCATGGACCCACCCAGATGTGCATGGACCCAGCTGTGCATGGACCCATCCAGCTGTGCATAGACCCAGCCAGATGTGCATGGACCCATCCAGCTGTGCATAGACCCATCCAGCTGTTCGTGCACTCATCCAGCTGTGCATGGACCCAGCTGTGCATGGACCCACCCAGATGTGCATGCACTGACCCAGCTGTGCATGGACCCAGATGTGCATGGACCCACCCAGCTGTGCATGGACCCATCCAGCTGTTCGTGCACTCATCCAGCTGTGCATGGACCCAGCTGTGCATGGACCCATCCAGCTGTGCATGGACCCATCCAGCTGTTCGTGCACTCATCCAGCTGTGCATGCACCCAGCTGTGCATGGACCCACCCAGATGTGCATGCATCCTCCCAGCTGTGCATGGACCCAGCTGTGCATGGACCCACCCAGATGTGTATGGACCCACCCAGATGTGCATGCATCCTCTCAGCTGTGCATGGACCCAGCTGTGCATGCACCCATCCAGCTGTGCATGGACCCATCCAGATGCGCATGGATCCAGCTGTGCACCCACCCAGCTGTGCATGCACCCACCCATTCTTTATTTCAGCCAGGACCCCACCCTCCCACCCTCCCCACGCTCACCCCCAGCTGCCTCATCCCCAATTCCCAGCTCCTCCTCAGGCACTGCCGGGCTCTGGGCGCCCCCCAGGACCCCGCAGGCCCCCCCGGGGGGCTGCACTCACCAGGGACTGCAGGATGGCGTGGTTGGTGGCGTTCATGCAGGAGTCCAGCGGGAATGCACACTCCCCCTCGCAGTAATAGGCCGAGTATCCCTGCGGAGCGATCACCCAGTCCTGCAAAACCAAAAATAAAATGGGATTACACCCAGGGCTTCACCTTTCTGTGCCCACTCATCCATTCCCCACCTGCACAAACAGCTCGGCCACCTCCTCCCCGCGTGGCTGTGCCAGCAGCAAGGCTTTATTTGGATTTTTTGGACCGAGCCATGGGTTTATTTGGATATTTTTGACCGAGCCATGGGTTTATTTGGATTTTTTGGACCAAGCCATGGGTTTATTTGGATTTTTTGGACCGAGCCATGGGTTTATTTGGATTTTTTGGACTGAGCCACGGGTTTTTTTGGTTTTTTGGACCGAGCCATGAGTTGTTGGGGGTCACCCGTGGGGTTTGGGGTTGTGGCAGTTCACGTTTGCCTTCCCAGCTCCCGGGAGGGTTTCACAGGCAGGAGAATCCAGCCCAGGACAGGGGAATGGAATGATGGAGGGGGTTTTTTTGGGTCATTTACTTCTCCCAGCAGACAAGTACCAGCCAGCCGAGGTCCTGGAAGCTGACGTAGAGCTCGTGGCGCCGGCAGACCTGCCGCCCGTCTGTGGCGTGGACATCGTCTGTGGGGAAAGGGGACACGGAATTTCAGCTCTGGAACCCCCATCCCACCCTTCCCCTGCACTCATCCCCCTCTGAGGAGGTTGGATACAGCCCCTGGGATTGGGGTTAGCCAGGAGAACCAAAGCAGGGGAGCATTTGCTGCTGCAGGAAGGGAAAAGCAGCTCCAGACACGCCTGTCAATAGATATTCCAATACTGGGATGAAGGAATTCTGCCTTGGAAGGGATAAACCCCAGCTATGCTCACTTTGAGGGTTTCCCAAACTCCCTGCTTTCAGGGCCTTCCTGTTCCCCTCCTGCCTGAGCTTTCTGGAGCTGTGACACCTTCCCAGGGCTCCAAAGCCAAGGGCAATGAGGCAAAAATTCCAATATTCAGTAATCCTGACATGCTCACGCCATTTCCTTGAGGGCATCCAACCCAAACCCTCTCTGCACCTCCCAAACCTCCCTTTCCCTTGGGCCAAAAATTGGGATTTCAAGGTGCTGACAAGCAGAGCCTCGTGTTCTCCATAGGGATCCCTCCTCCTCCTCCAGAAAACACCTCACCAAAAATTCCCGGGAGCTTGTTTGGGTGGGGGAGGTCGTTGGATTTCTTGTGTTGCCGCCTCCTCGGGGGTCTGGCCGCTCGTGTGACACGGCCAGGGCTGGGGCTGGCTCGGGAGAATGTCACCATGAAGGGCTGCTTGGAGCGGGGTCCCCGGCGCCCCAGGAGCCCGGCCGAGCCCGGATCCACGCTGTGCCCTGCGGGGGACACGACCGTGGGTGGCTTTGTCCTCAAACAGAACTCGTTTGGTTAAAGCAGAGATTGGAAAGGCAGGGAATTCACAGCAGGAGCTGCGGTTTTGGCTCCCCAAGGGGTTGGAGCCCCCTGAGGATTCTGTTCCAGCACCCAATGGGGCTGTTCAAGGATTAAAACCGATTTTCTGTGGAGGGAAAGGAATGGATGGGGTGTTCCTGGCTGTGATTCCTCCTCCCATGGAAGAGGAGCTGCTCCTTGCCTGCCTTCCCACCTGGAAAAGGCTGGAGCAGATTTAATCCCGTGGGGAAAAGAGGGTTAATCCTCTGCCACACACACAGAGGATCCCTCCAGGTAACGAGTTCATTAACGGAGTTAATTACAGTCCATGTACAGAACCTACAAACCCGGACTGCTGGCATTCATCACAGCTGGAAGTTTAAAATTGCTCTGAGATCAAGCCCACCCCCTCCCACCTCCCACGGCGCTGAGAGGACTCCAATTCCTGGGAATTTGGCCCCAAAGGCTGCAGGCAGGTCCAACACACTCACCATCGTCTGTCTCCACGTAGAGCCGCAGCCCCAGGTGGTGTTTCTGATCCCCTGACCAGTGGTTGCTGGCGGCTGTGACATCAAACACCAGCCAGCCCTCTGTCCCAGCACGCAGGTCCTGCACATCCAGCAGGAACAGGTCGGATTCCCTGCAGGAACAGGGGGAGAAGGAGCAGGTGAGTAACAGCACCAGGATAATGAATGGAAACGACTCCTGGGAGCTGTGTCCGGACAGATCCCGGCTCTTGGTGCTGGACACCACGGGGGTGTCCTGGGAAAAGCTCCCTCCACGTCCAGCTGGAGATGCCAGGGTGGGGCACAGCCCTGTGGGAGCAGCTGGACACGGCGCTGCTGCCTCGGCCGGGGTGGGAAAGCCGGGAGCTGGTCCCCATTCCTGTCTCCATCCTCATCACCTTCATCCCAGTTCCCACCCCCATCACCCCATTCCCCTCTTCCATTCTCATTCCCCTTATCTCCATTCCTGTACCTCCTCCTATTCCCATCATCTTCATCCCCATTCCCATCATCTTCATCCCCATCCTCATCATCTTCATCCCCATCCCCATCATCTTCATTCCCATTCCCATCATCCCCATTCCCATCATCTTCATCCCCATCCTCATCATCTTCATCCTCATTCCCATCATCTTCATCCCCATTCCCATCACCTTCAACCCCATTCCCATTTTCATCTCCATTCCCATCATCTTCATCCCCATCATCTTCATTCCCATTCCCATCATCTTCATCCCCATTCCCATCATCTTCATCCCCATTCCCATCACCTTCAACCCCATTCCCATTTTCATCTCCATTCCCATCATCTTCATTCCCACTCCCATCATTTTCATCCTCATTCCCATTTTCATCCCCACTCCCATCATCTTCATCCCCATCCCCATCATCTTCATCCCCATCCCCATCATCTTCATCCCCATTCCCATCATCTTCATCCCCATTCCCATCATCTTCATCCCCATCATCTTCATCCTCATTCCCATCATCTTCATCCCCATTTCCATCATCTTCATCCCCATCATCTTCATCCCCATCATCTTCATCCCCATTCCCATCATCTTCATCCCCATCATCTTCATCCTCATCATCCCCACTCCCATCATCTTCATCCCCATTCCCATCATCCTCATCCCCATCATCTTCATTCCCATCATCCCCACTCCCATCATCTTCATCCCCATTCCTATCATCTTCACCTCCATCCCCTCTCCCACCCCTATCATCTTCATCCCGAGCCCCATTCCCATCCTCCCCACCCCATCCCACCACCCCACACCCCTCCTCCTCCTGCCCTACCCCCTCCCACCCCCTTCCTCCCCACTCCCACCGCACTCATCCTCATTCCCGCCCTCCCCAGCCCATCACCTGTTGGAATTTTGGGGATCCACCTCGTAGATGCTGAGGTGGAGGCTGCTGTTGGCGTGCCTGGGAGCACCGCGGCTTTTGTAGATGCGGAATTCCGCGGCCGTCACGGCCTCTCCCGCCGGCACCTGGGTCAGGTCGAACCTGAACTCCTTCCAGTAGGGCTTGGGCGAGAACAGGTCCCGGTCCTGCTCCACTGAGGAACAAAACGTGTCAGGGATCCCAGCCTGGAACCTCCCCAGCTCCACCGAGACGGATTTTGGGGAGAAACCCGCTGGTTTTGAGCTGCTGGGAAATTCCCGGCTCCTGAGAGTTTAAATCTGGGTGCAGCCTCTTTTATTTCTGCCATTTATTTTGCTGTAAACCCACCAGCTTCTCCTCCCAGCCCTTATTAATATTAAAATAATTTAAATTTAAATTAAAAGCACAAACGCTGGCTATTGCAGGAGCACAGGGATTGTGCTGTGCTTTAGGGGCTGCAGCATTTTGTGCCTCATCATGAGGTGAAAAACGCAAAAATTTGAGTTTTTGGGGGTCAGCAGAACCATCTGGAGCAGGAATTGGGGTTTTCCAAACTTTTCTTGTAGCAGACAAGGCTCATCAGAGCCATCATCACAGGCCACAAGTAAAGATTTGTCCACGAGTAAAAATTTATCCACAATTAAAGATTTTCAGCCTGTGTGTTTCTGGGGAGTTGGGGGGGATTATCAGGTCAGTGATCTGTAAAAAATCAGATTTTTTTATCCTCCCTTTTTCCTGAAAAATTTCTCCATCACACTGGGACAGGAAAAATCTGATTTTATTCTGTTTGTCCTTAAAGAATGAACCTTCCTTCCCTATGGTAATGCAGCCCCCACAGTTTTGCTAATGTGCAAATTATTTGCATCAAATTGTTCTTTAAAAATATCCCAATCTTCCTGGCTATAATTAAAGTTTATGATTAAATATGATTCAAATGTGACTAAAGCTTCTCCTGCTTCAGGCGCAAAAGCAATTTGACCTGGTGCTTGCTTTTAAAACAAATAACCAACTAAATCAAAAATAAACCTTTTAAATGCATTTTTTAACTAATTCCAGGGGGGAAATATCCCAAATTTAATCCACCATAAGCTTTCCATTCCCATTTATACAGAGGGAGCAGCGCATCCCTCCAAACCCAACACTGAGATTTTACTTACACAAGTAAATTAAAAAAAAACCAAGTTTTTTTTCCTTCTTCTTCTTCTTCTTCTTTTATCCTTTTTTTTTATTTTTTTACCCCTTTTAAATTTTTTTTTCTTTTTTTTTTTTTTTGGTCAGATCCCACATTCCCTCCAGCTCCTGGCCTCACCACAAGTTGTGATTTAAAAAAAGCCCAGGGCAGGGCGGATGCGGAGAGCGCTTCCTGCTCCGGCGGGGCGGCTGCCAGCGGCAGCAGGAGGATGCTCTTGGGGTCCTGCCCCCCTTTTTGGGGGGACACAGAGCCCCCCAAACCCTCTCCAACCCCTCTTTTCCATTTTATCCACTGTCCCATGGCAGGGTGGTTTTATTCTCCCTGGATTATTGGTGCTGCCGAGGCCTTGTGGCGCTCACAAAATCCCTGAATTCCCCCCCAAAAAAGCACCTCTGTTTTTTTTAGCATTGATAAACCCCGGTGTTTATCCCATGGATGATCCTCAGGTACAGAGTGGTGTCCCCTTGGGTGACCCCAAAATCTTTGGCTGTAGCTCTGACCCAGGTGTTTTTTTGGGGGGGGGGATTTTATTGTCAGAGCCAAGGAGGTCATGGAGACCCCACCTCAGATAAAAAAAAAGCCAAAAAATTGATTTTTATCCCTAGAAAGGAGTGAAAACCTCGGCTAAAATTATTTATTAAAATTTCCTGTGGCTGTGGAGGTGATGGAGGGGCCCAGGGATGATGAAGGCAGAGGAGGGGGTTTGGTGGGGAAGGGAGCCCAGGGACACCTCAGCAGTTGGAGAAATGCTAAAAGGGCTGCAATTAGCTGAGCTCCTTGATGAACCAAACAAGCTGGCAGCAACCTGTGCTTGGGATGGAATCCCTGAATCCTCTGCTCCTGCAGGGAGAAGCAAAGGGAACCCCTTTGGAGGGGAGAGAACAGAGGGAGAAGCTTCCCCGCTCTGTCCCACAGACTTGGAGAGGCTCCAGCACCGCTAAAATAAAAATGTTTGTGAAATGAGAACCCTGCAGCTCCCAGAGGAGCCGTGGGTGCTCAGACCCTGCTGGGGGTGTGCTGGAGGTGCCCCCCTGGCTGCTTTGGGGAGCCCAGGGTGCCTGGGAACCTGCCCCCGATTCGGGTTGACTCAGCCACACCACCAACCCTCAATTATCTGTGGGCGGATTATCCGGATTGCAGAGGAGACGCACCAAAAAAGCCCAACCCAAGCGCTTTGCTCTCCTTTTCCCCCTCCTTTGGCATCATCCCCAGGAGCTGCTGCGTCTCCCCCCAGAGCTGAATGTTCCCCACTGTGCTCTGCGCTCCCATCACCCCCCAAAAAATCATCTAAAAATGATTTTACACCCATAGAAACAACCCTGGGGCCGTTCCCCCAGCCAGCTCCATCCCAGCTGAGCCTCCTGGTGTCTCCCTGAGCATTCCCAGATCTGTTCCCAGATCCCACCTTCCTCCTGCTCCCCAAAAAATCATCTAAAAATGATTTTACACCGATAGAAACAACCCTGGGGCTGTTCCCCCAGCCAGCTCCATCCCAGCTGAGCCTCCTGGTGTCTCCCTGAGCATTCCCAGACCTGTTCCCAGATCCCACCTTCCTCCTGCTCCCCAAAAAATCATCTAAAAATGATTTTACACCCATAGAAACAACCCTGGGGCCGTTCCCCCAGCCAGCTCCATCCCAGCTGAGCCTCCTGGTGTCTCCCTGAGCATTCCCAGATCTGTTCCCAGATCCCACCCTTTCCTCCTGCTCCCCAAAAAATCATCTAAAAATGATTTTACACCGATAGAAACAACCCTGGGGCTGTTCCCAGATCCCACCCTTTCCTCCTGCTCCCCCAGGTTATTCTTGTGCGCTTTCTGTGCTTCTATAAACTGCGCATCAGTCGTAATTACCGGTCCTGGCTGCTCCCGATGGGTCCCCATCATCATTTCAGACACCAAATTAAAAGGAAATGCCAGGATATTCAACCACATCAAGTGCTCTGGGTCCCAAAATAGGTTTAAAGGAGATGCAGGGAAGATGCTGTCCCTCACTAGGAAAAAATAAGCTCTGGAGGCTTTTTGGAGTGGGGAGGGGTTTAGGAGTTATCCCAAGACGAAACTCCCAGGTTTTGGCTCGTGAGTGCTTCCTTCTTTCTCCTGGGATGAGCAGGACACGGGGCCAGCTCTGCACACCCCCAGTCCCGGGACACAGCCTTGGCCCCTGCCCTACACACAGGTGGATCCCAGGGGTTTATCTGGGAGCTTTTCCCATTCAAACACACGCAGAGGGGTTCACACAGGGCACTGACACCCCGGCACAGGCTGCCCTGGGGTGGATGGACAGAAGTGGAGGCTGAAATTGCTGCAGAATGAAGCCAGGGCTGGGGAAATCCTGAGCCAGCTGGATTTCAGTGGGAATTGTGTGGGGGCGAGGGCAGTGGGTGATGAACTCCCAGCGTGGAGCACAACCCAACTCCTGAAATTCAATTAAAGAGGCTGCCCCGAGCTCCCACCCCACGCTTGTGCTTCCCTGAAGCGCCTGGGGTGCTGTGGCTGGTTTTTGTTTGTGTCCTGCATTCCTCCCCGCTGCTCCCTGGATTTTCCAGGAAGGTGTTTGTCATCTGAAACATGGAATCACACACTGCTTTGGGTTGGAAGGAACCCTAAAAATCATCTAATTCTGACCCTTTGCTATGGGAAGGGCCGTCTTCCAATGGATCAGGAGCCAGAGATGCCAGGAGGGAAAGGGGGGATGTGTGTCCTGGGGAGCTCGGGAATGCTGTGAGTGTCCTCTCCCCCTTCCCATCACAAATCTGCTCCGTGATTACACCCTGTAATCCATCCATGACTCACAGCCGAGGAGAAATCCCAAAGCCCATCCTCACCCCGAGTTTAAAAACCCAACATCCCAGGGGCACAGAAATATCCCAGGTCAGGCTTTATCCTGACTGCAGAGCAGCCAAAGGGGTGGCACGGGCAGATCCAGCACCACCAAAGGCAGCTGGGGGTGCCCCTGGCTGTCCTGTCCCCCAAACTGGGCCGTGTTTGTGCTGCAGGGAGCTTTGGCATTCCCCCTTCCCAGGAACGAGCTGTGCCGACAGCCGGGCTCACACGGTGAGAGGTCCGAGTGCCCCATGGGGCACGGCCTTCACCCCATTTGCATGTCCCATCAGGATAATTGTGCAGCTAATTTTGTATGCAAATGAGAGCTGGCCTTCTCCCACAAAAAAAAAAAAAATACCTTATTTAATTAACATGAAGGGGTTGATGGAGCCACAGAAATCAAAGCCATTCAAATTGGAGGCTGGAGCTGGGTTCCCCAACTCTCCTGGCCACTCCAGGAGCTCTGGGAAGGGGGCAGTGCCCCCCTGTACCCACAGTGACGCTTCCCAAAGGCTCCCCTGCACATCCCACCCCGCTTCCCATCAGCCCTGACCGTTTCAAATCCCATTTCGGTGCTCAGGTGTTGTCCCAAGTGCTGAGGGGATTTGGTGTTTCAGTTTTTTGTCTCCATCGCTCCCAGCTTTCCCAGGATGAGGAGCTCCAGCAGTTCCCTCAGGCCTCTGGAGGGGAGCTGGGTGCACCTGTGGTGTGTCCCAGGGAGACTCCTCACACCCACACGGGGTACAGGGGGTGTAGGAAAGGGTGAGAGGCACCTCTGGAGCCCCTCCCTCACCTAAACCTCCTCCCAGGAGCGCAGATCCCCCTCCCATCCTCCAATTCCAATTCTCCCATCCTCAGAGGCTGGGGAGGACTTTGTGCTTGGGGTACCCAAACACCCCTGAAGGCGATGAGCAGGGGCAGGGAGCAGCTCCACAGCCGAGCTCCCGGCCTGAAAACCCCACTGCCTTGGGAGCTCCTGCTGGGAGAGAGGACTCGGCTCATCCCGAGATGCTGGGAACAGCTCCACGCCTGCTCCAGCAGCTGGCTGGAGAGACCAGGGATGCTGGAGCCTGGCAACGAGCTGGACGGGATTCCAGCAGCAACGAGCAGCCTGGAGGATTTTATTCGGAGCCCTGATTCCCGTCCAGGGTCACCCTGCTGCTGTTCCCAGAGCTGCTGTGCCCAGCCCCCTTCCCTCCCCACCTTGTGCCCACTGAAATGGGGAGAGGGGCGGGGGGCGAGGCTCCCTCAGCTCGCCCTGGCTGCAGGACATTCCCCTTCTCCATTTCTCCTTTTTAAACGAAGTTGGGATTCATCCCGGCCGCTTTCACCAACACTCGTGTCCCCACGGCCACCGTGTCCCCCACGGCCACCGTGTCCCTGACAGCCACCGTGTCCCTGACAGCCACCGTGTCCCCACAGCCACCGTGTCCCTGACAGCCACTGTGTCCCCCACGGCCACCGTGTCCCCACAGCCACTGTGTCCTCACAGCCACCGTGTCCCTGACACCCACCGTGTCCCCACAGCCACCGTGTCCCTGACAGCCACTGTGTCCCCCACAGCCACCGTGTCCCTGACACCCACTGTGTCCCCACGGCCACCGTGTCCCTCACACCCACCGTGTCCCTCACACCCACCGTGTCCCCCACAGCCACCGTGTCCCTGACACCCACCGTGTCCCCCACAGCCACCGTGTCCCTGACAGCCACCGTGTCCCCCACAGCCACCGTGTCCCCCACAGCCACCGTGTCCTCACAGCCACCGTGTCCTCACACCCACCGTGTCCCTGACACCCACCGTGTCCCTGACAGCCACCGTGTCCCCCACAGCCACCGTGTCCCTGACAGCCGCTCTGAGCTTAACTTTGGGCAAGAAAGTTCCTTATTTGATCAAGGACGCCCAGAGAAACCACTCCGGGCCCGAGGGATGCTCGGAGCTGCCGGTCCCGGTCCCGGTCCCGGAGCAGGGGTTCGGGCTGGGCTCAGCTCAGCCCCGTGGTCCCCGCTGTCCCCTCGGTGCCTTCCCGGCTTTGCCGCCGCCTCCTCCCGGCTCCTGCCGCTCCATTCCCGTTTGCTTTTTGTCCCCTCGGTCCCTCCGCTCCTGCCTAAGCCTCCTGGATGGTCCCGGTGCGCTCCCGTGCTTCCCCATGCTCCGGTGCGCTCCGATGCTCCCGGTGTCCCCTCCCGGTGTCCCCTCCCGGTGTCCCCTCCCGGTGTCCCCTCCCGGTGTCCCCTCCCGGTGTCCCCTCCCGGTGTCCCCTCCCGGGGCGCTCCGGTGGTCCCGATGCCCCCGGTGCCGCCGGGATCCTGCCCGGGTCCCCCCCGGTACCCCCGGTGCGCTCCGCTCCTCCCGATGCCCCGCACATCCCGGTGTCCCCCGGTGTCCCCCGGTGTCCCCCGGTGTCCCCCGGTGTCCCCCGGTGTCCCCGGTGTCCCCGGTGCCCCGCAGCGGTTCTCACCCATATTGACGAGGCTGACCACGGTGTCTGCCCGGCTCACCACGCTGCCGGGCGGGGGGCTCTGCGTGCTGAGCCCGGTGAGCACCGGCCGCGACACCGCCGCTTCCTCACCCTCCTCCTCCTCCTCCTCGCCGGCCACGGCGTGGTACAGATCGAGCATGAAGAGCGGAGCGGCGGCGGCGGGGGCTCGGGAGGGGGCTCGGGGCCGGGGCCGGCCGGGCAGCCCCAGCACGGCCAGGATCTCCCTCTGCACATCCCGGCGCTCGCCGCCGCTCAGCCGCCGCTGCGGGACCCCGGCCGAGTGCAGCCGGCGGCGGAGGACGCTGCCGCTGCCCAGCTGGCACAGCACGGCCGCCAGCCACAGCAGCGCCACGGCCCCACGCCGCCCCCCGCCCGCCCCGAGCCCCATGGCACCGCCGGGACCCCCCGCCCCACCGCCCGGTGCGGCCCCGGGCACCGGCACGGCCCCGGCTCCGGCCCCGGCCCCGGCCCGCCCCGGCGGGGCGAGGGAAAGGGACGGTCCTGCAGCGGCACCGCCCCGGCTCTCCCCGCCCGGAGGCTCCGGGAGCATCCCTGGGCACGAGAGGCGGTGGGCACGGGGAGCCGCGGAGAGCCAAATCCATGGGAAATCATCCCTAGGGATGCTCATCCTCCTGGGGACACAAATTCATGGGAAATCATCCCTGGGGATGCTCATCCTCGTGGGGACACAAATTCATGGGAAATCATCCCTGGGGATGCTCATCCTCGTGGGGACACAAATTCATGGGAAATCATCCCTGGGGATGCTCATCCTCGTGGGGACACAAATTCATGGGAAATCATCCCTGGGGATGCTCATCCTCGTGGGGACACAAATCCATGGGAAATCATCCTTGGGGATGCTCATCCTTGTGGGGACACAAATTCATGGGAAATCATCCCTGGGGATGCTCATCCTCGTGGGGACACAGATCCATGGGAAATCATCCCTGGGGATGCTCATCCTCGTGGGGACCCAAAGCTGTGGGGACCCAAATCCATGGGAAATCATCCCTGGGGATGCTCATCCTCATGGGGACACAAATCCATGGGAAATCATCCCTGGGGATGCTCATCCTTGTGGGGACACAAATCCATGGGAACTCATCCCTGGGGATGCTCATCCTCGTGGGGACACAAAGCTGTGGGGACCCAAATCCATGGGAAATCATCCTTGGGGATGCTCATCCTTGTGGGGACACAAATTCATGGGAACTTGTCCGTGGGGATGCTCATCCTTGTGGGGCCCCAAAGCTGTGGGGACCCAAATTCATGGGAAATCATCCTTGGGGATGCTCATCCTCGTGGGAACACAAATCCATGGGAAATCATCCCTGGGGATGCTCATCCTCATGGGGACACAAATCCATGGGAAATCATCCCTGGGGATGCTCATCCTCATGGGGACACAAATCCATGGGAACTTGTCCCTGGGGATGCTCATCCTCGTGGGCTCCCAAAGCTGTGGGGACACAAATTCATGGGAAATCATCCTTGGGGATGCTCATCCTTGTGGAGACCCAAATTCATGGGAAATCATCCCTGGGGATGCTCATCCTCGTGGGGACCCAAAGCCATGAGCTCCCACCCTCACTCCCAGCCAAAACCATGGGCACCCCTCCCTAGGGATGCTCCTGCTGCACGGAAATCCATTCCTGGGGATGCTCCTGCAGGCTCATGGGCCAACAAATGCACAGAAATCCATTCCTAGGGATGCTGGGCACCCTCTTCTGACCAAACCAAACCCAGGGACCCTCAGTGGCACCCAAATCCGGGACCATCCACACCTGGGGACGCTCCCCCCCCATGGCCACCCCAACTCTTGGACACCCTCTTGCACCCCTTCCCCCCACATCCACATCCCCACCCTCACCCCTCCACCTGCTGGGTTTCATTTTGGGGCTGGGCAGTCCCAAAATAAACCCCACAATAAAAGCAGGGTGCAAACACCCCCTGACTTCCACAGCCACTGCCTTCCCACGTGGGATCACCAGCTCCAGCTCATCCCCACAAAGCTAACACCGGGGAATAAAGTAGGAGGCAAGATTGTTTATTACCGCAAGCAATTTTAATACAAAAAAATGTCCCTGGTTGTTTTTTTTTTGTTTTTGTTTTTTGTTTTTTGTTTTTTTAACAATTCATTGGTAGAGCTTCAGTTTTGCCTCAATTTGAAACCAATTGAGAGAATCACACAGCAACACGGTCAGAGCCGGAGAGGAACAAATATTTAATAAATACAGGAGCTGTGGAGAGCCCTTGCCCCCGGCCTGTCTCCTGGTCACTTGGTCAGTTGGATTTTATTACAAAGAAAAAAAAAAGGAGCGTACAAAAGCAAGACAGGACTTGCAGCGAGTGTGCTGGTGAGACTCATTTCAAGGACAAGCAACTGTGCGTGTAAGTCCAGATTTCTCCTAGGAGCAGAGTTCACATCAATCTCAGCCTGGCTGGAAGTGGAATGACCAGTTAAATAATAAATAGGAAACAGAGAGATGCAGATAAAACAGTGATTGTGTAAGGAACGCCTCGGGGCGGGCTGGTTAAGCCATTCATCCAGAAGAATTCTTGATTTTGGAGGGCCCACCACCATCTGAGTGATCCACACCTGCAATTGTACCCCGTGCTCTCCCCTGGCGTGAAGCTCCTCCTCAAACCCCTCCCCAAAACCCCTCACCCTCGGTTTGTTCTTTAAAAACAAAGTTGTCAGGACAGTATTTTCAAGACAGCAAAATTGTCACGGCCTTTGCTGTAGTGTGTGCAAATTTTATTAAAGTCAAACTCCGCTTTCTTCAGGTAAAACCACGTAGCTTTTAAAAAAAATGGAAACATAAGCCCCAAGTCCCCTCACCTCATGTTTCTCTGGTTGAGGTATCTGTGATTTACAAAAAGAGAGTTCCTTGAACACTGCAGGATTCAGGTCTTTGCTTTTAAATATAATTTACCTTGCTGAGACAGCAAGTTTAGTTTATAAAGATGCATTTAGGAAACAATCCTAAAAGATAAAGCAGGTTCACACCCTGCACCGCGCAGAAATCCTATTTATATTTTAGTTTTTCTTTACACTTTCACATCTTGACCTTTTTTTTTTTTCTATTTTTTTTTGCTTCCTTTTTTTTTTTTTTAAAATCTTTTTCTTGATTTTTTTTTTTTTCTTTTCTTTCTCTCCCACATTTCAGTTTTCCAGGCCCCTCTCTAAAAAGGGGTCACCGAGAGGCAAATTTTTTTTTTTTTTTATCTACATAAATATTCACATGAAAATAGTAACTTACAAAAAAGGAAAAAAAACCAAAAAAAACCCAAAAAAAAAACCCCCAAAACAAAAAAAAAAACCAAATAAGGCAGCTTCATAACACAACTTTTCTTTTACACTTTTAACAATATAGTTTCTCCCATTTAGAATAAATATACATCCAATGTACGGAGCGGGGGGTTAAAAACCGGACACGGGGTTTGGGGTTGGGCGAATCGGTTGATTTTTGCTTTCTCCTTCCTCTCCCCTCAGCAGGGTACAGTATTATCTTTTAGGGCCCGGAGTTTTTGGGGTGGCAGCGGGCGTTTTCTTGGACATGGTGGGGATTTTGGAGGGTTTGGCGGCTCCCCGGCGCGAGCTGTGCCCGCCGGCCGCGCTGCTCTCCGAGGTGTCCGAGCACGCCGATTGTGTCTCCAGCAGGTCGAAGTCCGAGGCGTCGCTGCCCCGGCGGCTGCTGGCCCTGCTCCCCGTGCGGCTCCCGGCGCGGCTCGTGGGGCGGCTGGCTGCTTTCTTGGGGTCTGAAAGGAAAAGAGAGAAGAGATGTGAGCTCTGTTCCTCCTGCTGCCGCAGCAAGGCGGGTTTGGGTTTGGGTGGTTTCGTGTTTTTCAGGTTCTGCACTGCGTTGGTATGTAAAAATTCTGAACTCCATAGAGAGACCATACAGAAAGTTCTGGTATTTAATTCTGAACTCCATAGAGAGACCATACAGAAAGTTCTGGTATTTAATTCTGAACTCCATAGAGAGCTTATACAGAAAGTTCTGGTATTTAATTCTGAACTCCATAGAGAGCTTATATAGGAAGTTCTGGTATTTAATTCTGAACTTCATATAGCAGGTTCTCCTGGTATTTAATTCTGAACTCCATATAGAGATCATATAGAAAGTTCTGGTATTTAATAATTCTGAACTCCATATAGAGCTTATATAGGAAGTTCTGGTATTTAATTCTGAACTTCATATAGAGCTCATATAGAAAGTTCTGGTATTTAATAACTCTGAACTCCACATAGAGCTCATACAGCAAGTTCTGGTATTTAACTCTGAACTCCATATAGAGCTCATACAGCAAGTTCTGGTATTTAATTCTGAACTCCATATAGAACTTATACAGAAAGTTCTGGTATTTAACTCTGAACTTCATATAGCAGGTTCTCCTGGTATTTAATTCTGAACTCCATATAGAGATCATACAGAAAGTTCTGGTATTTAATAATTCTGAGCTCCATATAGAGCTCATATAGAAAGTTCTGGTATTTAACTCTGAACTTCTTATAGAGATCATACAGAAAGTTCTGGTATTTAACTCTGAACTCCATAGAGAGATCATACAGAAAGTTCTGGTATTTAACTCTGAACTCCATATAGAGCTCATATAGAAAGTTCTGCTATTTAATTCTGAACTCTACATAACAAGTTTTCCTGGTGTATAACCCTGAAATCCATATAGAGCTTATACAGAAAGTTCTGGTATTTAACTCTGAACTCCTCATAGAGATGATATAGCAAGTTCTGGTATTTAATAATTCTGAACTCCATATAGAGCTCATATAGAAAGTTCTGCTGTTTAATTCTGAACTCTATATAGCAAGTTTTCCTGGTGTATAACTCTGAACTCCATATAGAGATCATATAGCAAGTTCTGGTATTTAAACTCCATATAGCAAGTTTTCCTGGTATATATAACTCTGAATTCTATCATATAGAGCTCACACAGCAAGTTCTGGTATTTACTTCTGAACTCCATATAGAGATCATATAGGAAGTTCTGGTATTTAACTCTGAACTCCACACAGAGCTTATACAGCAAGTTCTGGTAATTATTTCTGAACTCCATATAGCAAGTTCTCCTGGTGTTAAACTCTGAACTTCACACAGAGTTCCTACAGCAAATTCTGGTATATAACTCTGAACTCCATATATCAAGTTCTCCTGGTATATATAACTCTGAACTCCATATACAGCTCATACATCAAGTTCTGGTATTTAATTCTGAACTCCATATAGCAAGTTCTGGTACATAACTCTGAATTCTATCATATAGAGCTCATACAGGAAGTTTTCCTGGTATATAACTCTGAACTCCATACAGCAAATCCTCCTGGTGTGTAACTCTGAACTCCATACAGGAAGTTCTCCTGGTATTTAACTCTGAACTCCATATAGCAAGTTTTCCTGGTGTTAAACTCTGAACTCCATATAGAGCTCATATAGAAAGTTCTGGTATTTAATTCTGAACTCCATATAGCAGGTTCTGGTACCTAACTCTGAACTCCATACAGGAAGTTCTCCTGGTATTTAACTCTGAACTCCTTACAGAGCTCATACAGAAAGTTCTGGTATTTAATTCTGAACTCCAGACAGAGCTCATACAGCAAATCCTCCTGGTGTATAACTCTGAACTCCATACAGAGATCATATAGCAAGTTCTGGTATATAAGTCTGGACTCCATACAGAGCTCCTACAGCAAATTCTGGTGTATATCTCTGAAAAGGAAGTTCTCCTGATATTTAACTCTGAACTCCTTACAGAGCTCATACAGCAAATTCTGGTACATAACTCTGAACTCTATCATATAGAGCTCATACAGGAAGTTTTCCTGGTGTGTAACTCTGAACTCCATACAGCAAATCCTCCTGGTGTGTAACTCTGAACTCCATATAGAGCTCATACAGCAAGTTCTCCTCACAGACAAAACAATCCTTTCCCAGCCTGAGAACACCACTGCAGCTTCAGGCCCAAAAAGTGAAAACAGCAGCAGGATAAAAACAACAGGAGAACAGTCTGGGACTTCATAACCTGAAGCTGTAATTGGACAATTAATTACAACTTTTCCAATATGGAAATGGACCAAAACTTATGAAAGTATGAAAACTTTTCTGTTTGTGTGATCCATTGTTCATCTTGGGTGGAGCCATGGCCAGGCTTTTGCACTGCCCATGGTGCATCCTTTGAAGGCTTTTTAATAAATCCCTGCTTTATTCCTTAAATTCTGTCCAGCCCCTGATCCAGATCAGCCTCTCAAGGCATCACTCCCCCATCCCTGCATCAGCAGTGACATCCCCAAAACCCCAAACCTGCTTCCACCAGCACCCCTGAGCTGGCAGGTTCAACATCAGGGTTGATTTAACTGTGAAATCCCCAAAACCCTAAACCTGCCCCCACCAGCACCCCTGAGCTGGCAGGTTCAGCATCAGGGTTGATTTAACCGTGACATCCCCAAAACCCCAAACCTGCCCCCACCAGCACCCCTGAGCTGGCAGGTTCAACATCAGGGTCCCAAATTTCAGCAATTCCTTGGAGTGCAGAGCTGTGCCAGCATCTCCTCCCCCACCACCCACCCCTCAAATATTCTGTATTTTCTCCACTGCTCCAGGGGGGATTTTCTCCATCTTTTCCCCTCGCTCACCTGCCCGAGTGGTTTTGGCACCTGTGGAGACCGGTGAGGAGCTGTTACTGGTGTCCCCAGCCAGGGAGGTGCGGCTGGAGTGGAAGGTGGGGCGTTTCAGCTTGCTGCCCGCCGAGGGGGTGACCTTGGGAGGAAGCACACACAGGACATCCTTCAGCTGTCACCTGCACCGTGACCGCATCACATCCCAGAGAGATCCGCGGCAAAAATCTGGGCATCTAAGGAGCCCCCATCTCAACGGTCAGGGAGGGCACCAGCTGCTGTTTCTGCACTTCTCCGAGAAAGGGAAAAACCCAAATCCTGAAAATTTGGAGGGGAATGGCAGATTGTGAGCTGCAGGCTGGTGAAAGGGGATTTGTTGGGATGAAGAAAATCCCAAGCAAAGCTGTTAGGAGACAGCATCAGCTGGGCTCGAGACCTCCACAAATGGGAACGTGGAATAGGGAAGAATAGGGATTTTAGCATCCAAGCAGCTCAGGAGAATTTTGGAAGGTCAAGCCCGACTTGGGACCTTGAGAAGCACAACTCACTGTGGGGAGAAGTGCAGGGACACCCTGATGCTGATGTCTACACCACTTCCAGTGCCCAGAGACAGCCAAACTGGAAAAATGATGGACACAAAGCTCAGCAGATCAGCTCTGGCTGCCTTCTCCTGACCTTTAAGATGTGGGAAGTGCAGCTGGTGTGGGGTGAAGCAGCACAACAGGCAACTCTGCTCCCGCTGCTGCTGCTGCAGGAAGCCAAGGGGAAGGTGCCAGCAGGCCAAGGGCACCTGGATCCAGCTGGAAAAGGCAGCTCCAGTTCCTGTTCACCATCCAAAGCTCTGGGTTTGGAAAGCGCCTGCCCGGGGTGTCCCCCAGCCCCGGGGTTTTTAGGGGTGCTGCATCCCTGGAGAGATGGACACAGAGCCCAGAAGGCATTTCCCACAGAGAAATGCCTTTTTTTCCTCCATCCCCTGGGATTTTGTGATTTTTGGGAACCTCAGAAATGTTGGAATGTGATGAAACTGGAGCTGCAGGGGGAGAGGGGCAGCTGAGGGAATCAAAATCCATTAACACGCGATTTTCAAGGTACCACCGTCATCACCAGAGATTTCGATTCTCATCCTTGATCCTATTTTAAAATAGGCAGCAAGCATCAGTTTGGGGCAGCTGGGGAAGTTCTCCTGACCTGGTGAATCAAATTAATCCGTTTTCCACACGGAAGCACCGCTGAGCAAGACACAGTTACCTCAGCAGCGCAGCGAACCACCACGATCTACCCAGCGCCTCTCACCACCCTGCAAGGAAATCCCTGCAAGGGCAGGAAAAGCCCACGAGGAGGCTGAAAAACATCAGGGAAACCCAAATTCATCCTCCTGGGAGCATCAAGGCGGTGGCTGGACACGCCAGACGTGCTTCGACACGGTGCCAACCACAAGCTCTCCATAAAACCGAGGCGGCGTGGTGACGGCTGCAGCCGATTTTCAAGTCTCAACTCGGCTGCCGGATTTCAATTTCTCGGGAAGCCAAAGGCGTCCCCTTTCCAATAAAGCAGGGAAAATTAACGTATTTTTCCAATCACCAGAGGATTAACACGGTTTGGGAAGCGGGCGAAGGTGAATTGAAAGCTTTTCTCTGATGCTGATTTAATTTTAATCCGAGTTGGAGACGGATGAAAAACGCCAACAGTCGGAGCGTTAGCGGTGCTACAAGCGCTGCTCTACCGCGAGGAAAGCGTTAAGAGCAGGCAGGGGAGTGGGATGACTCCGTGGCAGGGGCACTCCAGCCTGCCAGCAGCTCCTTGGGGCTGGCAGACCATACTCTACCTCGGCGCTCGGGAGCTGGAAGTCGGAATAATCGAATCCCCTCAGGGGGGTGCTCGCTTTACTGTTTATCAACCAGGGTTTGTCATAACATCGGGAGAAGTGATGTGGAGTCTGTGAAATGGAAAAGCCAAGGAAAGGGGGGGGAGAGGTGGGATGGAAAAAAAAATTTAAAAATGAAAAAATAAAGAGAAATGGGAGAGTATATGGAAAATGGCACTAAAATGGAGCGAGAATGGGAGTTACACGAATTAAAATAAAGGGGGAAAAACCCAAAAGGTGATGAAATAATGGCATGGTGGGGAAGGAGAGGTGAGGGGTGATGGCTTCCTCCTGACAGCACAGCCCAGCCCCGGGCACCAGGAGCTTCGGCGAGCGCTGGGGTGTGCAGCCACAGGGATCCAAGGCTGGAAAACTGGAAACCCATCCCACCCCCATCCCACCTTCCACTGAGCACCTTCCAGAACCTTCCTCAAACCCCAGCCTCCCTCCTCCTGCTCATCTGGGCTTTGGAGAGCAGCTTCTGAAGGGAAGGGGGAGCTTCACCCCACCTTGGCTCCGCTGGCCGGAGTGGCCGGAGAGGAGGGCATGGAGGCGCAGCTGTGGTTGCTCTGGCTGGCGCTGGAGCTGGATCGTGTCGGGGAGGCCGCTCGGGAGGAGGGTTTGGATCTCCGGCCCCGCGAGCGGAACGGGGTCATTCCCTGCGAGGCCCCTTCCGGCAGGATGAACTTCTCCCGCAGCTCCAGGTTGGTCCGGCCTCGTGC
This sequence comes from Cyanistes caeruleus, assembly GCF_971803275.1. Lineage (NCBI taxonomy): Eukaryota > Metazoa > Chordata > Aves > Passeriformes > Paridae > Cyanistes > Cyanistes caeruleus. Next base: position 4,731,719 of record NC_141726.1, on the reverse strand, counting down.
TGGAAGGGGGGGAAGGAGAGGAGAGCTCAGCTCTGGAGGGACCTGGCATCCTCAGTGGGGCTCAGGAGGCTCCAGCTTCCTTGGGCTTCTCCCCACGCCCATCTCCGAGGGCAGGGAGGCTGCCCTGGTTCTCCTGCTCTGCCTTAAAACCACCTCCTGCCACGGATCAGCTCTTTGAGAAACTGGCTGATGAAAAGCTGGAGTTCACACTGGATGCTCTGCTCCTCTCTTGTGGAAAAGCATCCTGATGGCCATTAAACTCATCCTGATGGCCATTAAACTCATCCTGAAGGCCTTCAAACTCATCCTGATGGCCTTTAAACTCATCCTGATGGCCATTAAACTCATCCTGATGGCCTTTAAACTCATCCTGATGGCCTTCAAACTCATCCTGATGGCCTTCAAACTCATCCTGATGGCCTTCAAACTCATCCTGAAGGCCTTCAAACTCATCCTGATGGCCTTCAAACTCAAACTCATCCTGATGGCCTTCAAACTCATCCTGATGGCCTTTAAACTCATCCTGAAGGCCTTCAAACTCATCCTGATGGCCTTCAAACTCATCCTGAAGGCCTTCAAACCCATCCTGATGGCCACTAAACTCAAACCCATCCTGAAGGCCTCTAAACTCACCGTGTCACAACAGCGGCCAATGTGATCTCTAACGTGGCTCAAAAACAGCAAAAGCAGCTTTGGAGGGTTGAGATTCTCCATAATCTGAGAGGGATTCTGCTCTCTCGCAGCTCTGGGCAGCTCCCCACGCGTTTTTTGGGGGGAGAGAGGAGAGAAAACTGCCTTCCCAACTTTTCCAACCAGCCATTGAAAACCAACTTTTTCATCCAAACTTTCATCCAAACTTTCACCCAAACTTTCACCCAAACTTTCACCCAAACTTTCACCCAAACTTTCATCCAAACTTTCACCCAAACTTTCATCCAAACTTTCACCCAAACTTTCACCCAAACTTTCATCCAAACTTTCACCCAAACTTTCACCCAAACTTTCACCCAAACTTTCATCCAAACTTTCATCCAAACTTTCATCCAAACTTTCACCCAAACTTTCATCCAAACTTTCACCCAAACTTTCACCCAAACTTTCATCCAAACTTTCACCCAAACTTTCACCCAAACTTTCATCCAAACTTTCACCCAAACTTTCATCCAAACTTTCACCCAAACTTTCATCCAAACTTTCACCCAAATGCCTCAAAGAGCTGGAGGGCCTCCCTTTGACAAGCAAGGGGCACAACCAAGCAGGGAGAAGGTCTGTGGGCTTCAGCTCCTGGGCCAGCTGACGTGTGCCAGTGCTCCATGCTCAGGGGTGTTCCGACAGAGAGCGAGGGCATGCACCGAGCCTTACACCGGAGGAATTGCGGAGCCGACGGGTTACGGAGGAGAAAGCCAAGAAAAGCAGGAGGGGAAGTGGCACGCTGAGATAACCAAGGGATAGAAACAACCTCGATGTCTGCTGCAAAGCGTGAAGGGCGGAGGAGGAGCAGGAAAACACCCCGGGGGCTCAGCTCGCTGTAAATCACGCTGCTTTCAGCAGCAGCCGTCGGGCAGCCGGAGCGCGGAATGCAGCAGCTTGAACAAGACACAGCCGAAGCAATTAACACCCCAGAGAGCCCAGGGAAACGTGGAGCACTCTCCAAAACACGCTCCAGCCCCTGGATAATCCTGCTCTGTCCCCTGCTCGTGGCTCCTGTCCAACCCAGCGGCTCTGACCGCTGTCAAACCTCAAAGTTTTGGGGAATGAGGTGACCCCAGCTCCACTTGTTGGGGTGTTAAAGGAAAACACAACCCTTCCCTCTTTCCCTGGATAAACACTGCCAGGTTTGCTGCAGCATCACCAAATCCAAGTTCTCCATTTGCTTTTGGATCTGTTTTCTCCAGCTCCTGCCCATCTGGATAATGACCCACGCCGGTCCCCCAGCCACAGCATCCAAACTTCCCTCCGTGGGTGGGAAGACTCAGATTGCACCAAGCCTCACCTCTGCACGGGTCATTCTTCACTAGAAACTCATCCAGGGCCATCCATCCTCCGCCCACACGGACCATGACCGTGCTCCGCAGGATACGGACCAGCCGCAGCTGCTGGGAATCGCCGAACTGTGGAGCCAAGGAAAAGCTCAGGGAAAGGGGAACAACCAGGGAAATGCAGCTCCTTCCCTCCCCAGGCTGCACCAAAGGCTTTCATCCACCTGTTTCATGGTTTAAAGGCTTCTCCAGGCAGGTTTTGTTGGGATCAGTGCAAGGTAATGCCAATTGATGAGGAGTTTTCCTGCCTGGTTTGAAGCCGATGCGACCAATCAAAACCCTTTAAAGATTTTTTTTTCTTTTTTTTAGAGCAGCAATTTTAGAATTTGGGGGTTGGATGGGTTTTCTCAGCCAGAATTGTAGTTTTCTGCTGGTTTTTTTTTTTTGTGAAGGAAACAGGCTGGCAGTGCCCTGACCCTGCTGGTGCAGCCCACGAGGGAAAGGTGCCAGGTGATTCAGCAGGACAAGCCGAGCCAGACACCTCTGGCCACCACCAAATCTGAAATCCAGGGATTCCCCTGAGCCTCAGACTTGACCCCCAGCAGCCACAAAAAGCCCCTGCTGCAGCAGTGAGGATGTTTGGGTGAGTGCAGAGTGGTGGGGATCCAGGCAGGAATCCCCAGCAAATGGTGATTAGTGATTGCGATGTTCATTAGTGGTTTGAAATGCCTGTGGTATCAAAAAAAACGCACCCTGGATCAAAAGCATGTGCTTATAAAGCTCCCCTCAGTCTCCTGGGAGGGACATGGAGAGCCTGGCTTGGATGTGGCAGCTCTGCTGGTGGCTGCAGATAGGTTTTGGAAGCAAGGCTGTCTCCAGAATGATCAAAAAAAGGGGAAAAACCCCCAAATATTTGAACAATTTTCTTTGGGTGGAGATGCAAAAATCAGAGATTCAATGAAAACAGAGATTCAATGGAAACAGTGGCTGGGTCAGGGAAGGAGGTGACATCCCTGGATGACCTGGAGCATTGGTGGATCTCCCTGCTCCAGGGTCTCACCAAGCTGTCCTTGTCCCAGAGCTGCTGCCACTGTGCTCACGGGCAGGGAAGGGAGCAGGGAACTCTCTCCCTCTCTCCAGGCTCTACGTGAGGTGTCCTTCAAGAGCCACCCCCAGGGACGAATCAGTTCTCATCATTTTTCAGTTTTTGTTGAAAACACCTCAAGAATCAAAGCCAGAGCTCTCAGGAGCCACCCACTTCCAACATCCAAGTTTGTTTCATTTTGGGCATCTTTTGGGGCGTCTTTTTGGGTGGGCACTGTCACTGCATGTGAAAAAGGAGAATTTTTTTATCTGGGCAGGGGCAGTGGGGACATCAGGGGGACACCAGGGGGACATCAGGGGTGCTCCAGCCCTGTTCCAAAGGGAGCTGGGCTTACCCCAGGTGACGACACTCTCAGGAAACATGCAGGTTCTGGGAGGGGAGCTTGCCCCACAGAGGAGTTCCTCAGTGGGAGTAGCAGGGATGAGGGTTTAGTTGTCCTACAGGATTGCTCAGCGCTCTCATTCCATGGTGATTGCAGCCCAACCCCACCCTGAGCCTGGTGCAGGTGGTACCCCCTGGGCTGGCACACATCCACCTGTGTCCCTGTTCATTCACCACCATCAACATCCCCAGTATATCCAGGAGAGGAAACCAGAGGGAAAAATTTCCCCGCTTTTGCCAAATCCTGCTTTTTCCATTGAATTTTTCTCTTTTTTCTGCCCAATCTTTTTGTTTTTGTTTTTGCTGGGGTGGCACTCCTCTGTACCAGGCTCTGCTGAGCAGCACTCCCAGATCACATCCTCCCACAGCACCACAGGACAGAGCAGCACCACAACACACAGAGCTACAGGGGTTAAAAAAATTCCAGAGGTGAGAGACAGCACCACAAGGTAAACTGTACCTGATTGCCGAGGAAGAACTACGGAGAGAGAGGAGATGGAGGGAGAGGGAAGGGGGAGAGGGGAGCAAAGTCCAGAGGAAGAGGAGGGGAAAGAAAAACAAGAAAAACATTTATGGGATTAACAGTGCAATAATAATGAAATCTGTTAACTGCAGGAGTCAGAAATCCGGGGGGGTTTGGGATATTTGGGGGGAAGGAGAAGCTCTGGGAGTTTTGGGGCCGGTGCTGCCGGAGGGGGATCAGCTCCTCCCGGCTGGAACATCAACCCCCAAACCCAGCTGGGGCAGGAAAAGTGGGAATTCTGCTGCCACTTCACCTCGGTGAAGGGCTTGAAACATAAACAGCAGCTCATTACAAAGAGATTCTGTCATGAAATTATTCTCCCTTCTTCGGGAGCGAGCTAAGAAAAACACAGGCACAAGGTACACTCATCCAGGAGGGAAACTTCAAGGGCGGCTCCTGCCCAGTGAATGCAGCATTTCACGGGGCCCCCGGGCTGCCTGCCCCAGAACAGGGACACTTTTATGTTCTCCCAGTTCAGGGAACGCCCTGGGGCCAAGGATGGAGCTGGGAAAACACATCCCAGCCACCTCCACAGTGCCAGGGGATGAGGTCTCCGCCTCACCCCGGGTCCCCCCGTGCCAAGCTGGGCACCCCTGGGTGATCCCCCCCTTCCCTGGGTGGGAAGGGGGAGCAGGATCTGGGGGAGGTTTCCATCCCCCTCTGCCTTACCCGGTATTTGTTCTCGCCGATCTGCTCCACTTGGAATCTCTTGGCACACTTGCACTGGGCCACTTGCCTGGTGACCTGCCACCAGCAACACGAGAGGTGAGGAACCAGGACTTGGGGACAAATCACTCCTCAGATAAAACAGCCCCAAGCAGCCTTTCCTTCCAAAACACGCTCAGTTCCGACCAATTAATTTGGCTCGGCGCCGCCAAAATCCCATTTTAATCCGATTTTTCTCTTCCCCACTGCCAACCCAAAGCCTGAACCACCCCCTACCCCGCTGAGCACCCCCTTTTTCTGCTGCTTCACCTCATCCTCGATCTTGTCAGCGTCAGTGGTGGGTCTGTAGGCGTCCTTGTTGGGGTGGAGGGCAGCCACAAACTCGTAGTAGTCGATGTAGCCGTCACCGTCGCGGTCAAAGATATCGGCCACCGCCGTCATCTCCAGCTTCGTGGTGGGGAATTCTGGAAGGAGAAGGCAATGAGGGAAGCTCCTCAGTCAGAGCCAGGGATGCAGGAGCAGCAGGGCTGTTTTTTCCAGGGACTCACTGGAAGCCAGGATGCCGTCGATGAATTCCTGCCGGGTGATCTTCCCGTCCTGGTCCTTGTCGATGCGCCGGAAGAAATCCATCACCCGGGACTTCTTGTGGTTCATCCAGCGCATGTACTTCTTCCTCCAGACGTCAAAGTCGAAGTTTGCAAACTCCTTCAGCTGGGAGGAAAAGCCAAGGAGGGTCAGTGGGGGGAAATCCCAAAGGAGCAGCGCCCACAGAACCACCCCAAAACCCCCTTGGGGTGAGCTCCCGGCCCCACCGCTCCCTGCCCGCCCTCCTGGGAAGGTTTATCTGGGTTTATCCAGGTAATTCCCAGTGAGGGGCTGCCCAATCTGAATTCCCAGCACAGGACACACAGCGGAGCTGACAGCCAGAGTGTGGGTTGTGCATCCCAGGAGCTCGGGATGCAGCATGGGGACACACAGGCAGGGAAGATCAGCTACACACAGACACACACACACATCATCTGCTCGGCCTTCTGGGGATGCTTCCTCACCCCAGCGACTCGCCAGGGAGGAATTCCCACTGCCAGCATCGTTTTGGGCATGGATCTCCCCTCTCCCCTTCCCCCTGAGCAGCCAAGAAGGGATTTCTTGCTCATTTTCCAGCTCTGCATGTCCCAGCTTCACACACTCCAATTTAAACGCCTTTCTCATCTCCCCACCCCAAAAGTGACCCCACCAGCTCAAGCAGCTCACACCAAGGTAAGACAACAAATTTTAAGGGTTTTTTTGGGGTTATTTTTGTCTCTCTCTAAACATTCTTGGGGTGAAAAGCAACGAAGAAAAAACATGAATACGAAGGAACTGAACTGACCTACAGCAAAAGCAACAAAAAATGAAAAAAAAAACCACTCACTTCTGGGCATAGCTGCTTTGTTAAGCATAAATAAAAACAAAAATGACATTAGATGGTTGGATAAAATAGAGACAGCAATTGTTAAACTAATTACTAGGAGGAAAGCAAGGCCTGGCTGTCATTAATTCTACAGATACCAAATACAGCGGCACGAAGCTGGTTAATGGGCAGTTAATTACTTAATTACCAAAGGGGTTTTTAGCCTTAATATTTTTAGGAATATTTGATTTCTGGAAAGGCAGCAGGAACAGCCTGCAAGAGCTGGGGCAGCACTGATTTAAAACGCTTCTTGCACCTCTCTGGGGGTGAACTCCCAGCTCCCACTTGGGGCTGTTACCTCCTCCAGCCTGTCCAGGGCATCGTTGAGCTTCCTCTGCCTCTCCAGGGCCAGCAGCCAGACCTGCTGCCAGCGTGCTGAGAGCTGGTTTATCCTGGGATTCTTGGTTTCTGACTGGGAGATGATGGGCATGGAGGGAGGAGCAGCCTGCCCCAAGGATTTCCCTGGGAAAAAAAAAAGGGAGAGAAGTTGTTTGAGGGGTTGTTTTGTGGGTTGTTTTGTGAGATGTTGTGGATGCTAACTCTGCAACAGTGAGCTTGTGAAACTGCAGGCCATATAGCTCTCTGTGTCCAGCCTGAGAAAGTGGCCTGAGAAATTCATGGAAAGAATTAAAACAATCCTCAGAGACAGAAAAGATCCTTGCAGGTGTTGTTATCTGTCTCTTGTTTTCTTTGCAGGAGAAGGTCAGGGGGTGTTGTGCCCCACTGACCAATGATGGTGATGTAGTGATTTACTAACCAATAAGAGTTTCCTTTCTGTACTTTCCACAAATCAGTCTATAAAACAAAGCTGAAGTAATAAACTAAGAGATATTCTCCTGACTGACTCCATGAGAGTCTGTGTGGCTCACTCCCAGCCGTTCCTAACAGAGTGACAAGATGTGTTTTGGGTTTGCTTTTTTTTGGAAAGGGAAAACCTCCCACGGCTTTGCTGGTTGCTGTCCCAAGGGATGCAGCGTCCCCAGCGAGGAGGACAGGGTGACAGACATCAGGAATTCGTGAGACCACATAAAAACACCCCAAAACTTCATCCCAAAGCAGCTGCACAGAGAGGGAAGAGAGCAGCGCTGGCCCAAGCATCCCCCAGGAGCAGCACACCCTGTTTTGGGAAACGCCACCTGGATCCTCCCCTCCTGACAAGGCTCAGCCGCCTTCCTGAAGAGCAGGATGCCTTGTTAATTGATAATCAAAGCTAATTATCTCCCTAGGAATTTCATTTCCTGCCATCCCAGGACCAGGAGCAGACTCACTGTTGCTGCGGGACTTGTCGATGAAGGGCCCATGGGGAGGCTCCGTCGCTTTTCTTTTGTAGGTCTTGGTCACCCGGTCCACGTCCGGCTGTTTCCGCGTCATCTCCTCCATAAAGGACTGTCAGAACACACAAAGGATAAAAAAACCCTTCCCAATTTCACCCTTTTTTTGGTTCCTAGCCCTTGCTGGGAATGTGGCAGGCCTGTGGAGGGAGGTGAGCATCAAGCACCAGCGACTGGGGGCTGTGGTTGAGCTGCTGCTCAGCGCTGGCTTGGATTTGCCAGGGCTGGAGCTCATCCCTGAGCTGGTTTTGCTCCAGCTGGGGGGTCCCACGCTGCTTTAACAGGGAATTCCAGGAGAAGTCGGTGCCTCCTCCACCCAGGGAGCCAGGGGAAGCTCCCTCCTCAGCTCGGGGCTCACCTGGTGCTCGGAGATGAGCGCTTTGACCTGGTCAATATTCTGGGGCATGGGGTCCTGGTCCCGCTGGATCAGGGTGGTCTCAGCCCACTGGATCCAAGCCAGCAGCTCCTCCAGAAGCTCTGCATTGGCCACCAGCTCAGAAAGCGCCGACTCCAGTCTCTGCTGGTGCTGCTTTGCCCATGTGAGGACCTGTTGGAAACACGGGGTGACCACCCAGCGTGGGAAACCTGGAGCAGGACCCACGGCCATCCCTGGAACCACCTCCAGCCTGGAACCAACCCTGCAGGACTCACCTCCTCGAACCTGGCTCGGATGATGGTGATCCAGTGCTTGATGGTGGTGATGCAGTCGGGGTGGCAGGCGCCCAGGATGACCTCACCCATCCCCACGGCCGCGTTCACGTCCGCCCTCTTCTCCTCCACTTTCTTCATGAACTCCTGGAAGCCCCAAAGGAATTATTTGGTGATGTTCTATGGATGCTAGCTTTAGAACAGTCTGCAGTGAGCTGCAGAAACTGCAGGCCCCATGGCCTCTCAGTCCTGCCTGAGAAGCTAGCCTGGGAAATTCATAGGAGGATTTCAAAACAATCCTCAGAGACAGAAAACAACTGCCAGGTGCTGTTTGTCTGTCCTCTTGTTTTCCTTGCAAGAGAGAGTCAGAGTGTGTTGTGCCCCACTGACCAATGATGGTGATGTGGTGATTTGCTAACCAGTAAGAGTTTCCTTTCTGTACTTTCCACGTATCTGTCAATAAGACAAGCCTAGAGCAATAAACTGGAGGAATTCTCCTCTTCTGACTCCCTTGAGAGTCCGTGTCGTTCTTTTTGCCGTTCCTAATTAGAACGACAACGTTCCCCCTCCTAAACCCGGCCTGGGCTGTGTTTTTGGAGCTCCCCCGTTACCTTGTGGGCATCGATGAGGGCCTGCAGGGCCTCGGCGTCGTCCGGCAGCGCTCCCCGAAAGCGCAGGGACTGCTCCGCTTCCGAGAGCCACTCCAGCAGCATGTGCACGGCTGTCCTGAACTCCTCAGCCTGCAGCAACAACAGCACAGGCAAAAGTCAGCCCTCCACCTCCCCAGACAGCCTGCTGCATTCGCTCCTGGCAGCTGGAGTGACGACAGGGCTTTAAAAATGCACAAAAAGGGGGAGACAGCTCTGTTTGGGACTGGGGTTTGGGCTGCCGGCTCCTGCAGCGCTCGGGCACCTCCCTCCCCTCAGCATCAGCTGCACTGAAGGAGGAAGTGTTTTTAAAAGCAGCACAAGTGCTGTATCCTGAGCCATTTGGCACCTGGGTGGTTTATTCTGTAAATTGTCTACTTGATGTAAAAGCCGCTTAAAAGCCTTTGACCTTTTTGGTTGTGTTTTTTTTTTAGTTTCAGTGGAGTCTCTCTGGACACTGGCAAACGCCAGCCTGGCCTGCCTGATCACTGTTGTGCACATCAGTGAGATCCTTCCATCCTCCCTTTTCAAACCAGCCTTCATCTGCTCATTTTTTAGGCAAACTGATATTGTTTTTGCAGGAGCCACTGCAGGGCTGGCGTGTCCTGCCTGGCCAGGGCAAAACCTCATCCCCGAGCTTGGAACAAACCTGGAGCCCAGCAAAGCGCCCCAAGAGAGTCCCCAGCCCTGGTTTGTTTCTCCTCACCTGCTTCAGGGCCTGCTCCAGGCGGGTTTGCTTGGACACAGACAGCTTGCACACGGTGTCCCAGCGGTTGCTCAGCTCCTGCAGCTGCACCTTCACCCAGGTGGTGTCGTCACGGCTGTTCTCAATCAGCTCCCGGCCCGAGCGCTTCAGCACCTGCACCGTCCCCGTGCGCTTCCCCAGCTCCTTCTGGAACACCTGGGTGGAGACAGCAGGGGCTGAGCGAGCTCAGGCAGCTCCACTCCTGTCACCTTCCCAGTAGTGTGGAAATCCTTCTGATTTTTTTGCTGTTTTTCCCTCTTTGTATGCTGCAGGAAAGCAGGACAGGTGTTCCTGCAGCACAGCACTGACTCTGCGTCGCTGTTCTTCGGCTCCTGGGGAGGACAAACCCCACTCAGGCCTTGGAGAAGAGCTGGGGAGAGCTGTTCTCACCTTGTGAGCATCCATCAGGTTCATGACCAGATCCAGGTCCCCATGGACGGGCTGGTCCTCGGCCAGCTGAGGTTCCACCTTGTAGAGCCAGTCCACCAAAGCCTGCAGAGCATCCATGAACTGCCCCGAGAACAGGAGAGCTTCTTCCAGCTTGTGCTGCCTGGAAAACAAACCTCCCAGTGAGCTTTTGTCACATCTCCAGCCTCCCCATGAAATCCCCGTGGCACACAGCCTTGGGGCTGGCCTCACCTTTCCACGGATTTCCCGCACACCGTGTCCCACTTATCCCGGACTTCTCCCAGCAGGTTGTCCAGCTTTTGAGTGTCATCTGCAAGCAAGGCTTTTTCCTTGAGGGCTCTGCCTGTCCTGATGGTGGTGTCGTAGACAGGCTGCTTCCCACCCAGAGTCTTCTGGAACTCCTGGGAAACGGAGAGAAAACAAAACGGCTTCAGAGAGCCTGGCCTCAGCTCTGAGGATTCCCAGATTTCCATGGCAATGGGAGGCATGGATGTGCTTTTCTCCTCTCCCTGCTCACCCTCCCAGCAGAGCCCCTGCCCAGCCTGGCTTTGGCAGAGTTTCACCTTGTGCTTGGAGAGCTGGAGCTTGATTTTGTCAGGATCATTGGAGATCTCCAGCTCCGAGTCCAGGTGGTTCTCTGCATCCTCCAGCCAATCAATCAGCTTCTTCCAGGCTTCGTGGAACTGCAAGGCAACACAAGCAAGCCTGAAATTTCACCCTGCTGGTGTCCCCAGTCCCTCTGTGCTCCTGGGACTCCTGCTGGCCGTTCCCTGGGGTCTGCCACACCCTTCTCACCTGCTTGGCTCTCTTCCTGGCGTCATCCAGAGCCCGTCCCCGCTCCACCGAGCGCTGCACCACCTTCTCCCAGCGGGACTGCACGCTGACCAGCAGGTTCTTGATCAGCACCACGTCCTGCTTCTGGCTGAGGAACTTCAGCTGGTTCCCGGTCTGGTCCAGCTCGATGATGCGATCCCGGTGCGCGTTCACCTCGTTGGCGAACACCTGCCAACCACAAAGGGTGTCAGAGGGGATGGATGTCACCTGGAGAAGCCACGGGGGAGGTGAGGGAGCCACCCTGGCTCCCTTGGGCACCTTGTGCTCGTCGATCTGGGCCAGCACGGCGGCGAGGATGAGGCTGGGGGGTGGTGCGATGTTCAGGCTCTGCTCAGCCAGGGTCAGCCAGTTGATGAAATCCTGGAGGGAGTTCTGGAAGTCTGTGGCCAGGGCCAATGCCTCCTCCAGCTTCGCCTGTGGCAGCGGGGAGGGAGAGAAAGAGAGGGAAAAAACCACACAACACGGAGGGTGAGAGCTCTGATCTGCAGACAGAGGCGGCCTTTGTGTCCCTGCAGCAGGAACCTCATCCCCCCGGCCCGGGAACGCCACGGGTTTGCCAAGGGGAGGGGGCTGCAGTGAAAGGCTTTCTCTCCAAACAAGAATGGTCCCTGGAAGGGGAGCCCTCCCTCAGCACACCAGCAGCTTCCTGGGGAAGGAGCTCCGTGGGGACAGGGCTGGGTGGATGGGGGGATGATATCCTGATGGCAGCAGCTGCAAATTTATTCTGGGCCCAGGCCACCGAGGCCCTTGTTTTATCTCATCCCTGGCCAAAAGCTGGGGATGGAGTCAGCTTGGAGGAGGCTTTGGCTTGACCAACAAAGCCTGCCTTTGAGAGCTGCAGGAGGCTTCTTCCCACCTCCCTAAATTAACCCAAAATGCCATTTCACTCTCATTTTCCCCATGATTTAACCAATTCTGATGTGAAAACACCCCATGCTAACAGCTTGACAGAGCCACCTGAAAACAGAGTCAGCCCTCACGACCAAGGGAGGCGGATGAGAAAACCCCAGCTCCCAGCTTTGTGTGGGACAGCAGAGTGGGAACACAGGGAGCAGCTGGGGCAGGGCTGGATGCATTTTCCCCTCAGGGTTTACCTTTCTCTCCTCCATCTTGGTGCTGACCAGACACCATTTCTGCTCCAGCAGGGCCACGCTCTGCTCCGTCTTGGAGCCGGAGCCGGAGTCGTCGCGGTTGAGCAGCATCAGCCTCCCCTTGGCCAGCAGCTGGCTGTAGACATCCTCCTTGGCTTTGAACTGGCTGTACAGCTCCTGCAAAGAGCCACCAGCCAGGTTATTATTATTATTATTTATAACCAGGGTTAGGAAATAAAAGCTCGGAGAGGGAACACGTCGTGCTGCAGAGCTCCAGGTGATGGGAGCACGAGGTTGGGAAGTGACAGCAGAGCGACACTTTGAGCTGGGGAAAAGTGGTTAAAACACCCTGGTGATTGTTCCAGGCATCAAGTGCAAAATGATCTGTGAGAAGAGACCAGAGCAACCTCTTTTTTCCCCACAATCACACACAGAAAGGAGAAGTTTTGATGCTGACATTTGACAGGAACTTGCTGAATTAAAAGCATTGCAAAAAAAAAACCAAAAAAAAAAAAACCCAAAACATCTCTGCTGAGAAATTACCATGTGGGCATTGAGCTGCTCCCGGGCAGTTTCTGGCAGACCTCCTGTGGGTTTTGACGCCGACAATTGGCTCTCCATCCTCGTTAGCCACAGGAGGAAGTCTTCAATCTCACCATGGAAACCCTGAGCCTGTTCAGGAACAGAGAACGGGCCCCGGATCAGATGACATCAGCCACCATTGATCATGTGCCAGGGGTAACGCTGTGTTTGCTCTGAGAGCAGATAAAGAGGCAGAGCTGGATGTGCCAACGTGCTCAGGAGGGTGAGACGTGTCCACGAGCCACAGGTGTGCCTGCTCCCCACTGCAGGCACTGAACCACAGCAGCCACAGAGAAACTTCCATGAAATAACCCAAAAACTTCCATAAAATAATCCAAAAACTTCCCTAAAATAATCCAAAAACTTCCATAAAATAACCCAAAAACTTCCCTAAAATAACCCAAAAACTTCCCTAAAATAATCCAAAAACTTCCCTAAAATAATCCAAAAACTTCCATAAAATAACCCAAAAACTTCCCTAAAATAATCCAAAAACTTCCATAAAATAACCCAAAAACTTCCATAAAATAACCCCAAAACTTCCCTAAAATAACCCAAAAACTTCCCTAAAATAACCCAAAAACTTCCCTAAAATAACCCAAAAACTTCCCTAAAATAATCCAAAAACTTCCCTAAAATAACCCAAAAACTTCCCTAAAATAACCCAAAAACTTCCATAAAATAACCCAAAAACTTCCATAAAATAACCCAAAAACTTCCATAAAATAACCCAAAAACTTCCATAAAATAACCCAAAAACTTCCCTAAAATAATCCCAGCGTCGCCCCAACTCCTTCCCCTTTCATTTCTCCCCAAAGCAAAGGGGAAGGGGGCACCCCACTGGGCAGGGGGGGCATTCCCAGTGCCCCCTGCCCACCTGCTGGAGGGTGGACTGCAGCTGCTGCTCCCTCTCCTCTGTTTTCTGCAGCACTGACTCCCAGCAGGAATTCAGCTTCTCCAGGCGGTTCCGCAGGCTGCTGGCGTCGTCCCCTGCGCTCGACTCCAGCAGCTCGTTCCCTGCTTTGTTCACGGTCTCCACGGTGGCCTGGTGGGCCAGGACGTCGTTCTTCAGCACCTGCACGAGGTGGGCAAACGTTGGACATCTCTCCTGAACACCCTGGGATCAAAGCAGCTCAAACCCTTCATGAGAAATCCAGTCCTGCCACGGGAAAAGGGGTAAACATGCACCTGGAGCGGGGAAATACTCACGTGGTGCTTGGCAAGCTCGACCTCGATGACTTTTGGGTCGCCGTTGATGGGTTTTTGGGCATCCAGCAGCTCCTCGGTGTGGGTCAGCCAGGCCATCAGCTCTGCCAGGGCGTGCTGGAACTGGCCCAGTGCCAGCAGGGCAGCTTCCAGCTTGTGCTGGGCAAGGACAGGAATGGAAAAGGGGAGTTTTAAAGGGCTGGGGAGCAGCGCAGTGAGTTTCATCTTGTGGCAGCCCCAGGTGCTCGCTCTACCTGTCTGTGAGCAATTTTCTCGCCCAAGTTCTCCCAGAGATGTTTGAGCTCTGTCAGTGGCTCCTTGATGATGTCTCTGTCTGTCTCATCCGTAGCCTTTTTTAGCATCAGTTCACCTTGGTGATTAAGCTTTTCCATCTCAATCTGCTGCTGGTAAACCTCCATTTTAAACTCCTGCCAAGACAAGCAGGACAAAAACCAGGAGTGAGTGAATCACTGGAGCTCTGGGAGGCGAAGCAGCGCCGCAGAACCGCTCCCTCCCCTCCCAGGTACCTTCATCTCGTTCATCTGCTCCTTGACCGTGCTGAGGTCGGTGCCCACAGGGGACATGTTGCACAGTTTGATCACAGCGTTGTCCAGCCAGTCAAACATGGCCTGGAAGGGGCAAGGACAGTGTGAGGGAATGGAAAAGTGTCCCCCACTGCAGCTGGCCAGGGGATAAAGGTGGTCACTGCACCACCCCACGGCCAGGGAACTCTGTCAGGGCAGCTCTGTGCAGCTCCCTCCTGCCTTCCCTCATCCTGCTGCTCCGAGCAGGAATCAGGATTTGGGGAACACCAATTCAATCAGAAATCTGCTCCTCAGAGCTGGTGGTTGAGCTCAGGCTCCCTCAGAGCCCGCAGGCACTCGCCCAGGAGATGCTTCCTGCTTTAAGGAAGTGCAAATCCCAGCCCAGCTCCAGGGAGAGGGCTCAGGGTGGTGTTCCCCAGGTCCAGCCAGCCCACACCAGCAGCCCTGCCTCTTACTTGGAGCGTATCCTGGTACTGCACAGCCGACTGCATGGCCTCCTCCAGCTTCTCCAGCCTCTCCTTCCACGTCTTGTTTAGGTTTTCCCACGCGTTGTTCATCTGCGGAACGCGGGATTTGCCCACAAAATTTGTTAGGCTCCTCGGGCAGAGCTCCCACTTGCTCCCACCTGATTTTACCTGGAGGGGAAGCTGCTGGCTCTCCCTACCTCATCAATGCTCTTTTTCACTTCTGGCTTCTCAGTCTCTCCACAGGCAAAGATGAGGTCGGTGCCGAGGAGGCGGATGAACTCCAGCTCTTCGTGCAGCCCGTCTGTCTCCTCCTTGATGGTCTGCAGGGGCAAGAAGAAAAACCTTGATGGCCAAACCCTCTTCCCAAACTGCTCCATGAGCAGGAGGGTCCTCCCTGATCCAGTGTCCTTGGCCAACAGCCCAACTCCAAAGCCCAGGAGCAGGTGACACAGAGAGCAGGTGGCCAATTCTGTCACCACCACCACCCTGCTCTGCTCCCACCTCTGGGACTAAAATAAAAACATTTGTGTTTAGCTGTGAGCCTGAACTGTCCCTGAAATGTTGTTTACAGGAGATGTGCTGTTTACAGGAGAGTTCTGTCAATACAGGAGTGAGGGTTTTGAGGCTCAAAAGGTGCAAACCAGAGGCAGAATGGTTATGAAAAGGGAGCAGCAAGGCTAAACTTAGCAAAGCATAAAGAAACATCCCTGCTCCTCAAGGCCTGAGTCAACTCAAACCCACCTGAAGTGGACTTACAACACACAAATCAATCCAAGCACTTATCTTGAAAAAATCTTAAATATACTCCACCTGTCTGTGAGCAAAATGTAATTTTGGCTTGACCAAAATCTAAATATACTCTTCCCACGCCAGCCAGCCTCTGACCAGAGCTCTGACCACACAGAGCTCTGGCTGCTGCAGCTTCTCCTTTTTCTTCTCTCTCTTCTTCTACACTTCTATATTTTTCTTTCCTCCTGGATTTCTCAGTCCCCTTTGGGCTGAGCCCCTTTGGGATCCTCCCAAAGTGGGGAGTCCCGCTTATCTCAGCTCTCTGGGTTTGAAGGAAACTCCTGAGCTCATTAAAATCTCGTTTCTCCTGTTTATTAGATGTTATTACAGAACTTGGCAGGTCTCTGCAGACTTTCTGCACAAGCTCAATTCACCACAACCTGGCTCATTTTGCTCTGATGGCACAAAGTGGCCCCAAACCACGCGGCTGCTTCACTTTTATATCAATTTTTACCCTATTAACTACAGACATGTGTATTGTTCTTATATTTTAACAAATAAGTTTTCTATATCTATGTAACTAAAACTGCACCAATCATTCTTTGTGCTCTCAAAAACTGCAGGATCACGGAGAAGAAGGAGGAAGAAGAGCTAAAAACCACACTTTTCTTCCTTCATCTTTACTCCATGTATTAAACCCCTCTAAAATCTGTATTTTTCATCTCAGTGGCATATTAAACATTTTACTACTTTCTACTTAATTTTTTATAAATCCTGGTTTACCCAGGGATATTTGGAAGCCTTTCTGTCAATAGCAAATAGGATTGATACTTTTTTTTGGAGAATAAACAGAGAAATGTCTCTCCATTTCTGGATTCATCCACTGTGCTTCCCAAAACAGAAGCAGATAATGTGATTTAAGGTGAAGGATTTGTGAAACCCACTTCTGTTTTTTACCCTTGCAGCTGCAAACTGTGATGGAAATAACTCTTCATAGATTGACCACCCACAAAACTGATTTACAGCCAGCTCTGGCCATGGTCATGATCTAAGATCTTCCCAGTTTAGCAGCTAAGCTGAGGGCAGATGAGCTCCAGAGGGAGGAACAGCCCCATGGGCCTCACCTCTGCTGCTTCCACCTGCTGCTTGATGATGGAGGGGTCAATGCCTGGGCTCTCCAGGTCGTGGACAATGTCCTGAGTGTCCTTGATGGTTGTCAGGAGCGCTGCCATGTCGTACCAGAACTTCTCTGCGAGCTCCAGGACATCCAGGAACTTCATTTCACGCTCCTCGGTCCGAGCTTTGATGTCTTCCCAGAAGAAAACCATCTGATCCAGCTTGTCCTGGATGACTGTGGAAGGAAATGGAAGCGTTCGGTGAAGAAGGAAACCTTTTGACAATGCAAGAGCATTTTGAAATCACTCAGAAAGAGCGGATGGAATATCCAGAGGGGAATAAAGACGGCCAGGACTATCAGAGCAGTAACTCTGGGAGATGCTGAGGGACGTGAGAAGCTCCAGCTTGCAGAAAAGCCTTTATTTATGTGCAAGCTCGAGGCAAATTTGCCCACACGCTCTCCCTGTAACAAACCTCTGTTCTGGCCACCTCTAGCATGAAGTCCCTGCTCACTCAGCCCATGAGCTGCCAAGGGAGGTGCCAATTAGTGCCAGTTGTGCTGATGGGCTTTTTGTGCTGCGGGATGTCCCTCCCCTCCATTAGATGAGGAATCAACATCAACAAATCCGGTCCCAGGGGCCACCAACAAGGGGTCAGCTGGGCTGGGAAGCCACAAATACTTTTCTCTTCTGACTAATGCCACCCTGTCTGTTCCAGATGGAAGCAGGCAAATCCCTCCATCCATCCATCCATCCCTCCATCCATCCATCCATCATCCATCCCTCCATCCATCCATCCATCATCCATCCATCATCCATCCATCATCCATCCATCCATCATCCATCCATCCATCATCCATCCATCCATCCATCCATCATCCATCATCCATCCATCCATCATCCATCCATCCATCATCCATCCATCCATCCATCCATCCCTCCATCCATCCATCCATCCCTCCATCCATCCATCCATCATCCATCCATCCATCATCCATCATCCATCCATCATCCATCCATCCATCATCCATCATCCATCCATCATCCATCCATCATCCATCATCCATCCATCATCCATCCATCATCCATCCATCCATCATCCATCCATCATCCATCCATCATCCATCCCTCCATCCATCCATCCCTCCATCCATCCATCCCTCCATCCATCATCCATCCATCATCCATCATCCATCCATCCATCATCCATCCATCATCCATCCATCCATCCATCCCTCCATCCATCCATCATCCATCCATCATCCATCCATCCATCATCCATCCATCCATCATCCATCCATCCATCCATCCATCCATCCATCCATCCATCCATCCATCCAATTGATCCTAAGTCTAGGAGAACCTCCCAAATCCATCCAGAAGACTCATCCTTCCCCCTAAAGCCAGGAGAATCCCCCAAAACACAGCCCTGGGACATCAAAGCCTCCCCAGCAGTGACAGAGCTGCGGTTTGGGGAGAAGTTGGACGCTTAAGTCCACCCGGAGATACCTTTGGCTGCCAGGTCCTTGTCTGCTCCCTGGGAGCGGCCAATGAGCTCTTCCCCCCGGCGTTTCAGGGCCTCGAAGGAGGGCTGCAGCTTCTCCAGCTCCACCGTGGAGTTTTTGTTCTCGCTGATGCACTCCCGGATCTTGTCGACCTCGGCGGGGATGAGGGGCGGCAGCCGCAGGCGGGAGGAGAGGCTCTCCAGGGTCTCCAACATGGGCTCGATCTTGTCATGGAACTGGAGAGGAGCAAAGCCATTAGGGCAGGAGGGATGGGACAAAGTGACACCGCGGAGCCGCCAGCCACGGCCCCGAGAGGGGACAGACAATGCCTGCGACAGCAGCAGTGACACCTCTGCAGCAGCAGTGACACCTCTGCAGCCTCCTGCTCACACCTGCCGAGCCCACAGAGCACCCACGGACACTCAGAGCCACCACCAGCACCTGCCACCCAAACACGGCAGCGCCTCGGATTCAGCCCTAAAAATCTGCTTTTTTTTTTTATGCCGCTGTCTCGGTTTTGGTGGCTGGGCACAAAAGCTCAGCGCTGCTTGAGGGAACAGCCAGGCAAAAAATGCAGCTGGAAAAGCGCCCGTGTTTGGTGCTGATGGGAATCTCCACGTGGTGTAAGGCCAGTGGAAACCCATCCCGGTTTTCAGGATCAGCAGGAGCCGCATGCGGGTGGGGAGGAGCTGCCACGGAGCTCCAAAGCAGAACCAGAAAGCCAGGAATGAGGGAGGCAGCGGGGCTAGCAGGGTTTATTGGTTTTTCTTTTTTAAACAAAAGTCAACTTTGGCCTTAGAGATCCCAAACTGTCTCTGCTGGTGGGAAGGACAGCACTGGGGCTGCTCTTCTCCCTCTCCCAGCTCCCACTGGGAACACACTGGTGCAGGTACCCACCAAATCCCAGGCTCTCCCAGCAGAGAGGGGCTGGGGCTCTCGGTGCAAAGTTGATCAGGACAGGCTGGCTCAGCCAACAAGCAGGAGCAAGCCAGCACATCCAGCTGGAGCGGGGTGAAACCTTTCCAAAAGCAAAACCTCTGCCCTGCAGGAAGCATTCCCAGCGGAAGCTGAGACCAGGCGGCAACGCAACCAAAGCCATCCCAAAAAAATGTAATTCCCCCGCCCCGGCGTTAATTTTGAAGCACGTTCTGCTGAGCTGTGCACGGAGCAGAAATGGAAGTCTGGGTGTCAGAGAGAATCAGGCCAGGGAAGGATAAATGGATATTTGTGGTGGGGGGGCCTCGCTTACCTCCGAAATCTGCAATGGTGGGGCGCAGTCAACACAAGAATGAAATGGGACCGTGTGGGGAGGACGGGCACAGGCAGCAACACACACAGACAAACACATTCCACAATGGGAGTGAGAGATGAGAGGGGAGGGGAATGTGGGGGGGGGGAAAAACTCGGAGTTAATACAAGTGCAAACCAAGAGAAGTGACTACACAATACAGGAATTAAGAAAATAAACACCCAGGACGTGACAAAAACCAACTGCGCTACGGGAACACGGGGTGAAATGAAACATAACTGGGGGTCATCAACCCTCAGGAGCAGGAACTTCACCCCCTTTCTGGACTTTAGCACCTCCAGTCTCTGCCCTTCCTTTCTTATTTCTTCTCTTGCACTTGCCCACCTCCTCAGGAGATGCCCAAATCCCAGAGACATCCATTACCTCTCCCATACAAAGCACCCCTCACTGCACTCACAGCTTATCAGAGCTGAAAATTATCTCTTCGAGCTCTTTCAAGAGGCCCTTCCAACCCTGGGAGGACGCCAGAGCATCCCCTTTGAACCAGCACCATTACCGAGGCCGTAAAAATTTACGACCCCATTTACAGCGTGGAGCCTCAAACACCTTCTCCACTGCTCCCACAGGCAGCAGGAAACCCCCCTGGAGGTGCCTGACCACATTATGCCTCCTCAAGGGGTTTTACAGGGGGGATAAAACCACATTCCAAAGCAGGTGGCTCTCCCGGGGGGGATGTGAGAGGAAGATTCACCTCCCTGGCCCCCCGTACCTGCGTGGACTGTGAGAAGGCCTCGTCGAGCGCCAGGGCCCGCTGGCAAACCTCCTCCTTGATCTTGGCATACAAGGCCTCAGCCCTGCAGTATTTTTCCTGCACCATCTCCCCTTCCTCGGGGTTGAGGTCCTTGAGCTGGGGCCCAATTTTCAGCAGCTTGTCGATGTGAGGTTTGTGCTCGGCGATGGACTCTCTCAGTTGCTAGGGAATAGAGGGGAGGGGAGAAAAAACCAACACATTTGTTTAGAAATCTGCTGTGAGCCACTGCCTATTTATTCCAAGCAGCAGTCCAAGAGCAGTGATGGGATCTGGGAGGAACTCACACCCTGGATTTCATGCCCCAAGCACATGGCTCTTCCCAACATGGCTATGTCACGAGTCCTTCCCCAGCCTCTCACCCTCCCCACAGCTCCACGGGGGACCCCACTAGGAATTTTCTCCTTTGCTTAGCTCTACCCTAAAAGCACAAAGTGGTTTTTTTTTTTGAAGGAGATCCAAAAGCAGCCAGGTTTCCTTGGGAGCGAGCTGAATTTTGGTGAGGAGCACCCCAACATAACGAGGGAATCTCACGTGGTGCTCTCACGCTGCACCAGCAAAACTAACCAAAAATATCCCCAAAAATAACAGAAAAGGGAGAGGAAAAAAGGAAAACTCAGAAGGAAAAAGTTGCTCTTGCCCCTGTCACCTGCTGAGGGCAGGGCTGATGGACAGGAGGTGCAAACCCTGCATCCTCTTACCCTCATGTCATCCTGCTGCTGCCTGAGCTGCTCGTGGTCGATGGCTGGGGGAGGCAGCTGGGAGAGGAGGGCTTGGGTCTCCTCCATCCATGGGTTCAGCTCCTCGTAGGTCTCCCAGAACTGGTTGACCAGGACCTGGGCACGCTCCAAGCGGGCGTAGCGCTCCGAGTTGAGTTGGCTCACGGCCTCGTACTGCTGCACCAGGGACTCGGTTTTCTCCTTAAATAAAAGAGGGAGGAGAGTTATGGGGAAGGATGCAAAAAGGCCCAGGAAAACGGCCAGCTCCATGCTGAGAGCTGGAAAAGAAGGAGGTGCCTTTGCTGGCCTTCCACGGTGTAATTCCAATTAAAGCAGCCTCGGGAATCTCCCCCCTCCCCATCCCCAAACCTCGCAATAAAAACAGGCAATAAAGGAGAGTCATAAATGTAAAGAGATTTCTGCTAACACTGGCGGGAATTGCTGAAGATGGGGTAATTTTAAACTCCTTCAGCCCCTGCAAGGGCTGAGGATTCGCCTCTCTGCCTTCTCTGTCCCCTCCTGTTGCAGTGAATAGCAGAGGGGGCTCACCTGCAGAACAGCTTTTTGTTCCTCGCCACAGGTCCCGAAGATCTCGTTGCGCTGGCTGAACAGCTCGTCCATGGAGTCTTTGTGCCGGATGATGTCGATGGAAAACGCCTGCAGGAGGAGAAAGGGGAGAGCTCAGGGCTGAGCCCAACCTCTCCCCAGCCTCCTGCCAAAGAGACCCCGCAAAACTCGGCGCAAGCGTCCCGTGGCAAACTGAGGATCTGGCTGGGAATGCAGATTCCTGCCTGTTTTCCTCATCTGCAACAGCCTCTCTCTTTCAAAGACCCAAAAAGAGCTCTTGAAATAAGGTATAATCTACACCCAAGGTCCTCACTGGAGGAAAAGCTCCATCATCCATTTGTTAGTGGATGTTATCCCATGGAATGATGCTCCCCAGAGCTGCATCCACCAATAATTTCGCCATTCCCAAGGTCCATGAGATTAACAGCGGGAAGCTGAGCTCAATTTAACTTAATGCTCGATGGCTCAGTCCCCCCTCTCTTATAACACTGTCTTATTTTCCTTTTTCTTTCTTTAATTTGAAATCCAATAAGCCTGAGTGCTGCTCTGATTGCCCAGGCAAAGGGAAGAAAAGGGCTGTTTATTTAAAGTGCACGTTCTTTCAGGCATGAGCTCATCTCAAAGATATATAGAAAAAAAAATAAAACCCCAACCCCTCCAGCACCTCTTTGTTCCATGTCTGGCTGCTGGGAGGGAACTGTGGAGTCCCTCGCTGCAGGGAACAATGAGCAAAAAAAGCAAATGGAAACCACCCTCATTAATCAATATACACATTTCTCTAAAGCCTTCCTGCTGCCAGTGCTGGTGAGACCCTGGCAGAGCTTGGAAAGGAGCAGTTCTCCCAAGGGAGACCAAAGCAAAGCACCCACCAAGCCCTAAATGGATCCTGTAAACACACAGGAAGTTTTTTTCCTTGGGAAGCCCAAAACTTGGATGATTTAGAGCAATTTTTTTCCTTTTTGTTATTTTTTCCCTTTCACATCTCAAGGACAAGTGTTGCGTCTCTCCTGCTGCTCCGGGCTCAGCACTGGGTAAAGCTGCTCGCCCAAAATCGCATCCCACGACCCAAACTGGACCATCCCTCCCTGCTGCCCACCCCAGCCAGCCCAGCATGGATGTTCACAGACCTTCTGCACCTGCAGCTGAGCCGTTGTCTGGTCCTGCTCCAGGCGGATGGGACCCAGAGCCATCAGCTTCCTCTTGGTCTCGGCCACCCAGGCCAGCTCTGCATCAGCTGCCTGCTCGTACTGGGGAGGGAGGGGCAGTGGTCAGTGCTGGGATGGAGCCCAGGGAGAGCTGGGCACAGTGGGGATCACAGAGGGAGCCAGCAGGAGTGGGGCTCAGCTTTCTGACTCCACGCTGCCCTCGTGGCTCCTGCGGCTGGTTTGGGGGCAGCCACCTCTCCCTTCACCCCCCCTGCCTGCAGGGACATCCCTAAAACAGGAGCATTTCCTTTGCTCCTCCATGGGGAACTGACTCCATGGAGCGAGGTCAGGAATTCCCAGCACTCCACAGCCCCCAGTCCATGCAGGACAAGGTTTTTTTTGGGGAGGACTGTTGGCCTGGAACAAATCCCTGCAGGGCATGATGTTTTTCACCAGTTTCACCCCATCCCCATCACCCCTGCAGGCAGAAGCTCACAGGCAGGATAACACAGTGCTGCTCCAGAGTTATCCCACCCCAAAACCACCCAGCAGGACGGCTCAGCCACCATCCCTGCTGCCACACTGCTGCTGCTGGGCTCCATTTCTCAGCATTCCCGATGGGATCTGCCCTTCCAGGCTGGCCGTGCTTGCCATCCTTCCCTCTGCCATGGTCCTGTGTGTGCCTGCTCTCCCAAGAAAACCCTGCAGGGGTTTATTCACCTACCTGCTGAGACCTCTGAATGGCAGCATCGATTTCTTCCACCCTCTGCTTGATGGTGTCGCTGACCAGCTTGTAGCGCTCGTTGGTGTCCGACACGAGCTTGTCCAGCCCCTCCCGGGCTCTCCAGGGAACCAGCTCCAGCAGAGCCCGGCTCACCTCGTTCACCGTGTCCAGGACCAGCCTGTGCTCCATCACCTCCTTCTTCAGCTCCTGTGGAAGGCCCCCCATGGATGTGTGTCCTCCCAAAGCGGAGAACAAACCGCACACACCCACCCCGGGCCGCTGCTCCCCCACCTTTTGGCGCTGCTGGAACTGGGGGATCTGCTCTCCAGCGGGGGATTGTGTCCCGCTGGAAGCCAGCTCGTCCTCCACCTCGCTCATCCAGCCGGTCAGCTCCTCGTGGGTGGACTGGAATTTGGTGGCCAGCTGCCGGGCCTGCTCCAGCGTGCGCAGGGCCTTGGAGCTGGCGGCGGTGATGTCGGAGTAGCGGCTCTTGATCCCGTCCAGCTTCTCCTGGATCAGCAGCACCTCCTCCCCTGCAGGACAGCAGCCAGGGGAAAATGCTGCTGGGCTCTGGGGGCTGAAGAAGCCACCCCAGGAGGCTTCAAGAGGCACTTTCTGTGTCCCCCCCTCCTTTTAAACAAGGAATTCCACTTTTCTCTGCATTAATGCAACTTCAACCTGTTTTTACTTAGAGTTGCCATTTTTCACCAGCATAACATCCACCTCATCCCTGGGATGGGATGGACGGGATGGGAACTGGGATGGGAACTGGGATGGGATGGGATGGGATCCATGGGATGGGATCCATGGGATGGGATCCATGGGATGGGATGGGATGGGATGGGATGGGATGGGATGGGATGGGATGGGAACTGGGATGGGAACTGGGATGGGATGGGAACTGGGATGGGATGGGATGGGAACTGGGATGGGAACTGGGATGGGATGGGAACTGGGATGGGATGGGATGGGAACTGGGATGGGATGGGATGGGAACTGGGATGGGAACTGGGATGGGATGGGAACTGGGATGGGATGGGAACCGGGATGGGAACTGGGATGGGAACTGGGATGGGAACTGGGATGGGAACTGGGATGGGAACTGGGATGGGATGGGAACCGGGACGGGATAGAATGGGATGGGATGGGAACTGGGATGGGATGGGAACTGGGATGGGATGGGAACTGGGATGGGATGGGAACCGGGATGGGATGGGAACTGGGATGGGATGGAAGTGAGCTACAAAGCCCAGCTTTGCCACAAGCCCCCAAACCACCCCAACTCCATTCTCAGCGACGTGTCACAGCTCCAAGAAAAAAGACACAGAGCTGCCTGCCAAACCCTTTGTAATCACTCTTCCTGCTCCACAGCTCCCACAAGGACACAGGGCCGTACATCTGCTCCGAGCTCACCACATCTGAAGGAAACGCAGCGCCCCGACCCCTCTTCCCACTCATAAACATAAACTCACACCCACGTGGCAACAGCCACAACTGCTCAGTCTGGGAAAGCAGTGTTAGGAGAGGGCTGGGGGTATTTTTAACCTCTTTTCCATGTGATTTAGCAGCTGGCTGCAGTGAGAAAAGCCTCCCTCAGCAGGGAGCATCCCCACAGCAGCAGTGGGAATCACCCGCTCCCCAGGCTGTGAGGCTGGGATTTTGGGACTGAGCAAATCCTGAGTTTGTGGCTTAGCATCCGAGCCTGGATGCAAACCAGCTACTCTGGGAGCTTCCAAAAGGAAATGAAGACCTGAGGGAGAAAAGCCTCCACCCAACAGAGCGTGGACTTCCCAAGGAAAAGCATGTGGAGGATGGGTTCCCAGACCCCCCACATTTCCCAGAGCCGAGTTACCTGTGGTTTGCTTCAGGAGAGCTTGTCCATTTCTAATGGCTTGGTCCACGTTCTTCTTCCTGTTCACAATTTCCTCGTTCAGAGCCTGAGAAAAAAGGCAAATTTGGATTATCCTGCTGAAGGATGTGTCCTACCAGCCAGAGATGCTACGGAGGGCATGAACTTCCCTACCAAGCACAGGCAGGGTGGACAACCCATCTGAAACCTGTCCATTCATCCTGCTATGGCAATTATTGGGATTTTTGGGACTCAAAGGCCTAAATCTCAGAGCAAACCCAACCCAGCCCATTGGATCTGTGTCTCCCAAGGACTTGCCCTTGTATTAGAACCTCTCTCTTGGAAAAGAGCCTGCACAGCCCCAGGGAGAGGAAGCACAGGCTTCCTCGGTGGCCAGCCCGGCTCCAAAAACCCACCAGGCTTTTCCAGCTCTCAGTTTTGGAAACAGCATCCAGCTTTCTGAAGGCACAGGGTGGCCAAGCTGGCTCAGACACTGTTCACAAATCAAACAAACCATTTGAAGCCCCCCCGCCTCAAGAAACCCATTTTTGTGGAGGGAGGGGGCAACAATTGCTGTTCGTAACACATAAAATCTCTTTACACTCCTCTCCAAGCCTTGGAGAGACCCAGCAGCGGAATGAGCTCCGTAAAATTCAAGCCAGGCCCAGCAACTTAAACAAAACCAGATAAAACGCAACACAAAAACAAACAACACAAACATGGAAGAGAAAGAGAGAGAGAGAGAAAAAAAAAACCAAAACGGAAAATACCAGCTGGTCTGCATGCTGCTTCTGCAGGACGTCCCGTTTGTAATCCTTTACGGACACTGAGCCCAGCTTGTCCTCCACCTCAGCCAGCCAGTTGAGCACTTCCACCTCCTCCTCCCCAAAAATCCTGGCGTTGGCCAGAGCCTGGTCCAGCAGTGCTGCCTTGCGGCCGCACCGCTCCCGGACCTCGCCGTAGCGGCTCTGCAGAGCCTCTAATTTCTCTGCCAGCAGCCTCTGCTCGGCGGCACAGCTCAGGGAGGACAGCGACTGCCCGACCCCCAGCGCCCCGGACACGTCGGCAGCGTGGCTCTCTATCTCCTCCTCGAGAGCCTGGATGGTGGAGGGTAGAATGGACAACAGAAAAAGGGAGGGAAATGATGAGTGGAGGATGAGGAAAATAAAAGGAACGCAACGTAAAAAAAAGGGGGAACGCAACTGAAAAAATGGAGGAGACACAAAGGCCAAACTGAAATTAAAAAGAAACACATGGATGGGAATGGTTTTTGTTTTTTTTTTCTATCCAAATCTGCTGGGACGTGTAAGGACATCAGTTTAATGTTTTCAGTTTTAATGTTTACCCACGCTGGTGGGTCAGGGCTTGCAGCCTCCTCTGCACATTAAACAGCCTGGGTAACTCCTCCAGTCCTTGTTTGTGCCAAAAACTCCTCTGGTTGTGGTGGAAACAAACCTCTGGAACGGGATCTGACTCCAACCACCTCCATCCTGTCCCTGCACAGCTCCTACCTTGTGGCGGCTGATCTGCTGCTGGATTTTGGCAGTCTGGGTGCCAATGGGCTCAGAGTTGGCCAGTTTCTTCTCCGTCACCGACAGCCAGTCGGACACGGGCTCCGTGGTTTCGTGGAACTGCTTTGCCAGCACCAAGATATCCTCCAGCTGCTTCTGCCTGTAAAAAGAATCGTGGAATCAGAAGGAAATGCTTGTGCCAGGCCAGGCTGGGTGGGACCCTGAGCTGCTGGAAGGTGGGGGTGGGAACAAGATGGGTTTTTAACACAAGATGGGTTTTTAAGGTCCCCTCCAAGCAAAACCAGTCTGTGATTCTTTGAGTCAGTGAAAACACTCCCAGCAGCTCCCAGGAAAGCAGCTTCAGGTATTTGGAAGAAGGAACCACAGCAGCTCTGTTCAGAGCAAGGTGAGACACCATTGTCAGCCAAGCTACAATGGCAAAGACAAAAATCAATGTGGAGGAACTGCAAAATAAGCTTTTCCTGCAGCTGTGCCCTCAGGATCCAGTTTATCACCCTGGAAAGGTGGCAGAAGGGCTTCCCCATTTTCATGAAGGAGTTGGAGGTGGAAAGGACCTTGAAGATCATTTAGTTCCTTCTCCCTTTTGTTCCATCCCTATCACTGACTTGGAGATCCCTCAGCTCACGGTCTTTCAGAGCTTCTGGCTGAAGACAATCCTGGATGGACAGTCCAGCTTGTTGGACTGGTTAAAAACATGGACAAGGGTCCACTCTGGCCCTCAGAAGTGACCTCAGAACCTCAAATATCAGCTTAGGTAGAAATAAGTAACTCATAAACAAGATTCTGGCAGCATAAAGGTGTCAACAGGATGCTGCTAAACGTTAAACCTTACAGGAATAAAAATAACATCCCTCCCCTGCAGGGAAATTATTTAATCTCAGCTCTTCCCTGCCATTGTAAACCCCTGCTATCAGCATCAGCTCCCAGCCAGCCTTTGATTCCTCATGTTTTCCAGCTGTTTCCACGTTTCCAGGATGTATCTGCACCGAACTCTCCGCCAGCTTCCCGAATGCCGTCACCCCAGGCTCCGGGGCACCGCGGCTCGTGGGATGAGCTGGTCCCAGTGCCTCTCACCTGGCACCTGCCCAGCAGCCCTTCCCAGTGCTCCCAGTGCTCCCAGTGCCTCTCACCTGGCAGCTGCCTTGCCCTGCAGCCCTTCCCAGTGCTCCCAGTGCTCCCAGTGCCCCTCACCTGGCACCTGCCCAGCAGCCCTTCCCAGTGCTCCCAGTGCTCCCAGTGCCTCTCACCTGGCAGCTGCCCTGCCCAGCAGCCCTTCCCAGTGCTCCCAGTGCTCCCAGTGCCCCTCACCTGGCACCTGCCCAGCAGCCCTTCCCAGTGCTCCCAGTGCTCCCAGTGCCTCTCACCTGGCAGCTGCCCTGCAGCTCTTCCCAGTGCTCCCAGTGCTCCCAGTGCCCCTCACCTGGCAGCTGCCCTGCCCAGTGCTCCCAGTGCTCCCAGTGCTCCCAGTGCCCCCAGTGCCCCTCACCTGGCACCTGCCCAGCAGCCCTTCCCAGTGCTCCCAGTGCTCCCAGTGCCCCTCACCTGGCACCTGCCCAGCAGCCCTTCCCAGTGCTCCCAGTGCTCCCAGTGCTCCCAGTGCCTCTCACCTGGCACCTGCCCTGCAGCCCTTCCCAGTGCTCCCAGTGCCCCTCACCTGGCAGCTGCCCTGCCCAGCAGCCCTTCCCAGTGCTCCCAGTGCTCCCAGTGCCTCTCACCTGGCACCTGCCCTGCAGCTCTTCCCAGTGCTCCCAGTTCCTCTCACCTGGGACCTGCCCTGTACCCCTTCCCAGTGCTCCCAGTGCCTCTCACCTGGCAGCTGCCCTGCCCAGCAGCCCTTCCCAGTGCTCCCAGAGCTCCCAGTGCTCCCAGTGCCTCTCACCTGGCACCTGCCCTGCAGCCCTTCCCAGTGCTCCCAGTGCTCCCAGTGCCTCTCACCTGGCAGCTGCCCTGCAGCTCTTCCCAGTGCTCCCAGTGCTCCCAGTGCCCCTCACCTGGCAGCTGCCCTGCCCAGCAGCCCTTCCCAGTGCTCCCAGTGCTCCCAGTGCCCCTCACCTGGCAGCTGCCCTGCCCAGCAGCCCTTCCCAGCGCCGTGCCAGGCTCTCCAGCTGCCCCACGATCTTGTCCCGATCGGCGGGCTCGGCCGACTGCGCGATCCTGTCTCCCTCCGCCTGGATCATCTCCACCGTGGCTTTGCGATCGTCCAGGAGGCGCTGGAGCAGCTTTGGGGAGGCAAAGGAAGGGGGAATTACCAGATTGGGGTGGCAGAACCAAATCCAGCCCTTGGAGGGGTCAGATCTCTAATTGTGGCTCAGAACTACTGCCAGCACTGGGCTGAGACCAGCCCAACCCAGGATGATGGCTCTGCCTTCAAAACCAGTTCAAAAAAATATGGAGTTGTATTATATTGCATTATAATAATCACAGGCTTTGATTTGGGCAGCCCTGAAGTGATTAGGCAGCTGGACAGGGTGATCACTGTAGGTCACATCCAACTGAAATTTCATTTTATCTATTCTATTCCATTCTATTCTATTCTATTCTATTCCATTCTATTCTATTCTATTCTATTCTATTCTATTCTATTCTATTCTATTCTATTCTATTCTATTCTATTCTATTCTATTCTATTCTATTCTATTCTATTCTATTCTATTCTATTCTATTCCATTCCATCCCATCCCATCCCATTCCATTCCCATTCCCATCCCATCTCATTCCATTCCCATTCCATTCCCATTCCATCCCATCCCATCCCCATTCCATCCCATTCCATCCCATCCCATTCCCATTCCATCCCATCCTATTCCCATTCCATCCCATCCTATTCCCATTCCATTCCATCCCATTCCCATTCCATTCCATCCCATCCCATTCCATCTCATTCCATTCCCATTCCCATTCCATTCCATCCCATCCCATTCCATCCCATCCCATCCCATCCCATTCCATCCCATCCCCATTCCATCCCATCCCATTCCCATTCCCATTCCATCCCATTCCATTCCCATTCCATTCCCATTCCATCCCATCCCATTCCCATTCCCATTCCATTCTCCTTTTCCCCTTTCCCTTTTCTCTTTCCCCTTTCCTTTCCTTTTCCCTGCCCCCTTCCCTCTTTTAACACTACTCGAGATCAAAACCACTTCTGTGCCAGAAGAGTTTTCCGAGCCTTCCCCACCAACCCCCTCCAGCTTATCAAGTTTTTTAACTCCCACTTGAAGCACATTTCCTCTTCCAACCTCCACACATCAGACCAAGCCTGGGTGAGAATTCATTTCTAAAATATTTCCCCACGACCCCACTCGACCTCCCCTCCTCGCGCTGCAGGGGCAGGCGCCGACCCCGGGCTGTTATCTCAGCCAGCAGCGGCACACCTCGGGGCTGCTTCTCACACTTTGGAACATTCCCTTTGTCCAGACACCCAAACCAGGCCCTGCAGCACCAGCAGCTCACTCCTGACGCAGCAGAATCACCAGCACAGAGCAGAACTCAGGGCTGGGGGAAACACCAGCAAAACCAGTGGATGATGCAAGAGGGACAAGGAAGGGACACGGTGATTTTGGTGATGGAGATGGTTGAGCGTGGGCGAACTGCTCATTCCATTGGGATGTGAGGAACTGAGATCCACCAGGAAAGCAGCACGGACACCCCAGCTGGACCCTCAAAACACTGCCTGCTTGTTCTGAGGTCCCCCCTCATGGAGCCACCCGGCGCTCGCTCACCTTCTGCTCCTGGATCTGGGCTTTCACCACCTTGTACTCGGCAGAGGGAGGTTTCTGGTTGGAGATGAGCTCCTCAGTGTCTGCCAGCCAGCTCAGCAGCGGCTCCAGGGCGTCCTGGAACTTCCCGCAGTGCAACAGGGCCTCCTGCAGCTGGGCCACTCGCTGGGCCACCTGCACCCCAAAAAACAACCCCACTGCAGTGTCAGGAGCCTCAGCTCGCTGCTCGTGATCCCCTCCTTCCCCCAGAGCCCCAAACGTACACTTTCCTCAAAATTACTAATTGAAATGAATTTTTAATCTGGCCTGCTTCTGAACCTTTGAGCAGAACCAAAGAATTCTCTCTCAGCTTTGCTTGAGTACTGTTAGAACAACACATGAAAATCGATGGAGTCGGCTTCGTGAAAGATTTGTTCAAAAAGGACTGCCCAGGAATTATTTGCAACAGATAGAAGATCTTTACGCTTTTTCCAAAAAATTTGAGCTAAATAAGGTTTTTATACTTCTGAGGGAAAGCTTCCCCACGCTCCCACCTTCTTGTTGAGGGTGTTCCAGCGGGTGTTGATTTCTTCCATGTCGTGCTCCAGCCCTTGGACGTCACAGTTTTTCCCGGCGCTTTGGATGAGTCCCTGACCAACTCCATTGACCTGCTGCAGCTTCAGCTGGAGGGGATCCACTTGCTCCTTCTGGAATTGCTGTGGGTGGAAAAGGTGGGAGAGAAAAGGTGATTTAAAGGCTGTGGGCTGCTCTTCCAGCTGCTCAAGTCTTTCCATGGATACAACAGGCTTTCCCCTCTAGGGAAGATGCGGTAGCCACTTGCACTGATTTTATTGGAATTGTGCAAGTTTGTCTAAACCCCTCCCTCGCCTTGACCCAGTGACACAGATGTCACAGGAATCTGCTGCTGTGGAGGGTCTATCCACACCCTCCTCTGGTTTTAAATGGGTAAACCTCATTTTTCCAAGCACTGGAGTGAGGTAAAAAGAGAAAAACGAAGAATAAATGAGAGCATCGGCTCTGACTCGCCATCAGATTGGGAAATAATGCTCCTGGGGAAAAAACCCCAAGCAATTCTCACAGTGAAGCTATTGAGAGTGGAGACCTGACATCATATGAGTTTTGTTAACCACGAAATTACAGGCAGCGAGAAGCTCGCTGGATTTCCAAAGACAAAGGCAATAGGCAATTAATGTGCGAGTCGTTTACCACGGATTTGGCACGGTCCTGCCTGGGAATCCTGTGGGGAAAAGCTTTCTAAACCAAAAAAGATTTGATAGGGAAGGGGGAGGAGAGCGAATGAAGCTCCCCATTGTCAGGAGAGGCAGCAGGGAGAATCCTGTTTCTCTGGAGGAGATAAATGCTCTTTATCAGAGCCGGGGATCTGCTGGAACCACGCGCTGCCCGTGCACCGTCCCTGCAGCAGTCCCAAGGGACAAACCCTGCCTGTCCCCACAGCAAACAGCCCAAAACTAGGGAGCAGATTCCTGGCTCTCCCTGCTCCCCTGGCCCCATGGGTGGGAGAGGAGCTGTTGGCCCTGTCACCGCGTTTTCCCGCTGGGAAGCAGAGGGGATGGCAGCCAGCCACCTGCTCCCTGTGCCCAAGAACGCACGGACATTGCCCGCACTCAAAAAAATTCCTGCTTGGATGCAAGATCTCCCCCAGCAGAGCAGCGGCTCGTGGAGGACACGGCTCTCTGCGGCCAGAGAAGCACAAAACAAAACCCCATAAAAACCCAGAAATCCCCCAAAACGCACAGGCACAGCTCCCAGCCTCAACAAGAGGCGCTGCTCTGACTTTCCCTGCCTCGTTTCTAAAGGAAAAAAAAGCCACTTTTCCCCAGCAGAGCTCAGCAAGGGGAGGGCAGGGAGGTCCCTCCAGGACATGAGCGAAGGGTGAGCTGGCAGACACTGTCCAGAGCTGTTTGCTGATGGAGAATTCTGCCATGCTCAGAAGAAATAAATGGGGACTTGGAATCACCCATTCCCGGGCTGTTCTCCTCTCACTGTTTATATATGGAGCTGCTGGGTGGAAGAGCCAAACCCACAAAAGGATCAGGCTGATAAGCCTGGCATGCCAGGCTGGTCTGAAGCTCTCCCTGCGCTGCAAAACAAACTCCAAAGGAGTCAAGCAGGGAGGGGAGCCCTGTGGAAAAGCCTGGATGATCCAGCCTGGGGTACCTGCCACACAGGTATCAGCCAGCCTGAGAGCCCTGAGGAGCCTGACAAAAATAACCCCAGCAAAGGCTGAGGGCCAGCGTGTCCAACACACTTGTTTTTCCTTTGCTCATAAAAAGATTCCAGCGATTTAGTTCATTAACCTCGCTGTGACTCAGCTTGGGAACAAATGTTTAACGACTCCCCTTCGCCGTGGAGCGAGGTGTCCTGCCCTGGGGAAGAGCTGGACAGACATTTTGGGAGAGCAGAAGGACATCTGCTCCACCACACCTCCTCCTCCTCCTCCTCACCCCCAAAAAAAAGCTTCCCAAAGCATCCCCTCGCTTTCTGCTTCCCTCGTCTCCCTTAACCCCACTGCTGCTGGATGTGGAATTGCAGGAAGCATCTCCAGCAATGCTCAGAGCAAGGGCAAGGTTTGTGGGGTTCACAATCAGAGGTGCTGAACCTAAAAATAAGGATTCCCCCCTGCTGAATTTCAAGCAATAGACAATTAAGGCGAGGACCCAATGGTTTTTTCCTCACCCAGGTCCTCTCTGGGTGTCCCAGCCCGTGCTCACATGGACCCCCCATGTGAAACCAGCCCTCCAAATGCGTATCTCAAAGGGGTGGTGCCGCCCAAAGGATGAGTAATTGCCACCAAATCGGGATTTTTGGTGCTGACTAACTTCTGATGTCTCCTTAGTGATATTTCTCCTAATCCAGATGGCAGGAAATCAGCGCTGGGCTGTGGGAACTCCAGCAGCGAGGTGTCTCCAAGGCAAGAGCCACGAGCACCACAAAATCCCCAAACACCAGAGGGAATCTGAGCCCCTTCCCAAGCGCTTTCTGAGCCTCAGAATGCTCACAGAAAAAAAAAAAACAAACTACAGACGGCGATGACTGCACGGGACAGGAATTGCTTGCACTTGATTCGTTTTACAGGTTTCTCTTTCCTGATACATTTTCTGCTTCAAAGATGGGAACTCCGTGCCAGGAGCGAGCGAGAAGGTTTTTCTGAAGTCCGTGATTTCCATCTGAGTGACCAAAACGTACTTTTAATAAGCCAAAAAAGTAAGTCAACATTTCAGGTCATCGAGCAGTGAGAATCTTTTGCCTCCCTCACTTACACAATCACACAATTCCACCCCAACCTCCACCAAAAACTTTTTTGCCTGCCAAATTCGAGCGGATCCCAGGGAGGAGAAGGCTGCTTGGAAGCCCGGATCGTGCGTTACTGAGTGGGCTCCCACCTCCCACCCACCCCTGGAGTGCAAAATAAAGCGATTTCTGCGCCCGAAGCCCCGGCTGCAGGAGCCCCAGCAACAAATACCTCGTTATCTGGAACGAATCCATCTGGGAGAGCAGGGGGCCCTTCTGCCAGGAGAGCGGCACCGAGGGGTCCCCCCGTGCCCGATGCCCCCTCTCCCTCGCTGGGGTGCGGGGAAAGGGCACCCCCAAAGCTGCGGGGACGGAGGGGCCCCCTCAACACAGCCCTGGGGAGGGTTTGTGCCCTGGGTGCTGCGGCAAAGGGCGTCCCCAGCAGCTCTGGGGTGGGGGGACCCTCCTCTGGGAGGGGTGAGAAGGCACCGGGGGGACCCTCCCAAGCTGCCACCCCTGCTGCGGCTGCGCTGGCCACGGGGTCGTCCTCCAAAGCCGCCCCTCGGGCAGGCAGGTGCTCCAGGATGGGCGGCACAACCACGATGGCAAAGTCATCCATATCCCCTGAGGCCACCTCCAACGGCCCGGGGTCACCACCGAGGTCCCCGGCAGCGGGTGCTGGTGGTGGCACAGTGGCAACAGGCACGTCAGCAAAGGGTGGTGGGGCTTCCAGAAGCTCCTCCACCATCAAGGGCATGGCAGTGGTGGATCCCAGAGGTTCCTCAGCATCCGTGGTAGGATCCCCGGGGGCTGGTGGCATCCCCTGAGCCCGGGGCTCCAGGACAGCCACATCTCCTGGAGAGAGTGGGTGGGCTGGAGCAGAAAGCTCCACAAAATCCCATGGGATGGCAGGCCCTGCAATGGACAATGTGTCTTCGGGGGCGGCTGGGCTGGCAGGACATGGGACCTCCCAGCTGGGGGCAAACAACAAGTCCACATCTCCCGGCTGCAGGATGGCTGCTGGTGTCCCCCCGTGTCTGACAGCCACAGGACACCCCTCTGTGTGGGCAGCCCCTTCCAGAGACAGGCCATGGCCCAGGGAAACCATTTCCCACGGGAGGTCCTCAACAGGCACCGGGAATGTTGTCAGAGCCTTGGAGCCTGGCTCTGATGCAGAGCCAGCGTGGAAAGGAAGCAGAGAACCACAGCAAGCATCCCCACTCTCTGCGGGATGAGTCCAGCCCTCAGCTCCACTCCCTGATCCCAAATCTGTGGCTTCATCCTCAGAAAGCGGTTCTGGGACATCCCAGTTGGCAACCTCAGTCCTTCCAGGCAGAAGGTGATGGGTCCTGAATGGATCCCTGCCCTCAGCGCCAGCCTGGCTGCGCCACGTGGGGGACCCCAGCTCCTCCATCGCTGTGTCCGGAGCTGGGGGCTGGCAGGGGGGCACTGGGCCAGGACAGGTCCCCTCCAGAAGCAAGTCCTGGTTATCTTCACCCCACCCCACTGGAGCGCTGGGGTACCCATCTCCCCCCAGGCCAGCAGCTGGATGTGCCCCTGTGCCAGGACACGGCATCCCACCAGCCACAAACTCCACAAGGGGGTCAGGATCCACCTCCCCCAGCAGCGCCGGGGAGCACTCCAGGAGAGACCCCGACCCCGCCGTGGCCACGGGGCTGGGGGAGGCGCCTCCGTCCGAGTCCGTTGGGGTGACAGCTAAGGTGTCCCTTTCTGAGAAGGGCTCTGTCAAGGGCTCCAGCATGCTCAGCACCTGGGAGCTGCAGGTGACATCGAAGTCCTCCAGATCCGACACAACGGCCGAGTCCGAGGCGCTGATATCCAGGGGGGCCCTGTGCTGACCCCCTTCAACCACCAACCCGGCCAGCTTGGTCGAATCTGGGTCCAGCCCCCCCGAGTCCATTGGGGACATCTGAACCTCCAGGCAGCTGGGGACAGCTCCATCACCCCCGTCCTCATTCAGGCACTGCTCCTCCAGCTCCAGGAACATCTGCACTGAGTCCGTGTCGGACAGCTCAGGGCCCGTGGGGGTGGCTGAGTGCTCCAGAACTGGAGCAAAGTCCTCAACCCCACATTGCACAGCAGCATCCTCCCTGCAGCACGCGCTGCCACCACCCCCTGGGGACGTGCAGGACCGGGAGGTCCCCGGGCTGGGGGCAGAGCCATCCTCTGGAGCAGCGGATTGTTCCCTTTCTTCAGAAATATCTGCCAAGCAACAGCTCCTCTTCTCCTCTGCCACCAGAACAGCCTTTCCTCTCTCTGACAGCGTCGCCTCCTCCCACTCCTCCATCATCACCCAGCGCTCGTCCTCCTCAAATCTCAGCTCAGACTCCGTTTTCTCCCTGAGATTGGAGGTGATGAGAATATCCAGTCCCGTATCCAGCAGCTCCTCACTAAGGCACGGAGAGAGGTTGACGTTCTCCACCGTAGAGTCCGACTCGGAGGCCTCCAGGGTCTCCTGGTGCCCATCGTTGAAGTTTCCCCTGATGAAATTCTTCCTGGCTCGTGGCCAGGTGGCACTGGGGAGCCGGCGGGCCCT
The DNA here is from genome assembly GCF_971803275.1 of Cyanistes caeruleus. NCBI lineage: Eukaryota > Metazoa > Chordata > Aves > Passeriformes > Paridae > Cyanistes > Cyanistes caeruleus. The sequence goes on along the minus strand of NC_141726.1, from coordinate 4,695,641 downwards.
GGCCAGGTCCCTGGCGCGGCTGTCACCGGCGTTCAGCAGGGCCTGGCGCTCATCCTGGGGACCGCCGTAGCCATCCACGCTGAACTGCTTGGCCGCCAGAGCCTCTGCCGTGCCGGATGACTTGGAGACGTGCTCCAAGGTGAGAGACTCCGACATGGGCTCGCCGGGGTCGGGCTGGCCCGGCTGCTCGGCCAGCATGGCACTGGAATCCCGCTTATCCCGCAGGGAAGGGTTGGAAGCGCCCACCTCCGACACCTCGCTCAGCGAAGCGCCCATCCTTTCCGCAAACTCGGTGAAGTTGGGCGGCATGAAGGACTTCCATGAGCGCCGGTTGACGTTCTCCTTCTTCTCGGGGTTCGGTCGCCTCTTTGGCGGAGCCGGCGCCGGCTTGGAGACGTCGCTGCTGAGCTTCAGCTGGTCGAAGATGACCCGCTCATCCAGCTTCTTGGGTTCCGGCGGCCTGGACTCGAAGACGTTGGCAGCTCCCAGAGTCCCGTTGCTGGATATGGTGCTGCCATCCCCCTTGCCGAGGGTGCTCTTGGAGAGCTGGTTGAGCTTAGATCCCTGATCGATCTGCTCGTTAATTCTCATCGTGTCGTATATGGATCTCTGGGGCACGTAGCAATCCTCTATATAACCATCCTCATCCTCGCCCTTCCCCAGGCAAGTGCGGTTCTGCCGTAAACAGTCTGGCCGGCTCAGTGGTTTGCCCATACTCTCGTCCTTAGGGATGACAGGACCACCACGGCAACCTTTCGCCCGCCACGGCAGGAAGCATCACACACGGCCAGCAGGTCCCAAACCCGCCGGGGGGTCAGCCTCAAATCCCAAAGTGACACTACAGGGACGGGGACCGGCAGCACCGCGCCGGCTCAGCAGCCTGCCCAGCCATCCCGAGCGGTGAAACAACCCATCCCATCCCCCCCGTCCCCCTAAATAACCCCATCCATCAGCGGATCGTCCAAAATCCAACAGCTCCGGTAAAATATCCCACAGGAACGGTGGAAGAGTTTGAAGCTCTCAAATTATCCCGTCCGTCCTTCTTTACTAACAAAGGCACTGCTTGTCCCGGCCGCTCCCGGCTGGCAGTGGCGAGCGGCTCCGCGCGTTTTCTGCCCGGCTCCGAGCGCCGTGGAAGTCCAGCTGCTCCGAATTAGCCTCTCCCCCCGACTCCCGTGTTTTCATTTGAACTGAGCTTGTCAGCGGATATTCGTACAACTTTAAACACAGGAAGTTCTTCATTCAGGGCAAACTCGGAGGTTTCCTGTCTCAAAAACATGATGGCATTGTCGCTGCCGTCACCTCGCCCGGTGCCACCGGCGGTGGCAGAACCCCCAAAATCCGGCCGGTGGTGGCGGCGCGGCCGCGGAGTCCGGCGGTGGAGGAAGGTTGCTGGGTCTTCTCTTTTTTTTTTTTTTTTTTTTTTCCGCTTTCTCCCCAGGAAAAAAAAAAATTGGCTATAAAACGCATCCAAAAATGGCAAAGGGACGGAGCGGGATGGAATCCCCTGAGTTGCCTCCGGGAGCCGACGGGGGGGACGCGGAGCAGCCGCGGCTGGAGGCGGCTATTGCCGCTGCTGCTGCTGCTGCTTCTTCCTCCTCCTCCTCCTCCTCCTCCTGCTGCTGCTGCTGCTGCTGCCGGCCCCGCTCGCACTAACTTTCCCGGCGGCCGGTGTCGGGCTGCGGCGGCTCCGCGCCACCGGGCGGCCCGGCCATAGCGGGGCGGGGGGCGGCGGGGCCGGTACCGGCGGCGATGCGGGGCGAACCGGGGCTGGGGGGGGGTCACTCACACACCCCCCGGGACCGCCCTCCCGTTCCCCTTCCCCGCCGCTCTCGCCCCTTTTGTGCGCGGCTCAGCGGCCGGGCCGGGGGCGGGGGGCTCCGCGCCGCCCCCGCGGGCAGCCCCCGGCCGGCGCGGCGGGATGCATGGCCGCTGCCTTCCTCCTCCTCCTCCTCCTCCTCCTCCTGTTCCTGCTCGTCCTCCTGCTCCCTGCCGCCGCCGCCCGCTCTCCTTCCCGCCGGCGGAACAAAAGGCCGAGCCGCACAGGCCGCCGCACGCCCCGGCCCCGCCGCCGCCGCCAGCACCGGCTCCCGCGGAGCTCCAGCCCCGGCGGAGGGCGGGGGGACGCGGGGGCGGGCGGGGGGCGGCGCCGCGGGGCGGGGCGGCAGGGCCGGGGCCGCCCCCTCCCCGAGCTCCGCCGTGCCTCCCGCGCCCCCCCGCACCGACCCCCCCAGCGGCCCCGGGAAGCGGGGGGGAGCGGAGCGCGACCCGGCTGCGGAACGGGGGGGGACGCTCGGTGGCGGCGCGGGGGTGGTCCCCGCCCGCCCCGCCGGGGATGGCCCCTCCTCCGGGGGGAGGCGGCAGCCCCCGACAAAGAGCAGCAACGCCCTGGCTCGGCGGCGGCTCCGGCTCCGGCTCCCACCGCCACCGGCCCCGCTCCCCCGGCCCTTTGTCCGCTGTTCCCCGAGCCGGAGCTGCGAGCGAGATGGGGACCCCCGCACACATCGGGCCTCCCTGCTCCTCACGGCCGCCCTCGCACAAAGAACCGAGTTTGGAAATCACCGAAGAAACCCACCCGGAACACCCCCAAAGTACCAATTCTGCCTCCCCCCATCGCTCTGCCAAAAAGCCACCCGCAACTTGCCACCGCTCCCCATCAGCACTGCAGGCTCTTTTCCTAAAATCCATGATTTTTACAGCTCCAGCTCTAGGGTAGCACCCTGCTCCTCCCATCCTGAGTCCTGTCACCCTCTTTTCCTCCCCCAAAACCCTTGGGTTTAAGAGATGGGGAGCACTGGAAGTGGGGAGGGAGGTGCGTGAATCACCGCTGCGAAGTGATGCTGAGGGAAGTCACAGACTTGGGAGAGAAAACAGGAGGGTTGGGAACAGCCTCCACGCATCTCCAGGCAACAACCCGCCCCACCAGCCACCCGGCCTGCTACTTTGGGATGAATTATGGCATCGGGATAAAAATACAAGGTGTTTAATACAGGAGAACGTGCAGCATTGCGCTCCAAAAGCACCAGCACCGGGAGAATCGGGCCTCGGGCTGCGCTTTGCTGCGCCACAGCTTCATCAAAAGCCTTCCATGGAGAGCCACAGCCAAGGAAGATGAGATCCTAAATATTTTTTGATGCCATCCTGAAAACACCGAGGCTTTGGCAAGGTCTTGGTGTGGTGTGGTGGGAGCCCGGCTTCCACATCCCCAAGCTCTCCGACCCTTCGCCCCCGTGTCCCGGCACCGACTGCTCACGCAGCAGCTCCAGCACCACGTTCCCAAAGCTTTGTTTTGCTCTCAGAGAGATGGGAATGAGTATTTTGTGGAAGGGAAGGGTTGGGGGGCAATATTCAATGGTCCCACGTGCTCCTCAGATGGAGATTTTTGCGCAGCGGGAAACCTTTGGAACCCCTTTTTTTTCCAGCATTAAATAAAACCAAGGAAAAGAGCGGCAATGAGGGAGCAGGGATCTTTTTGGGGGGGTTCCAAACATCCCCCAGCCAGCCCCTCTGCCCATCCAGGGCATGTCCCCTCCACGTCCCCCCAGGCCCTCCTGGACAGACAGCCGGACATTCAGCCCTGCAGCCTCCTCCAGCCCTCTGCCAACACCTCCAGAGCGTCCCAACGCCTGGATTTTTCCCCTTGGCGGGGGACACCGCAGCTCCTGGTGGCTGGTATTAATCCAGAGCAGCTGAAACAACAAGAGGACAGCGGTGCTGTGCCACCACCTTGGCCTGGAGCTGGTGGAGCTGCACCGTTACCGCTCCGGGGCCCCTCCGCCAGGAATCCCAGGCATCTGGGCTGGGGCGAGGAGGTTTTTTTGTTCCACTGCGAAGAAGGAACGATCTCTCTCTCCTCTCTCTCTCCTCTCTCTCTCTCTCTCTCGACGTGGAGCTGCCCCGTTTCACAGCCAGAAATTCTTTTCCCATTTCCTCACCGAGTCACGTGCCGGGAGCGAGCCGAGTCTTCCTCCGACACATTCCCCCCACCACCAATTTCTTCAACCATTAGGGCAATACTGGCCAGGGACGAAAGCCAGTTGGAAACCTGCTGTGCCTGGCCTAAAGATCCCAGCCACGGCTCTTGCAGGTTCCCCAAATCACGGCTTTAGGCCCCCAAGTGCCACCCCAGCGATGGGGACAGGAGCCAAGCAGTGCTGGCAAGGTCAGGGCTTAGCTTGAGCTTTGTGTCGGTGCAAGGGATGGACGTGGAAGGACATGAACGTTCTGTCTGAATTTTGTCCTTTTGGGTGTTTCTAAGCGACCACCAAGACCCCTCATTTGGCTTTTGCTCAGTCCCCAAACCTGCCAGGAACAGCTCCTGTTACCCAACCAAGATCTGGACCCACCCCAGGCCGCATCCTGCAGACAAAACCCACCCAGAGGCTTTTCCAAGACCTTCTCCAAGTAGGGGCATCCCCATTTGTCTCGTGAACCTGCTGGTTTCAACTTTTCCTCATGTGGCCACCAGCCCTGGGGCGTGGGGACACGGCTGTCCCTGTCCCGGGCTGATGTCACCCTGTTTACAGCTGTGCCACATCCTGCCACCGCTGCTGCCACTGTCTACATGGCACAGCACAGTTTGGAATCCAATGTATTTTTAGTTTTCCTTTACTGCATCTCAGCAGCTGGAAGCAAGGGACCTGTGTTATGTGCTGGGCAGGAGAGCTCAGAGGCAGCTCAGGATCGCTGATGGACAGGTCATTAATGAGATCAGGGTGCAACCAAGGGTCTTCTTTGACCTCAAAGCTTCTTTAAACTTCGCCTTGGTGCCCTTCTGCCATGGGAGTGCCGGGTGGATGGAGGAGAGCTCCTGGCAGGTCTTGCTGACCATGGCATAAAATCACAGAACAGTTTGTGTTGGAAGGACAGGAAAACTCATCTTGTCCCACCCTTTGGACACTTTCCACTTGAGCAGGCTGCTCCAGCCTGGCCTGGAGGGATGGGGAAGCCACAGCCTCTCTGGACAGCCCCGCTCCCCGTGTCTGACACGGTGTGTCCCCCAGATCTGACTCCACAAGTGCCACCCCTGGCCTGGGACACTGTGCCGTGTCCAAGCAAGGCAGAGTGGATAACCCCAAGTGCCTCCAGCCCAACAGAAGGACTGAGGGCGCATCTCACCCTCCCTCAGACGCTGCAATAGAAGCACAAAGCCAAATCAAGCGCACGCAAAATCTCCCTTAGAAACGGCGCTTTAGGTTGAGCTGGGATTTTTAGCAGAGGATTCTTGTTTTTTAAAGCCTTTGCTGCGCTTGTCAGAAGGTCAGAGGGACTTCTTTCTTTCCCTCTTGCTCTCCTCCTCACTCATTCCTTTTCCCAAGCCTCTGTGATTGCCATTCCAGCCCCTGATCCAGGCAGGAGCACTGGGGTTATTCCCACCCCGCTGTGCTGCTCTGGGTGCTCCCTTATCCCTTTGGCTGACTCCAAACCCCACATCAGGGCCCTGCCACCACTCAAACCCTCCTCAAATCCTCGGGATGCAGGGAGCCAGCACATCTTTAAATCAGCCATTTGGAACACGTTCATTCAGGACTCTCCTCCACAGGGCTGTGGGAGGAAACCTCGCCAAGTTCCATGGGGGTCTGCACCTCCATGGGGAAAGTTTTAGGAAGAGGTTAAAACCCAAACTCCCAGAGAAACCTCCTGCACTTTGGATGCACAGCTGCAGTGAGAGCTGTGAAAAAAAAAAAAAAAAATTAAAAAAATTAAATTTATTTTGTTCTTCCAAGAGTGCAGGAGCTGCACCGCAGCGCTTTCACTGCAAGGCAGCTAATATAGATGTTGGTATAAATAATTCTCCTGAACGAAGGCTGGAGCCCACGTGTTACAGCAGTGCTCAGGCACAGCCCCACGGCACTCAGCGTTCCCATGGAGCCCCATCCTCCTGCACAGAGCTCCCCAAAACTCCCTGGCAGCAGCCTGAGATGGGACTGGGAGACAAGAAGGGTAGAGCCACGTGCCGGGGCCCTGGTGGCCAGGAGGTGGAAGCTGCTGAAATGTTCATTTTTGTCCTCAGCTGCTCCGTTTCCCTGCAAATTGAGGCACCCTGGGCATCCCCACTGCCCAGGCACTGCAGAAGCTGCAGAGGGGCACAACAGGTGAATAATGAACTGCTCTGAGGCTCTTTAGGAAGTGAGCTAAGTGTGTTATCATCCTGAGAATCCTCTGGATGGGAGACATCTAAACCACTCCTCCAGCAGGAGAATTGGCAATTGTTCCTGAAAGGCTGCAGTGACTGATCCAAGCCTGGGTCCTTCCCTGCCCGCTCCAGCCCCAGTGGCCACCGTCCCTCCCTTCCCAAGCCTGGCTTGGATGCTGTGCTGACATCCCCATGGCTCTCCTCTCCCTCCTCTGCTCAGCCCTTGCAGACAAAAACCTTCCCCATCTCCTCCTCCCTCGGATCCTCAGCTCCCCTGGTCTTATGCAAAGCCGGTATTTTTAGTATCTCCTGGAAACGTTGTGAGGTGTCATCAGCACCAGCTAACGAGTGCTCCGGAGAGAGGACATTCCTCCAGCCATCTCCCCCGGGCTCAGCCCTGCCAGGGTCACCAAAGCATCTGCAAGTGGGTGGCTTTTGGAGCCCTGACCCACGGCAGCTCCTGAAAGGCACCATTTGATCACAGCCCGATTGTTTCACGGTCAAGAGAAGAAAGGAGAAGGAGGGGAAAAGCAAAAAAAATAAAAAAAGCTTCTCTACGATTTGGTCGATCTCAGCAACTCTTGGCTTAATTCACTCTTGTTCTCGGGATCAGGGGAGCGCCTGTGCCTCTGCTGACACGTCAAGGTCAAAGCCCACCCGTGCTTTGCTGATGAACCAGCACACCGGCAGCGCTCCCTCCGGGAAGGAGGAGCTCCAGGGGTACACCAGCTCTTCCCTCAGCGCTAAAATTCACTCCCAAGGAGCCAGGAGGCTGCCAGGGCTCCTCTTGTGCGAGCACAGGATGGCCAGGTTGGAAACACACCCAGCCCTGGATGTGCAGCTTGGGCCACTCTGCCCAGCCAGGATGGGTGACAGCCCTGGCACCCGGCACAGCCCGTGCTTATCTCCCCCCTTTATCATCCCCTTCCCCAGCGAGGGGAGATGGTGCCTTTAAGGCAGCTTAACAGCTGCCAGAGAGGAGGCATTTCTGCCTGTGCTGCTGATGCTGAAAATACAAGCCAGAGATACTTTAAGTAGGTCTGGAAAGCGTTCAACGAGAAGACACCGTCACGCAGCCTGTCCCCGCTCCCAGCCCAGTCCCACCCAGCTGCTCCCAGCCCCACGACTGTCGGGAGCCGCACGCATTCCTCCGGGGGCACAGAAGGGTTAAAAATACCCCTGGGCCAGGCTGGGGCACAGCAAGTGGCAGAGTGTCCCTTCCCCTGCCACATCCCATTCTCAGAAAGCCACCTCCCCTTGCCCACCTGCCGGGGGCTTGGCTGTTGGATTGGGGTGTGGAGTGGCCCAAAAAAGCCACCCTGGAGGCGTGGGCTGGCTGCTGGAGCATTGCCTGGGTGACCACTTGTCCTGGCTGAGGATGGCTTGTCCTGCTGCCTCCAGGAATGAAGGCTCTGGGTGTCAATACCTGGTGCCATCAGCACACGGAGCTGCTCCTGCCCTCCCAGCCCAGCCCTGCAATCCCAAAAGGGGATGCTGCTTTTCCTCTCTGCCCACCCTCTGCTCTCATCAGGAGGGTTGGAATGAGATGATCTTTAAGGTGCCTTCCAACCCAAACCGTTCCCTGATCTCCAAGAGCAGCTCTGCAATGGCAGGAGCAGAGCTGAACAGTCCCAAGGAGAAGCACGAAATTATTAAGGTTGGAAAAGACCCTCAAGGTCACCCTACAAAGGAAGCTCACAAAATGCCCCTTGTGCACCCAGGGACCACCGAGGAGCACAGGCTGCAAACCTAAACGGGCTGAAACTTCTGGGGAGAAACCCAAACTTCGATCCTCCTGTGAAACATCCTGGGTGAAACACTGCAGGACGCTGGGCAGCCGTGTCCCCATCCCTCCCTGCCTCTGGCATCAGTGGCTCATGCAGGGGACACGATGAGGTGACATCAGTGGCAGCCCCCTCTCCAAAAGCATCCCCCTCAGGCAGGGACACCTGGGAGAAAGCCAGGGACACTGGCTAGTGGCACTTCTCTGAGTCAGCTCCCTGCTGGAAAGGTTGGGGGAATTACGAGTCATAAATGAAGCGCTGAGAGGAGCTGACATTCCCCAGGCAGGACCCGGAGCAGGGTCACACAGCAGCACTGGCATGGCCAGATGAGTAATTCTGGGCCTCACTCACTGCATCACCACTCCCGGGATTTCTTCCCTGATTTTTGTTTTTTAATTGAAGCAGACAAAGAAGGGTGCTGGAGGCACAACGGCCGACCTGACCTACTCTAAAATAAAGCAGTGAGGCTTCAGTTATTGCTGTCTAGGGATTCTCCCTCCCCCCTCTTCATCATCCAGCATTAAACCTTTATTGGTGTGACACAGCGCTGCCGGAGTTCACCGCATCCAGCAACTCCAGTTCCCAAAAACCTCCCCAAAAACGCCAGGAGGAGAGGCAGCACCCCAAAACCCCTTCCCTCCGCCACCTTGGCAAAGCCATCACCCAACCCGAGGCTGGATGGAGGGGACCCCCCTCCTGCTCCTCCCTCATCTCCAGGGTGGGGTTTAATTAACTCTGGAAGCCAGATCCTGGATAAACAGCCCGGCTGTGCCAGCTGCGGCAGGTCCTGGCTCGCCACATTCCTGCGCCGTGCCCGCCGAGCTCAGCTGTGGTGACAGCAGGAGCCACCAGCCCACGGTGTCCAGCCAAGCACAGACACGTCACCAGGTGTCCCAAAGTGACGGGGACCGTTTGGTTCTGTCAGGTTTGATGGGTTTTTTCCCTTGGGTTTTGGAGGATTCCTGCAGAAATCCCTTCTGGCTGCTCGGAAGGAACGCAGGGCTGATCCTGCTCTCATCTTCCTCACGGGGACAAAGTGTCCCCAGCAAGGCAAAGCACCCTGGCACCACACAGCTGAGATTCTTGGCTGGAGGAAATCCCACAGATGCTACGGCTGCTCCATCCCTGCAAGGGCTCAAGGACTGGAGTTCGGAGCAACCTGGGAGAGTGGAAGGTCCCTGCCCCTCCTCACCCAGACCATTCCATGATTCCATGACTGGGGAGGCAGCAGGATCCTTCACTCCTGAGCACTGAAAGGCAGAGAATACCCCAGGCCAGCTGACCCAGGGCTGAGTGTTCTGCCTCCTGGGTGAAACGTGGTGACGTTAAAACCTCGTCCAAAAACACCAAATCAAAGAGGGTCCCAGCTCCAACGCCAAGCACAAGCCACGCTTTGAAACCCAAGTCCAAAATCCCCTGTGTAAAAGATAAACAAAAGCCAAGCTTGCTCAGCCAGGAGGCCGAGCTACCCCAGCACAGGTGCCTCCCAAAAAACCCAAAAAACACCCAAGAATTTGATTCCTCAGCTCCATGGCTGATGGGAGCTCTTTGGCCACACCTGGGGCTCTCTGCCACCTCTGCTCCCAGCCAGAAAACTTCACCTCTGCCTCTTCAGCATGTAAAGGAGGATGAGCCACTTGCACTGAGCAGCACAAGCCTTATCCCATTAATTTCACCATTTTTGGGGTGATCAGGGTGGTCCAGCTGATCAGAGGTTGCTGATGATGGAGACAAAGCAATGCAGAAACCTCCTATGCCTTCATGTGAGTGACCCCCCCTCCCCACCATCTGCACCTGGGGAATCATTTCCCTAGGGAATTCTGCTGTTTGCCAAACTGAATCCACAGAGCTGTTATGTTTAGAAACATCTCAACTGTAGATCATTTGATTCCAGTCATTAAAATTTAATATTAGAGTAAGCTTTGAGAAACATGAGCTGACAGCAGAGACAGTGGAGGGGGAAGAAGTGCCCAGCCTGGAAACTCCTCAGAGCAGCTCTTGCTGGTGCCTGGCACTTGTCCCTCGTGCTGAAGAGCCCAGCTTGGCTGTGAGAGGCTCAGCTCAAAGATTCTCCTGACTTTTAGCACCTTTTTACACAAAAAAGAGGCTGCTCAGAGAGGCAGCAATGGAACAAGAACCACTTGGGTTAAACTGGAGATCAAGAGTTAAAGATGAGGTTCCTTTGCTCTGACAGCTTAACATGAGCTAAACCCAATTTCTTTTTTATTTCTTCTGTGGCACAGCTGGATCCGAAGCGACCCATGGGGATGTCCATATAAGCACAGGCTCCAAACCACAGAAATGCCTTTCAGCTGCACTTGATCTCACCAGAAAACTCAGGGCTGAATTCGATGACCCCTTAAAGCCTCCTCCAGATGGGATTTCTTACAATCCTGCTACAGCCAATGGGTCCCTGCCTGGTTTTCCCACACTCCCTGAACTCCAGCTCCACCCTGGATCATTGTCCCGGCTCCCTGATGGAGCTGGTCCCCAAAATCGCATCCGAAGCAAAACCCCTCCTGCAAACAAAGCTTCCCCCTGAGCACAATCCAACAGCTGCTTCCCAGCCTCCTGCCTCGGAGGAACCCGGCCAGGAGGAAAACTTACAGCAGGAGAGGGCTCATCCATCCCAAAGCCAGGATTAGTCCCTCTGTGACCCGGGAAAGGGGCTGGGGGTGGCGGGGGAGAGAGGAAATGCACAAATGGCACTTTTCCAAAAGTTAAGGAGGTTGTGGCCTTTTGGGGAAAGAAAAGGGAAAAGAAAAATAGATGGGAAGCTTCAAATATGAGCTGCTTCCAAAGTCATCCGTTCCCAGCCTCCACCAGAGCCTTCAATGTATCTTCTTTATTAAAATCCGGACACAATGAGTCCAGAAGTGCCCACCTTTGTCAGGGCTCCATTGGCAACTTGCCTGGAGCCCCCGGGGCCATGCCTAATTTGCATCTCATTTACACAGATGTTCATTAAAATTAATGCCTTAAGACATAATATCTGCCTGCGTTTCAGCCTTCTGGACAGACAGAGCATGGCCGCTCCCGGAGAGGCACCGTCACCCCATCCGTCACCCCATCCGTCACCCCATCCCTCACCCCATCCCTCACCCCATCCCTCACCCCATCCCTCACCCCATCCTCCCCCCGGAGCACTGCCAGCACCAGGAGCTCCTCTGCTCCACCAGGACACTCCCTGGTCTGCAATCCAAGGAGGGCAAGAGTTGTGATGTTGTCTCAGAGAGAGAATTTATTGGGAAATAAAAGCCTGGCGCAAGCAAGAGGAGCCCCCCGGGCTCCCCGCAGAGCACGAGCCAGGCTTTTCCACAGCGCTCCCTCCAGCCCCTGCTGATGCCCTTCCACCAGCAGATCAGGCTCTGGGGTTGTTTTTCCCTTGGACAGGACCAGAAGGAGAAGCTTTGCCAAGATCAGCTCTGCAACCTTTGGGATTTCTGCAAGAATCCCTGGGGATGAACGGGAGGAATGGAGGGAAGGAGGAACGGAGGAATGCTGCCCTAACCACGATTGCTCCATCCTCCACTCCTGCTTCTCCCCCATTTCATTCCCAGCCATTACACGGCAAAACCTTCCCACCACTGCTGCAGCTCTCACTTTCCCACCCAGCTGCTCCTCGTGGCCTCGGTGGCCAAGGAATGACTCTTGGTGAGGACACCTCAGACCCCCAAACCCCCCGGGCTCAGGTCACCTGTGCCTCAAAGGCTCATCCCCAAGCTCACTGAGCTGTGGACCACGTGCAAACCTCACGGTGGGTTAAGCTGCTCCTGCCCAGTCTGGGCTTTTTGTCATCCTTCCTAATGAGAGCTGCTCAGCCAGGAATAATCCCTTTTCCTACAGGAAAGGTTCGCTGATTTTAAGGACTAAAAAAAAATCTCCTTTTTGGATGTATTTATTCTGCAGTGTTTAATGACCAATTTAAATCTTTCATTGACATCAGCTCAAAGCAAACTGCCCAACATGAGCAACACCATCAGCTGAGGTTGAATTCCCATCAATACACTTCAGATCTGTTTTTTTTGGATGGGCAAACCCCAAACCAGGAACACCTTGTCCTGGTGATGGTTTCACAGAGCTGTTCAAGAGGTGGAACGGGATCAATTAGCCATGAGATGAAAAGTAAATGGCTGTAAAACTGCCTCTCCCTCCCACCCCCCCATTAACACCAGGAAATGAGCAGCCAGATGTAAATCAACCCAATCATCAACTCCTGGGCACGTCAGGAGCAGAAGTTTCACAGAAAGAGAACTTCTAAGTTGTATTAATATAATTAATGTAGTGTAACAGCCTGATCCAACATCATAATTCTGTACAGAAATACATCAAACACACTCCAACCCTTCCCTCTCTCAAGTCTTGATGGTCTCCATCAGCTCCTTGCTGGAAATGTGAACAGCCCACACAAAACTTCACCTTGGTTTTATTTCCTGGGTGCACTCCTTGTCTCACAGTTTATCTGTGGCTCTTTTTGTACCCAAGGATCCCAAAACGGACGTGATGTGTGTCCCAGACGGAGTGAACAACAAACAGCAGCAGTGGGCCAGGCAGAGCCAGACCTACAGGATGATCTGATGTGGACTAGACCCTCAAATGGTGCAAAATTCACAGCTCAGGTGGACTCAAACCCGTCCCTTCCTCTCCCAAAATCTAAATGCCGCCCACCTCCAGCAGCCCACGAGGTGCTGGCACGCCAACATCTCACATCACCAGGAGAACAGGGATTCTCCTGCCAGTCCCAGAATCTTTCCACACCTTTTCACCACAGACTATCAAGTCCACCAGCAGGATTTCACATCCTCCAGAGCAAGGCTATTTCAGTGCAAACCCACTCACAATCACAGCAACAAACAACGGAGACGCCGTGGCTTGAAGCCCACAAAACCCAACAAACCCCACACCTTCCACAACGCCAAAAACCACTTCAAAAAAAAATAAAAATAAAAAACCTCAAACAGTTAGGGAATCAAACTCACCTTGAAGTCTGCCAGCTGCTGGTTGATGGTTTCCACCTCTGTCCCCACCACCCACTGCAAGGCCTCGTTCTCCTCGGCCGCTGCCGTCATGTGGCTCAGCTCCTTCAGGCGGCCGTAGAAGTCCTCGACGCGCGCCAGCGTCGTCTCCACCTGCTCCTGCCGGTTCCTGCCCCTCTCTGTCAGCTTGCTGCACTGCTTGTTCAGCGTCTCCAGCTCCCGTTTCAGCCCCAGCAGGTCAGGGCTGCCCTCGTCCTCCAGCATTTTCTTGCACTCGCTCTCGGAGGACTCGATGTCGCCCTTCAGCCGCTGGAGCTTGCCCAGGAAGGCGCGGACGTCCTCGGCCTGGGACTGGAGGCTGTCAGAGTCTCTCCCGATGGGGCCCATGCTGTCCAGCTCATCATCCAGATCTGCCAGCTGGGAGAATATCTCCCTGACCCTGCTGTTGAACTGGCCGATCCCTTCCAGCTTGTTTTCCATGAGAGCACAGCAATCGTTGACTTTCTGCTTCACGGCCTTGAAGTCCTGCTGAGCCACCTCGGCTTGGCTCAAGAGCTGGGAGCAGTCAGATCCATCTGGAGCATCTTCTACCAGACCTTGAGTGAGGTTCTTCAGATAATCCACTTGTGGCTCCAGGGCCTGTAGCACCTCCTGCTGAGCCCTGAGCTTCTCCAAATTCTTGTTGCTGCAGGCTTGTGGCCCCAGGGCATCGTAGATCTCCAGCTGGTGCTTTGCCCCTTCCAGCTTCTTCTCGATGTTTTTGAAGCTCTCCTGGAACTCCTTGAGCCTCTGGGACATTTCTTCAATGGAGCCAGTCTTGGTTTGCAGCTCTTCTGTGATGGCATCCATCTTCTGGTTGATGCCGGCCTTCTCGTCGCGGATGTCATCCTCGTCCGTTTGGGAAGCGTCGGTCAGGATGTCAGCAGCGCTGTTGAGCATCTCCAGCAGGGACCGGCGCTTCTCCACGTCACTCAGCATGGCCTTGGACCTCAGGAGAGTGGCCTCCAGCTGCACTGGATCCAGGGTTACCTCCAGCTCTGCCATCCTCGCCTTGCAGTCCTCCACCCAGGGCAGGAGATCGTCCGCGTGCCGCTGGTACTTCTGAGCTTTCTGCAAGCAGTCCTTGAGCTTGGAGTGTCTGTCAGCAGCCTGCTTGCTGAGCTCCTCCCAGTGGCTTTTCAGGCTGACCAGCTGGTTCTGCAGAGTGGTCTTCTCCTCCCCAGGCTGGACCGAAAGCAGCAGAGATTCCCCCTCGGCCACAATCATCTCGTAGGAGCCGCTGTGTTGGTTGAGGCTCTTCTGGAACTCTTCTTGCTCCTGGATCTGGCTCTGCAGCCTCTCCAGTTTAGCAGAAATGGGTTGGCTCTGGGCTTGCTGGCACCTTTTGTCATCCAGCCAGGTCCTGAGCTCGTCAAACATGTGCTGGAACTGCTGGGAGCTGGCGAGCGCGGTCTGCAGTCGGTTCATCCGGTCGGCTGGAATGGCAACCAGATTAGGAGGCGACAATTAAGCTCAAATCAAATAAGCCGAGTGCAATTATTTGAAATCATCTCAGATGCACCAACTGCGTTTTGATTAACAGGAAAGAGCTTTCCATTGCATCACCAGCCCCTTTTTGCTCACTGATTCATCAATTTCTGAAGTAGTAAGAGGCAGTGGTAATGCAGAAGGTCTCAGTTCTCCTGACCAGTCCCTAAATGTAACCTCTCAGGAAACAGAAGATGCACCCCAAGGTCAGAGGGTGGCTTTCTTCATGCCCCAATCTGAATTTAGGAACCTGCTTTTTTTTCCCAAGCACAGGCCACCCTGCTTGGTGAAGAGCCACGTCAGTGGGGCTGAACACCTCTGCTCCCTCTCCAGGCTCAGGTGTTTCTGGAGTTGGAACTTGGGTCCCATATAAAACACCCATGAAGAACCCTATAAACTGACAAATGGTGCTTCCCCTATTATTTTTTTCTATTATTATTTCTCCCAGTGATGGAGGCAAAGAGCTTGACATCCCAGCATCTCTTAAACAAAACTCCTCCTCTATCTCACCTGCCAGATCTTCCAGCCCTTTGAGGGGAAGTGCCACTGTCTCCAGACGTTTCCTCAACTCATCTTTCAGGTACTGCTCCCCAATCAGGACAGAGAGGTCGTCACAGAGGGTCTGAGCCTCGGAGATCTCCTCCTCCAGCTGCTCCAGGTCCGAGCGGATCTCACTGGTCTCCTCCAGCTGCTGTTTGACAGCATCAGGCTGGGTGCTGATGGCAGACTGGCTGCTCAGACGCTGCCCAACAGCCTTCACCTTCTCTGAGAGGGCCTGGAGGAGCTCCTGGTACTGGGTGCTCTTTACTATGGCTTGGTCGATCTGGCTGGAGCGGGAGTTGAGGCGCTCCGTGAGCTCGGACCATTTCTGGTTGACCCCTTGGAGCTCATCCTGCACCTGGCTGGTGGATGGAGAAACATCTCCAGGGCCAGTCAGGATGCTCTGAGCTGCCTGGTTCAGCTGCTCATGCTGCTGTTGGCGAGCTTCGAATTCCTTCAGCATAAACTGGAACAGAAATAAAATAAAGATGTTTGCATAAAAGTGACAGCTCCGAGTACACACAGTCAAAACAAACCAGACCTCCAGGGGCTTTATCCAGCTCGTGGAATCAGCAGGAACAGGCCCTGGGCTGGGACAGCAGTCGGGCTGGGTAGCTCAGGATTTACTGTCACCTTGGAAGTTAAAAAGCTGGGAGGGGTCTGCGACTCCAGGACTTTGCTCTCTCTCTTATTTGTCTTGTAATGTAGCACAAACCACTTAGATGAGATGAAAATCTAATTACCTCCACTGGGGCTTTTCTGCTCCATGATGTGGCTGGTTGGAGCCATGTTAGGATTTGGAAGGAGGAGGAATGGGAAGGCAGAGGGGCAGCGTTAGCCAGCCCTGCAGAGCGTCAGCACCGGCCTTGTTTAAAGCAATTTCAGTCTCCAAGAGGGGCCAAGTGATTCACTGCTGAGTCAATGCAGAGCGGGAAGGGAGCTGAGCACCGCTCCCTTTCCGAGTTACTCACAGAGGTTTGGGCTCAGCGGGGTTTGGAGGACTTGGAAGAGGAGCCATGAGGTGTCTGAACACTCCCTGCACGCCACAGCGCTCACGAGACAAGCACTGAAAGCCCTGAAAACTCAGCTTCTGAGCTTGCTGACATGGTTTTCTAAGGATTCTCCCAGGACAGTGACTGTAAACATAGATATGTGTACATTCTTTCTGTTCCACGTCTTGTGATGGGCATCTCTCATGGCCAGTGCAGTGGGAAAGTGTTATCCTGACCATCCCATCCCTGGCTGGGGTCAGAAACCTATAAATGCTGGGAGGAAAAATAAACTTTCTCTTCTCTTCACCACACCTCGACCTGTGTCTGTGTGATCTATTCATCTTCAGCGGTAACACACAACCTTCCACGCTCTCCTCCATCCACAAACTCCCCTCACCTGCACCTGCTGCTTCTGAGCATTCAGCATGTTGGGGTCGATGGAGAGGGGCCCCAGCACGCTCATCATCAGCTCCTTCTCCATCAGCCAGGGCCGCAGCTGGGCCTCGGCAGCCTGGAACGTGGCCAGCTGCGTCGCCGACTCCTCCAGCTTCTGCTGCCGCGCCGCCGTGGCCTGGCTGGCCCTCTCCCACCTGCAGTCTGAAGCACCACCTCTGTTGGCCACGGTCAAGCTCCTGGCCAGCCCACCCCTCCACCACCAAGGTTTTCCCCTCCCCGTGGTTTTCCCAGTGGGAAGTCTCTGTTTTCCAGTAAAACCAGCGTGGTTCTATCCAGCCTCCATCTAATATCAAATCTACGTGGAAGCTCCGAGGAGAAAACCCTCCAAGCAGGATTTCTGTGCTCTAATCAGGACAGCCATGAGCTGGGCTGACCTTGGGTGAGCCATCTCCCATCCCTGGCCCCATAAATGAGGATTCTCCCACAGGTGCCTGTCCTCACACCGCACACTCAGACCTCCCAGACGGAGTCAACACCTTCCTGCTACTTCAAAGAAGGGAATCTCTGGGCTTCTTTTTGAACACACAGCCTTGTTTAGTCAACACTTAATTACCTAGGATAGCCTCTCTAATGACTAGAATTTTATATCAAGCAGTGAAGCTTTTAATCAAAATAATCAACCTGTGCTGCTAACACATTTTCCCCCCCTCCTTTTTTTTTTTTTTTTTTTTTTAAGGAGCAATTTAAGGAGGCAATCCTTTAAAATCCACATCCATCACAGAGATTCCATTAATCACGACAGTGCTCATCCCAGGAACACCTTCTGCACCAGACAGCTCAGAGATGGCTTTGCTATTTACTGAATTTTAATTAGAAGTGACTCTGCTCTAGCGTGACTTTGGGATCGCCCCACACTCCTGAACCACTTCTAACGTGATGTTTGGAGACAGAAGCCTCATTAATGCTTCAGGCACTTACTCAGGTCTTCCTGCATCTTCTTCCAGTTCGCTGCTTCTGGGGAATCTGGATATTTCTCCAGCAAGCCAGAAAGCGCTTCCTTTACCTTCTGGATCTTCCCAGAATTCTGTTCCAATTCAGCCAGAAATGCCTGGAAAAGAATGATTTGCTCTTCCTCAGATACAGGGCAAGAGAATCACTGAGTAGGAATGATGCAGCAGCTACAAGCTGGAGCTGGATAATTTGTGTTCTTTGCTCTTTAATTAAATCAATTTTTAGCACTATTGTGAGCTAACCTGGCTGCAGGGGCAGGGAAAGGCTGGGAATTGCTTTCCAGGAGTAGCAAGGGCTCCAAATAATCTCATTTTCCCTCAGCCTGATATCAACAGGGTCTAAAAGCAAAGGGGAACTTTGGGCTGCTGCTCCAAATGATCTGGGAATGCCCTTCTTTAACTCAGGGCAAACCCTTGAGGCTATCTTTGGGATCTTTGGGAGATGCATGGCAGGGGGGTGGAACTGGATGATCTCCAAGGGCCGTTTTGTGATCCTATGACCCCGGAAAGTCGGGGAGAGAAATCACCTTGTTGTGCTCAGCCTGGGCTCTCATCGTCTCCGTCTTGGTGGGCGAGGAGGAGGCGTCCAGCTCGGACAACATCCGTTCCTTGGACTCCAGCCACCTGAGCATGGAGCTGGCCTCCTCCTGCACCTCCTGCATGGTGTCCAGCCTGGCCGAGAGCTGCTGCAGGCGCTCGCGCAGCGCCGCGCCCAGCGCCTGGTACCGCCGGCTCACGTCCGACACGTCGCACTGGATCTCCGTCAGATCTGCGCCCAAAACTCCGCTTTGTTCTGCCAGCTCCCAACTGCTGCCCCCCTGTTCTCCACCCCACTCTGTCAGCTCCTAACCCAGCCACAGAGAGCTGGGGTGAGGAGCAAGAGGCTCGCTCTGCCCGCCCGCGGAGCGATGTGGCATCATCCTCACCTCTCCTGCCACGAGGGGTTTTCCACTCGTCCCCCCTATGCCCTTTGACAGTTTACAAACAAAGCTCTCTGTTCGTGAGCTTGATGTGAGCTGAGCCCCCTTTTCATAAAGCCACTGCTCATACAAGGTTAAATAATTTGGCACCAAGATGTGGAACCATTTTTATGCGCTTATTATCTCGCAGAACCGGTGAACTAACAGCAGGTAACGGGCAGTAATTAAAATTGCTCCTCAAACTGGAGGGTTGGATGCCGTGATAATCCCACAGAACCAATAAATTTAATTGCAAGCCTTAAAATGATCCCCCATTTATCAGCTCCTATCACCTGATGAGGTGTCAGGGTGCTGTCACCCCCCAAGGCTGCCCCTCTCCGTCCTTCAGCCCGACCTCCACCCTCCATCGCAGCATCTGAGAATTCCCAACCCACTGCCAAGCTCATTTCCCTTCCACTGGGATGCTGGCAGTGTCACACCGAGGTTTGGATTCCCGGGGAATGGGAATGCATGGATAACAAAGGGATGGGGGGAGGGCTAGGTGGTGCTGACAGTGAGCTCACCTTTGCAGGTGTGGTATCCGTTCACGCTGCCTCCTGAGGCTCCTGGAGCGGGCAGGGCAGCACCTGGGCAGAGGGGACAGGGACAAGAGGGACAAGAGGGACAAGACAGAAGTGTCAGGGATGCAGAAATCAAGTGATGAATGGCTGTGGCACGGCAGGGACCACCAAGCACTGATGTGGCGTCTCCGCTGCCCACCTGCCCAGCGCTGGGCATTAATTTGGTTTGGAGTCCCTTTATCTCTCCTTCTCCTGCTCCCTTCACTTTCCAACTGTTCCTGCTTTTTTCTGGAGCTTCTGGAGCTGGGCAGCTCTCTCAGCATCCCAGCATCAGAGAGCAGGGATAATGTGGCTGCAACACCTGGGACCACAGGTGTCCAGCCATGCCTGGGAACTTGCTACCCTGAGCATCATTTTGTGAATTATATCCAATAAAACTGTGAATGCCTCCCCTGAAGGGATTAATTCCCCCGTTCCCTCCTTTTTTTTTTTATGGGATGAAACTATTCAAGTCAGCCCTGTGCTCATGCTCTCTTTGCCCAGAGATGCACCAGGGTCCCTTCTCTGGACACCAGATGTCACAACCAAAGGGAGATTCACATTTTCAGACAAGTCTCTCTTTCCTAACCCCACATTTTAAAGCTTTCATGGACATCAGGGGCTGCACCTTTGGTCACCCACAAGCCTCTCCTCACTTCTCCTGATGGTTTCCCAAAGAACTGCTGATGAACTTAATCCTACCAAACATATCCAGACCATAAATTCCTGTAAATTCCCATCAGTGATGAGAGTCCAGGGACTTGTTCTCACAAGCTGGAAGACATCTTTGAGCCGGTTTCCAAAAGAACCAGACATAATCTCATTGCCTCACAGACCTGGAGCCAAAAGGGAGGCCAGTAAATCACATCTGACTATCGCAGCACCAAATGTCATCCAGATATGAAACCCAAACGCTGGGAGTTGATTGAAACACTCCAGCCCTCAGGAGGCTGAAGAACATCACCAGGAGAGAGCAGGAGCCACTTCCAGGAGCTCCCAAGCTTGAGCAGAGAGTGTTAGGTGTCCCCACAGCAAACACAGAGCTCGTTAGGCTGTAATTAATTAAGCCAAGTTAGGATGATGCATTAAAGCAATGAGCACCAGCGACTCAACCACTGGGCTGAGCCCCACGACACTCAGGTCACCACAGACCCTCTGAATTTGGTTAAAAGGGGGAAATAAGCCTGTTTTTTGTCAGAGAAGATGCAGTGATGACAGCAGAGCTGTCCTCAGGAGCGTCACCCACAACTCACCTGCCTTGGGCGGGCTGTTGGGGGCCGTAATCTCCACGATCAGGTTCTCCAGGAGGGTCCCTCTGCGGCCAATCTCCTCCACCTGCGGCCCCTTCCCCTTCCATTCCTCCAGGAGATCCTGCTCCAAAGCAAAGTTTGGGATTGGGGGCCACGCTTACCTGGCCACAGCCCTTCCCTCCTCACCTGTCCCCTCTGCGGTGCCACGGTGACAGCGGCTGCACCAGGGAAGTGGCTGTGACACATTTATTTTTGCCAGGGCGGGGAATCAAACAGCGAAAAGCTCTTCCCAGCTACTGGGTCTGTTGAAGGAAACCTTCTCCCTCCCACCATTCCGGGGACATCCCTCCTCCCCCTCGCTGCAGAGCCCAGCCGGGCTGAGCGCGATCCCGCGGCGTTGCGAGGGCTGCGGGTGACGCAGCAGAGTCAAACACCCCGGCACATCCCGATTTATCCCATCCCTGCTGGAGCGCAGCTCGGGTGACAGCACCACCTTCCACATCTGCCACGGGAAACACTCGGGGGGGAAAATGAGTGTGCTCCAGTCTCCCGCTCCCAAATCCCAGCCGGAGCAGGCACAGGGAGCGACAGGAACAGGGAAACTCTGCTCCCTGCTCCGCAGGCAGGATGCACACTGAGGATTCCTGGGACCATAAAACACCTCCCAGGCCTCTGCTGCCTGGGATTTCCTTCCCATCCCAGCATTTCAGGGCTTGAAAAAGCTCCCCTGGCCCACCTGGATGTGCTGCCTGCGCTGCTGCAGCTCCTGCGTGCCCAGGGAGGTCTCGGCAGGTGGAATTTTGCCTTCGCTCTCCCTCAGCCACTTCCTGATGGCTCCAACCAGATCCCGAAACTCATCCAGCTGCTCCTGGCAGGATGATGCATCCTTTTCTCTGGGAGTGAAAAGGTTTTGGAGAGTCAGAGCTCGTGCTCTGCCTTGTAATTACCCCCTCCTGAATGAAGCACAGTTGTGTCTCCAGGAGCCCTTTTAAAAATTATTATTATTATTGTTATAATTATATTACTATTATTATTATTTTTATTATTATTTCCAGTGGTAGTAATATTCTTATTAGCATTATAATTATTTATTTAGATATTATTATTTCTTTTTACATTTTCAATTTTACATATTATATTTTATATATTATTGTTGTCATTATTATTAATAATATTATTATAGTTATATTAATTATATTAAGTATATTAATTATATAGTACATTATATGTTATTATATATAATGTATTATATATTTATATAATTATATATGATATATTATTAATAATACATAATTATTGATATGATATGATATGATATGGTATGATATGATATGATATGATATGATATGATATGATATGATATTACATTATATTATATTATATTATATTATTATATTATTACATTATATTACATTATATTACATTATATTACATTATATTACATTATATCATATCATATCATATCATATCATATATCATATCATATCATAATATTGATATTGATAATATACTAATACTAATACTAATAATATTTTTGCCTGGGAACAGCACAAAATGGGGTGCACCCACTGCTAGCCCCTCACTGCTGCTGACCCCCTCAGATTCTGGCTGGTGACACTTTTGGGCACCCCAGTGGTGGCCACCAGCCACGGGACCACCACTACCAACCTGCCCTGGCTCTTTGTCCTGGGAAAAGCGACATTTTTGGGAAGACAGGGCTCATTCCTGCCGTGTCCCCCCTGGCCCCTGCACCCCTGGGGAGTCCAGGCTGCGCTGCCCCTCCTCCCTGGCCACAGCTCCATCCACTCAGCCCATCCTGGAGGAACAGAGCAGCCCCTGGATGGGAGTCACGGGCTCCTCTGGCTCGTCCTTGCCAGCCACAGCTGCCTGCACAGCGCTGGATTACGGGGGATTTTTGGGAGTTTCATCCTCTTTCCCCACCACCTTCCCCGCATCCCCGCAGGGATTTCGGAGATACAGCCAGACAGAGGTGTGACTCCTGGGGATGCTGCTGCTCTGGCCCTGCTCAAACCCCCTTTTCTCCCCATTTCAGGGCACTCCAGGATCGGGCTGCAGCCAGCAGGACGCTCTGGGATGGAGCGCTGGCAGCCCACGCTCCGGGAGCTGGGAAACGCGGAGCTCCGGCTCCTGCTGCGGCACCAGGAATTCTCACAACGCCCCCAGCCAAGGCTTTTTTTAAAGCGTCAGCTGGAGCAGAGCTGCCTCAGGATCCTGGCGTGGGAGGAGGGCGGCAGGAAGAGTTGGCTCATTCCCCCCACTCCTTGGAAAGGAGATCTCCACACAGGGTCTTGCTCGGACCACGAAGCCACCCCCAAGCTCCTCTCCCCGGGACTCACCTGTCCTTTGCCACCTTCTGTAGCTGCAGGAAATCTTTCTTCAGGCTCTGCAGCTTCTCCTGCTGCTGGAAGGCGCTGGGGGCGAAGCCACAGGAGCTCAGCTCCTCAGCCAGGTGCTCCAGGGTGGCCAGGTCCTCCTGGTGCTGCCTCATCTCCGAATTCAGCTCCTGCCAAGAGCAAAGGGTGATGCTGCCCACGGTCCCCAGCAGCAGAGGGGATGAACCGGACAGTGCCACGTCCTGCTGGCCTGGGGAGACCCTCGGTGGGCAGTGCCCTGCGTGGCACCAGTGCCAGGTGCTGGGCACAGCTCACTGACCCCTGCTCACCCAGCACTGAGCAGCTGCAGGGGCAAATCCCACTTTCCCCAGTGCTGGTGACTGGGATGGGAACTGGGATCCATGGGATGGGATGGGATGGGATGGGATGGGATGGGATGGGATGGGATGGGATGGGATGGGATCCATGGGATGGGATCCATGGGATGGGATCCATGGGATGGGATGGGATGGGATGGGATGGGATGGGATCCATGGGATGGGATCCATGGGATGGGATCCATGGGATGGGATGGGATGGGATGGGATGGGATGGGATGGGATGGGATGGGATGGGATCCATGGGATGGGATCCATGGGATGGGATCCATGGGATGGGATCCATGGGATGGGATGGGATGGGATGGGATGGGATGGGATGGGATGGGATGGGATGGGATGGGATGGGATGGGATGGGATGGGATCCATGGGATGGGATGGGATGGGATGGGATGGGATGGGATGGGATGGGATCCATGGGATGGGATGGGATGGGATGGGATCCATGGGATGGGATCCATGGGATGGGATCCATGGGATGGGATGAGATGGGGGTCCTAGACCAAACCAAATCAACCCCTCCCACAGCACAAGTGTCTGGTTTCATGTCATCTTCCAGCATTTCTGAGGCTGTGGATAAGCCCCCTCTGCAGCAGAAGAGTTTTGTGAAGCCAGAGCAAGGAATCCTTCACAGCCACCATGGCCCAGAGCCCCCCTGAGAGTGTCCAAGGCAACCCTGAACAACCTGCTCTAGTGGAAAGTGCCCCTGGGAGGGGGCTTGGAATGAGATCATCTTTAAGGTCCCTTCCAACCCAAACCATTTCAGGAATCTCTAAGACCTCCAAGGTCTCTGTCACACCCTGCACTGCCCTCACTGCCAGCACAGGGGTATTTTGCTGTATTAACCTTTATTTTATTTGTCTTTAATTGGTAAAATCCTGCTACATTTGGACTGGATCCTAAAGCCTGGCCACAGATCCCATCTGGAAACCAGCCTGGCTCCTGGGGAATGCTACCCCCTTCTCCCACAGCTGCAGACCCCTGGTGCAGGCAGAACCTCCTCCCTCATGCCTCACCTGGATGTGCTGGGAGAAGTGAGCGATGTCCCGGTCCGGCTGATTCCCCGACGCCAACATCCGCGTCCTGCTCTCCGTGAACTGCCGCAGCTTCTCCGACAGCTGCTCGTACTGCTCCACCTTGGGCAGGAGGCCCTTGAGGGCATCCTCCCGCTCCTGCTGCTGCTGGCACAGCCTCCCAAAGTGCTCTGTCACCTGGGCCAGCTTGTCCTGCAGGGCAGAGGCCGCGGGGCTGTCGGTGGTCTCCGTGAAGCGTGTCACCATCTCCCGGGTGGCCTCCAGGCAGCTCTTCTGCCGGGCAATGTCCTGCTTCAGCTTCTGTGGGGAGCACAGGGAGGGCTTTTTAAAGAAGGTTCTTGAGCAGAACTACCTGGGCTGCCCCTGGGGAGCAGCAGCAGGTGCTGTTACACAAGCAGAGCTGGGAAAAAAAATGGTTTTGTATTGCAGTTTTCCTTTCCTTTCTGACCTGCCTGACACGCTCTGCTTTTCCCCGTGTCTGAAATGTTGTTAGCAAAGAAAAAAAGGAGATTTTCAGCAAGTCTGTGACCTTGCAGAGTTGGCACAGAGATGCTGGAGCTGGAAATGTCCAAGGTCAGATTGTACAGGGCCCTAAGCAACCTGCTCCAGTGGAAGGTGTCCCTGCCTGGACACTGGAATTAGACGGTCTTTAAGGTTTCTTCCCACCCAAACCATTCTGTGATTCTATGAAAATAAAAACTTTCTGCTCATATTCTTTTTTTAGAGGTTTTTTTGATGCTTTCAGAAGTCAGCAGTTAAACCCCAGCACGGTGCAGGTGCTGCTCGGGGCTGTTTGGGGTGAGGGAGCCGGGCCCGCTCTTACCATGCTGGTGGCAAGCGAGTCCTGGATGGAGGCAGAGGAGAGCACAGCTGGCTGGTCCTTCTCCAGGCTCTTCTCAATCTCAGCCACCGACTGGAGAAGGCTCTCCAGGCTCTCCTGGACGCTCTGGGACTGGGCAATGGATTTCTGCAGCAGGTCGGAGCGCTCGGACATCTGCTGGGAGAGGCTCTGGAAGCGGCTGACGATGGCATCTGCAGGGTCCAGCGCAGAGGACACTCAGTGGCACAGAGCTCCAAGAGCCCAGAGAGCAGCCAGCCTCACCTCTGGCTCCCCCAACACTCTCAGTGGTGACAAATCCCTGCCACCAAACTCAGCAGCGAGACACAAGCGGCCACACCCCTCCCCAAACGCAAACACAAACCCTGAGGATGCGCTGCCCTGTGGTTACCCCCAAAAATTCCCCAAAAAGTGATTTATCTTTGCCCCTTCTGGCTTGTTCTCACTCCCCCCAGCCCTCCCTGCCAACGCTGGCAGCTGCTTTGCTCTGTACCTGTTGTTTCCTGAATGTGGCCGTGGTCTGGGGCCGGCTGCCCTTGGATGTCCAGCAGGGTCCGAGCTGCTTTCTGGAGCTTCTCCACTGGCACCTGGTGCTCAGCCAGGTCTCCCTGCAGCTGCTGTTCTCACACAAGAGAAGACAAAATCAGAGATCAGCATTCCCACGCTCATGGAGCTCCTTTTGAGGGATTCTCTGCACTTGGTCACTAAATCATTAAGAAATGATGGAAAAATCTACCCCTACACTGCAGGCAGAGCTGGATCAGAGGGTTTGGGCTGTCCCAGCACCCTCGTGGGGGAGGAATGTCCCCCTCTGTGTCCCTCTGGGCTGTCTGTGACTGCAGCCCCTGCTCTGACATCTCTCCCAGAAGTCTGACCCCACCTAGACAGCACCAGGACCTGCTACATCTGCAGGTGCTTCTTTATCCTCAACCACAATAAAACCCCAACGAGTCGAGTCTCCCCTCTGCTGCTGACCCCTCAGAGCAGCCAAATCCCCATCCAGGCTCCAGCACTCCCCAGGAAATCCCCCGAGGTCCCTGTACCTTGGTGCTGGCGAGCTGCTTCTGCAGCACAGCCAGATCTGATGAAACCGTCTCTGAGAGCAACTTCCCGAGGGCAGCTTCACTCTCCTGCAGCCACGTGCTGAGAGACTCTGCCACCTCCTGGAACTGCTGGTAGTGATCCAGCAAGGTGTTCAGGTGGGAGCCCAGCTTGGAGCACTGCAAAGGAGCAACGAGAGGTGACAGGGATGCACACACAAGCACTGAGGGAATAGGCACAGAAATCATCCAGAAAGAAAAGACAATTTACAAAACTCATGTGGCCCTGAAAACTCAGCTTTTGAGCTTGCTGACATGGTTTTCTAAAGACTTTCCCAGGACAGTAACTGTAAACATAGATATGTGTACATTCTTTCTGTTCCACGTCTTGTGATGGGCATCTCTCATGGCCAGTGCAGGGGGAAAGTGTTATCCTGACCATCCCATCCCTGGCTGGGGTCAGAAACCTGTAAATCCTGGGAGGAAAAATAAACTTTCTCTTCTTTTCACCACACCTCGACCTGTGTCTGTGTGATCTGTTCATCTTCAGCGGTAACAAACTCCATCTTGCCACAGGCTAAATGAATTACCAGGGGTAACAGGCAGACCAACAGCAAGACAAGGGTGTTTGTTGCCCAAGCCCTGAAGGAGACAATCCTTATCCTACAACCTATAAATGTCCTGGGAGTCCAGGCAAGCAGCTGGGACAAATCTCCCTCTGCCATCGCTGCACGGGAGGACAGGAGCAGCCCCCTCCCATACCTTGGAGTGCAGCCTGGTGTATCTCTGCGTGGCATCCTCCAGCTTGCTCTTCACCACACTCCTGGGCATCAACAGCTGGGATTCGGCATCCTCAGCGTCCTCATCCAGAAACTTCTGCCCCGACATGGTGACGAAGCGCAGGTCGCCCTTGTGCGAGATCACGTCCTCCGAGAAGCTGCCCTGGCGCCGCAGCAGCCGCCCGAGGGAGGCAGGGTCACCGTCCCCCTCGCACATCCCCTCCAGCTCCTGCTCCGCCTGCTCCAGCCAGGCCTGGAACTCGCCGTGGTCCCGCAGGAACTTCTGGAGCTCATCCTGCAGGAGCTGCACCCGCTTCAGCCGCGCCTCCGAGCGCGCCAGCGCCGCCGGGTACCGAGCCCTGAGCTCGGCCAGCCGCGCCTGCAGCCGCTGCCGCTCCTCCCCGGGCAGGCTGTGCCCGTGCCTCTCCAGGAAAGCCTGTGCTGACTGCGTGGCCAGGATGATGTCCTGCTGCTGGGACAGCAGCTCCTGGTGCTGCACCTGAAAGATGCAGGGGGCAAAGGTGAGGCTGGGCAGCGAGGGGCTCTGCCCGCCGTGCGTGACCGAGCCGCTGCCGCCTCCAGCAGCCGTGGATGTGCCGTCCCTGGAAGGGCTCACGGCCAGATTGGAGCAGCCTGGTGCAGGGGAAGGTGTCCCTGCCCATGGCAGGCAGTGGAACAGGAGCTGGGGTTGTTCAGCCTGGAGGAAAGGAGACCCAGAGGTGACCTTAGCAGTGTCCACAGCTCCCTGAAGGGCAGCTGTGGGCAGCTGGGGTCGGTCTCCTTCTCCAGGCAGCACTGACAGAACCAGAGGACACAGCCTCAAGCTGTGCCAGGGGAAATAGAGGTTGGACAGCAGGAAAAGGTTTTTTACAGAAAGGGTGGTAAGGTTTTGGAATGGTCTGCCTGGGGAGGTGGTGGAGTCACCATCCCTGGTTTGTTTATAAAAGCCTGGATGTGGCACTCGGTGCCGTGGTCTGGTTGAGGTGTTAGGGCTGGGTTGGAGTCAATGATCTTGAAGGTCTCTTCCAACCTGGTGATTCTGTGTTTCTGCCACCTTTAAGGTCCTTTCCAACTCAAACCTTTCCATGATTCTGTGACAAAGCACAGAAGGGTGGGGAGAACTGGGAACATCCCAGGCCGGGCTCCAGGAGCGCTGCCCACAGCAGAGTGACCCCTTCTGCGGCCACCACGGGCACCTTCTGGACCCTGGTTACACCTTGCCATGGCACACACCCATCACACACCCCTCATCTCCTGCAGGAAGCCAGGCAGGGCCCTCCCGAGCATCCCACACAGACAATCCCGTGTTTCAGACCCATCCAGCACCGGGCAGGAGGTTTTGGGTGGGATGAGGGGTCAGTGCTGACCTTCAGCCTCTCGTGCAGCTCATCCAGGCTCTCAGCAGCGCTGTCTGCTTCCACAGCGTGGCCATCAGGGACATCCCCAGCGCTTTTCCCTGCTTGTGTCCCCGTCCCTTGAGTGACAGGGTGTGGTCTGTACTCGGGGAGCCCTCCCTTCTGCTCCAGCGATGCCACCCAGCTCAGAAGGGAATCGATCTTATTGCTGCTCTCCTCCAGCTCCTTGGCAGCTTTCACCTGAAAGCACAAGGGCTCCAGATAAGAATGACCCAGTTCCTGCGTGTTCAGCAAACTGCTGCACGGGGGAGGGAGACAAAAGTCAGCAGAAGGGACAAAAAAAGAAAACCAACAAAAAACCCGAGGAGTTTCCCAGCCTCAGCAAATGCCTGAGACACTCCCAGACCCTTTGTGGCTCTCTGGAAGGTGAAGAGAAGCTATGAAAAAACTCAGCCTCGCTGCTACGTTGAATTTCTCATCCTGATACAAGCCAGGATACAACTTTTATACAACTTTATTATACTTATATTTATTTGCACTTATATTTATTTATACTTATATTTATTTGTACTTATATTTATTTATACTTATATTTATTTGTACTTATATTTATTTATACTTACTTATATTTATTTGTACTTATATTTATTTATACTTATATTTATTTGTACTTATATTTATTTGTACTTATATTTATATTATATTTATACTTTTTTATATACAACTTTTTCCTGATACAACCCAAAAGGGCTGGGATGTGATTGACAATGCTGGTGCATTAAGGGTCATCCCAAAGGCAGAGTTAGGGACCTTTTCCTCCCCCATTCCCTCCACAACCAGCTCATCCCTGGCTGCAACTCCCAAGGCATTTCACCACAGAAATACCTGGGGGGAACACCCAGGAAGGAGCCACAAATTGCTCTGTGCTGCATCACCCAAGACCTGAGAGTCCCCCTCGAGCAAAGCCTGGAGGCTCTGCAGCTCCTGGCACGTTACCTTCTCGGTCTCCTGCTGCACTGCAGCACTCACAGCACTCTCCAGCTCCTTCTGGGCCACCTCTGTCCTCTCCTGCAGGGACTGGTACTGCTCCTTGGCACGCTGCAGGTCCTGCTGCAGTGCTGCCAGCTCCCCGGGCTCCAGCTTGGCCTTGTTCTCCTCCAGAAACTGCTCTGTGCTCTTCAGGACGCCGGCGAAGGAGGCGGCTCTGCTGTGCATGCTCCTCTGCAGCTCCTGGGTGGGCGATGCCATCAGCCTCTGGCTGCTCCCCAGGTGACCCCTCTGCCCCTCTGCCCCTCAGTTTTGAACTATCACTGACCTTAACATCGCTCTGCCTCTGCTGCAAGGCAGGCAGGTCCCCTTCTGCTCCCTGCTGCCCTGCCAGCGCGTCCTCTGCCTGGCCCAGCCAGCGGCTCAGCTCGGCCAGGCTCTGTGCCCGGGCTGCCTGTTGCTCCTGCAGCGTCTGTGGGCACAGCAAAGGGGACAGGGCACAGTCAGAGCCAGCCCTGCTCCTCCTCCCACGCTGCTGAAAGGCAAGGTGAGGTTACAGCAGCTCCTGGAGGGGAGGATGCAGCACAGAAAACTTTGTGGCTCTCCAGGTGGCGCGGCCCTGCCCAGCTTGGTGGCACCTTGGGCACCACCAGAGGTTTCTCTCCGAGGAGCCTGTTCAGCTCCAAGCTGCGCTGCTCTCCCAGGAAAACTCAGCCAGGAGTTTCTGTGCCTTTTCCATTCCACCTTACAAACATTTAAACAGCAGCAGAAACTCGCTGAACGAGAGGCAACAACGGCCTGGGTCAGGCAGCGCCGCTGTGGAGCTCCAGACAACCCCAAATCGGGGGTTTTTTTCATGATTTGGGGTTGGGAAGGGAGCCCTGGAGAGAGAAAGTGTTTCTGTAGCTGATCCAGCCCCTCTTTTTGCTGCCAGAGCACAACACAGAAGCGCCTGTTTGAGCAATTGAGCATGATGTGACCTGAGAGTCCCTGAGACACCCCCGTGCCCCCTGCCGGGGGGACAAAAGGCTCTTTGAGTTTTTCACTGGGCATTTCAGCAAGGTGATGAACAAACTTGTGCAAAACACTGTGCCTGCTTCTCCCAGCCATAAGAGAGAACAACAGAAGCAAATTGAAAGAGCCTTCTTTAAGAGCTCTTCAGCTGCAAAGCGAGTTCTTCCTGGGTTAGGATGGGCGCACACTCAATCTGAAAAGGCAAAGCAAACTGGTTAATACACACACACACACTCCAGAGAGGACAGGCAAGAGTTACAGAGAGCAACTGTTAATAAAAAACCCCCACATTAATCCTGTCTTGGGTGAGAGGATCCATGCAGTGCTGGGTGCTGCAGCAGTGCAGCAGAGAGCTGGGGACTTGTTTTTGTCCTTGCCAGCTGTTTCCCTGGGCCAGCAATGCCTGATGTGTGCAGTGGAAAGGACTTTAAGACTGTTGGGGGTCTGTGGGACACACACACATCCCCTTTCAGGGATTTTGGGGTGGTTACAGGGTTTATTCCACCCAAGCCCCAAACGACTCCATGTCCAGCAGAGAACTGCTGCCCAGACCCCTGTATTTTGTGAGCAAAGCAACCTTCTGCTTGCTAGGAAGAAGAAAAGACTTTTAGAGGAAGCTGATGATGTGCAGTGAGAACTCCTGAACTGGGAGTGGCATGCAGGGGAAATCCCAAACTGGAGGAGCCTCAGCTCCCGCTGCTGCGGCTGGGAGAGCAAAGGGCAGCCAGGAGGAGATGTCTCACAACCTTCACCTGGTCTGTCTGCTGGAGACAGACCTGCAGCACCTCCAGCCGCGCTGTCACACGCTCTGACAGGTCCCTGAAGGCTTTCTGCAGCTCGTTCAGCAGCCTCAGCAGCTGCCTGCTCTGCTGGGGGGTTAAATCCTGGGCGTGCTCCGAGATGAGGAGCTGGATGTCGAAGGCGGCGGCGTCCAGCTCAGCCTTGGTGTCAGCAAGGGGCTCCTTCAGCTCCTGAACGGGAGAGAAAAGGTTAAAACGAGCAAAATGACCCTTCAGACTGCTGCACTGCCTCCCATCTGCAGGTACCACGGGAAATGTGTTCCAGAAACACCAAATTCTCCCAAAACAGCGCTCAGCATGCAGGTGAGAGCATCTCACCACAGGGATTTTCCAGCTTCCCTCTGCACCTCACCAAGAGGTTTATTGGATGTGTGTAGGGCTGAAGATGATCCAGGCCTGGCCACAGTGACTCAACGTGCCACCACCAGCTCTCTAAACCTTCAATCCTCTGATTTCCAAGCCAAACTTGGAAACAATCTTTAAAGCTACTGCTAGAAGATGGGTGAGGAGACTGGGCTCCAAATGCAGGTGATGGAGACCAGGGCAGGTGTGATGGAGCAGCCTCCCTGAGGATGCAGCTCTCTCCTCAGCAGGAATCTCCTGGGGATGCAGCTCTCTCCTCAGCAGGAATCTCCTGAGGATGCAGCTCTCTCCTCAGCAGGAATCTCTCTCCTCAGCAGGAATCTCCTGAGGATGCAGCTCTCTCCTCAGCAGGAATCTCCTGAGGATGCAGCTCTCTCCTCAGCAGGAACCTCCCCAGGTCACTCAGCCACCAGCACACCCTTGCACAGGAGTGTGTTCAAACAGCCAAACCAGGCTGTGTGTCCTGATATGATTTTTGTGGTTATTTTTCCCCTTGAACTGAAGTTGATGAGAGAGAGGCACTTTTCTCTCGTTGGATCTTGGTTGTTTATTCTTCTCTTATCAGCATCACATGTACACATGGTACAAGGAGCTGCGTGCACCAAGATAGAAAGGTGCAAAATGGCTAACAAGGATCTTCTTCAAGGTCTTTAATATGTCCATTTACCCAATTAACAGATGCCAACTAAATTATTTTTCTTAATGACCTCAATGACCTGTGTGCTCCACTGTGGCATTCTCTATCCAATCACCTACTACCACCCAAAAACCTCTGGAAGAAGAAAATAAAGAAAGAAGAAGGACAGGAGACAACACCCATCTTGTCTTCTACTCTCTAAACTACTTTAAAAACTCCAAACTTTAACTTTTTCACCCAGTGACATAAGAAAACTTTCTAATTCACACATTTAAATTCTTAGCTTTTCTATTTAACCTCAACAGCTGTTTTCAGGATGTTGTATGAAATTCAGAGCTTTCCTGGATGTCAGAGCCAGGTTTCAGAGAGGAGGGCAGGCTCACTGTGCCTCTGACTCCAGCAGCTGTGTGTCATGGAATCAGGTGATTCTGGAGAACACCCAACACAGCTGCAGCACCAGCTCAGGGCAAACCCCTGCTCAGCTCTGGGAGTGAATCAGGATTAAAAGCTTCTCCTCTGTGCAGAGAGCCTGCAGGATTAGGGGCATTGCCATGGTTACCTTGTAGTGCTGCAGGCAGCGGCTCAAGCTGCTGGCATCGGTGTCAAGCTGCTGGAAATCGCTGTCACCCAGAGACTCTGCAGTGCCAGACACCCAGCCCAGCAGCTCCTGGAGCTTGTCCTGAAGAGACTCGTGATGGGCCAGGATTTTAGCCTTCAAACCAGAAATTCATCGTTTAAAGGAGGAATTTTGGGAAGTTTGTGGGGCAGCAGGGGGAATTTGCCAGCTCTACCTTCTCAGCTTCTGCTGCCCCACGGAGGTTTTGCAGCCGGGACTGCAGGACTTGGTTTGCAGAGCCCAGAGACTTCTGGAGGTTCTTGGCATCCTTCTCCAGAGCCTTCAGTAACTGCTCAGGGACTTCTTCAGGGGGGTTGGCCACAATCCTCTGCACAGCATCCAGCTCCTGATTCACTGGGAAGCTCAGCTCCTGCAGCTCAGCGCCCAGGGCCTGAGACAGAGAGAGACAGCAGGCTGCCTTCACCTCCCTGCTGCCAAAACCCAGCAGGGATCTGAGTCTGGGAAGATTCATCACCACCCTGCAGCCCTGCTCAGCTGCCAGCACTCTCCTGCCTTTCTCCAGGCTGTAAAATTCCTATCAGCCAAGCTCAGGGTGTTGTCTGAGCAGGGAGGAGAAGGAGGATGGGTCGGAAGGAGGGATGAGTTTTGATATAAAAGCCTGTTAAACTTGAGACAAAGCTCCCAGAAGGGCTGCAAGGAAGCTGGGGAGAGCGGGGAAAGCTCTGTCTAACACCAGCCAAGCCTGGCCCAGCCTCACTCACCTCTGCTTGCTGCCTCAGGTCGTGCAGGGCTGCCAAATCCTGCTCTGCCGGCTGCACCCGTTTGATTCTCATCTCGATGTCTCGGAGCATGGAGAGATAAGATACCAGCCTCTGGTCGTGCTCCAGACACATCTTCTTGCTGAACTTGATCTGCAGAATCAGACAGGAAATCAAAGCTTCAAACTTAGGCAGAAAAGGAGACAAAGTGTTATATAAAATTATTTATTTTTTTTTCCCCCAAAGGAGAAATACGTTAATAATGTTCCCGCTCATGGACTTGCCACTTGCCAGCCTTATCTGCAAGATTTACTAGAGGAAAAATAAAACACAGGGTTCTTTTTCCAACATAAGCTTATAAATGGCAAGAGATCTCTTGGTGTTGCAGCAGAAGTGCCAAAAAAAAAAAGACTTGTACTCGTTAGTCATTTAGCAGTAATAAAGGAGCCACAACCGAGCCCTGAGTGTTTCCAGTTGTACATCACCAGCTCCTCTGCCAAATCCACTGCAGCTGATCCTGCAACATCCACTCCTGTTCTTCAGCTGCCCTCTGTGACGAGGATCCCAGACAGATTTAGCACCAAATATCCACAAATAGCTCAGAAAAAATTGCCAAAATAGCAAAAAATATATTCACTGACCTGGGCTGGTCTGGTGGAGTCCCTGGAGGTTTCCAGCAGCTCCCCCTCCATGATCACGGGTAAGAGCAAACCCCGATCGCCCGGAGCCGGCTGCTTGCTCCTCTCCTGGGGGGTTTCTTCCTGGGATTTTGGGGGGCCAGGGGCTCCTCCTTGGTCTGCTCTGAGCTCAGCTGTGTGCTCCTGCTGTCTCTCCTCTCCGAGCTCCAGGATTGTGGAGCTTTCCTGAACTTCTGTGGGTTCCTCTCTGATAATTAAGTGATGGGGCAGCTCCCGTGGCAGGGTGGCTGTGCTGGACACATCCCCGCTGGTTTCCAGCCTGGTGTCATCCTGAGCCATCCTTTCCTCTCGGCTCAGTTCCTCCAAGGAACCCTGACCATCCTTGATCCCACCTCTCACCACCTCTCGATCCTCCCCTTGCTCGGGGGGCACAGGGAACACCTGATCCTGGCCAGGGCTTTCTGGATCTTTCCCAGGAATTGTTTTCTTCTCTTTCCCAGCCTTGGCTGTGTCTCGTGCCAAGCCAGCAGCGCTCTCGATGCTGGATTCATGTTTTGGCTCTGGCACCCTGGAGACAGAGTGCTCCTCCTCAGCCTTTTTCCTTGGAATTTCATGGGAAACCAGAGAAGGAAGGAGCTGCTTTTCTGCAGAGGGTTTCTCTGGCTGAGCACTGTCTCCTGGAATGCTGCCCTGCTTTGCTTTCTTCTTCTTGCTTTTCTGTTTCTGGCTAGGCTTTAGCACCATTTCAATTGTTTTTTCCTGATCACCTTCTGTGTGAGAGGGTTCTCTTTTCCTGGCAGCTTTTTTGCCTGCAAGCTCATCTCCTGCAGGCCCCACAGGACCCTCAGGGGGTTCCCCAGACTCTGCAGGACCCATCCCTGGCCCCACACTGATGGATTCCCTCGGGGCTGCTGCTGTGTCCTGGACCACGCTGCTCACGCTCTCTCCTCGCCCAGAAGCCACCACTGGACCTTCTCCACCTGCCACAACTTCCTCTGCACCCACAAACTCTCTCCTCCTCCTCCTCCTCTCCTCCTCGTGAAGCACCTCTGTGCCCAAGAACAACTGCTCCTTCTCCAAGCCCTCTCTCTCGACTTTCCCTGTCCCTCCCTCCACTTCTCCCCTCCATTCCTTCACCTGGGATCTGCCTTTTGGGATCCCTTTTCCCACAGCCCCTGCCACCAGTGTCTCTTGAGGGAGAGAGGCTGTCCCCAGCACTGAGGGGTGCTCTGGAGTCACCTCGGCCTTCGCCTGGGGATGATGAAGATGAGGATGTTCGTCTTGGGGACTGACCCCACCTTCTGAAGCTTCCTGGGGTTTTAATTTCCTTCCTGCCCGTGCTTTGGGGGGTTTCTCAGCGGCAGCACTCTGATCAGGGCTCACAGCTTCAGGCTGAGCTTTGGGCTCAGCATCATCAGACCTGCCGGGGAGGACGACACCTTCCTCTTTTGGGGACAACCTTTCTATTTTTTCCTGTGAAAGCTGCATCTTTTCTACTTCGCCGACCTCAGAACCAACTCCCTCTCCACGCACTTGCACATCCCCAAGAGCAGCAGCTAATTTCTGGCTAATCAGCCCTTTCCCAACAGCTTCCTTCACCGTCAACCTCCTCCCACCGGGGGCACCAACAATCCCCCCGGCCCTGAGCTGGTTGGTGGCGATGACTTTGGCCATGGCCTCATCCAGCACCCCTCGTTCCACGGCTGCCCTCAGGGACAGCCTCTTGCTGACGGTGCCCTCCACCACCCCTCCACTGTCTGCCTGTGCCTGCAGCAGCCTCAGGGTGGGCAGGGGGTCCACCCTCCCCAGCCTCAGCGCCTCAGCACAGGGCAGCTCGCTCCCTGTCACCTCGTCCCTGATGGCCTGCCAGGGATGGACCTCCAGGTACCTCTGGCCGGACTCGATATCGATTTTACACTTCTTCAGGAGCTCCGAGTAGGGAACGATCAGGCAGGTCTCGGGATCTACAATCCCTTCTCTCATTTCTGAAGATGACAGGACTTTCTCCACCACCTGCTGGGGCACCAAGCCTTCCTGCACCGCTTGGCGCAGCGCCAGTCGCTGGCCAGAAGCTGGGTCAAGGATGCTTCCGCTCTCAGCCTGGATCTCCTGCACTTTCCTCTGGAATTCTGGGCTAAGGAGCCCCAGTGACACTGCCTGGGGCAAGGGCAGCTTCTCCTTCGTAGCTGGATGGACAAAGCCCTGCAGGACCACACCTTCAGCCTTCCTGAGCTCCTCGCACAACTCTGGACTGATCAAACCGTGTTCCATGGCGCTGTCCACCGAAAGCCTCATCCCAGACACGTGATGGATGATTCCTCCATCAGCAACCTGCTTGGTCAAGAGCTGAAGAGCTTCTTCCTTCTCGAGGAGCCCTTTCTCAACAGACTCTGCCACAGTCAAAGCCCGTTTGGTTTCAGGATCCACAATTCCGCTGGTCTCAGCCTGTAAATTAACGAGCTTCTGCCTGGTTGCCTCATCAGTGCCCTTGCCCTTGGAAGCCTTCTCCAGCCTGACCAGCCCTGAATGACTCGTTGGCTCGATGAGGCCCAGATTTGAAGCCAGAGTCACCGACACTTTTTTGCCACGTTTCAAGTCCACAATCCCCCCCGTAACCACCTGCCCTTCCAAGATCCTCATGGCTGTCTCCTTGTCCAGAAGGCCAACGGCAGCAGCGTCCTTGATGGAGTAGACAAAGTTGTTGCCTGGGTCGAGGACGCCGCTTATGGCTCTGTCGGAGGCGAGGACCTTCTGGAGCAGCTCCTCATCCATCAGGCCTTCCTCAATCACGTCCTCGGTGCTCAAGGCTTCGCACACCTGAGAGTCAAAGAAGCCACTGAACATCTTCATCCTCT
Organism: Cyanistes caeruleus; assembly: GCF_971803275.1. Lineage (NCBI taxonomy): Eukaryota > Metazoa > Chordata > Aves > Passeriformes > Paridae > Cyanistes > Cyanistes caeruleus. Next base: position 4,659,104 of record NC_141726.1, on the reverse strand, counting down.
CCATCAGCTTCACGGCCGTGTGGCTGGACACGGCTCCGGAGGCCACCGCCTCATCCAGCAGCAGCGTCCTGCCCGTCTGCTCCTGGGTGATGCCACCACTCTGCAGCTGCATCAGGAGCTTTTCCAAAGTGTCCTCTGCCTCCTGCTCCTCAGAGGCTGGCAGGGATGGCTCCTCAACGCCCTCATCTCCTAACACTTCTTCCCACTCTCCTTCTTCCGCTTCCAACACGCTTCCCGTGGCCTTGCTTTGCCTCTCTGCCTCTCCACCTGTGGGGAGCACGAGCTCCTCTCCTCCCAGCACACCATTTCCCACTGTCTCCTCCTTCAGAAAACCAACCTCTCCAACATCTTCTGCCTCTCCTTCAGGCTCCCTCACGCCCTGAGACGTCTCTGATGTGATTTTCACTCTGTGTCGACTTTCTGGAACACCCATTGCTATGCAGATTTCACTTTTCACAACCACTGCCCCACTTTCCAATGCCCTCTTCTGATATTCGGGACCTTCCACTCCATCTTCTGCAGGAAGCTTGGACTCTTCTTCTGCTTCAATCATCAGTTCCTCTGTTTCTCTCATTAATCCACTATCAAGGTCACTGGGAGGTTCTGGCACCAATAATTTTCCCTGATGTTTATCCTTGGTTGTAAAAGTGACCTGCTCTCTTCCAAATTCAGCATCACTTTCGGTCCTGATGGTCTCCTGCTCCATGGAAATCTGTTCCTGTTCTTCAATCCGCAGGAAATCCTCTGCACCGTCCAAGAGAAGACTTTCAGGTCCCATCACCACCTCCCCATTCTCCAAAGCAGTTCTGGCTGGTAGGATCTCCTCGCTTTCACCTTTTGAAGGAGCAAACTGAAGCTCAAGCCGCTGCAAAGCCAAACCATTGCAAGGTTCGCTCTCAAGAGCTGCATCTGCCTCTGTCTCCTCAAAGCCTTCCAACACCCGTGCACAGGATCCGTTTCCTTGGCTTTGGATGAGAGCTTTGGTGATTTTGTTCAGCTCTGCATCCACTAAGAGCACCTTCTGGCCGTCGTGGATGTTGATGTAGCTGTGGGTCATCAAGTGGAACATCAGCCTTTCATCGCCACCCCTCAGCAGAGGCTCCTCCTGACCTGTGGGGCTCCTTGCAGGGGAGCTCTGGCCGTGCCTGCTCCTGCCTGGAGAGCCAGCGAGCTGCAGGCTGGCCAGGACATCAGGAATGGCTGTTGACTGCAGCTTCTTCACCACCTCTGCCTCCAGGACGCCCCGCTCCACCGCCTTCTCCCAGGACAGCACCTCTGCACTCTCCGGTATGAAAACAGCCTGAAGGAGCCGCCTCTCGCTGAGAATCTCCTGGACCAGCTCTGTGGAGAGGAGGCCCTGCTCCAAAGCAGCTGCAGCAGGGATGACCTCCCCTGTCTCTGGCCACAGCAGCCCCGTGAAGGCCCGCAGGGATTCCAGGAGCAGCAGTGCCATCCTCGGAGCTACCAACCCCTTCCTTAGGGCTTCATCCACGCCCAGCCTCTCTCCCGTGGCCGTGTCCACGATCCCGCCCGTCCGGAGCTGCCGCAGGAGAAGCGTGCAGGCCAAATCCTGGTCAATCAAAGCGTGCCTGACAGCCTGGTCCACCCTCAGCCTGTGTCCTGTGCTGGGGTCAACGATGCCACCAGCAAAGAGCTGGGCTTCCAGCAGCCTGGTGGCCACCTGCCTGTCTATCAGCCCCTCCTGGACTGCCTGGAAGACGCTGACCGCCTTGCCTGACCTCAAGCTCACCGTCCCTCCTGCCAGCTGCGTGACCGGGAGCAGCCTCAGCCCCTGGTGGACGATGCACCGCTCCAGGAGCTCGGGCAGACCGATTTCCTCAGCAGAGATGGGGTCAATCAAATCCTTGCCAGCTTCCAGGTGAGACAGGAGCCTGGAGTGGAGCTGGGGGGGAAGGAGCTTTTCCTGCACCGCTGTCTCCACGCTGATTCTGCCCTGCTGGAATTTCAAGCCCCCGGTGGCGAGCTCAGCCTCGAGAATCTTTAGCCCAACGCTCTCACTGATCCTCCCCTCTTCTACGGCAGCGACGACAGGGAGGAGCTGCCTCCCTTCACCTCTGACTTCTTCAACCTGCTGGCAAGCATCCTTCAATTCCTGCAGCACCCGGAATGCCCTGAGATCAATGATGTTTCTGGCCAGAGCTTTCTCCAGGGAGAGTTTCTCACCGGTTTCTGGGACAACTAAGTCAGAGGTGATCACCTGGGCCTCCAAGAGGACCAGGCCCGTGTCCTGATCTATGAGACCCCTCTGCATGGCACCAAAGACAGGGAATATTTCTCCCGTACCAAGATCGATCACTCCCGCCACAGCTTCGCTGCCCTGGAACAGAAAGAGAAGGAAAAAGAATTAAATCAAAATCCAGCATTTCCAGCACTCATTGCATGAGTTTCGGGGAGGCCTCAGTTAAAAAAATTAAAATAAAATAAAATGAAATGAAATGAAATGACATAAAATAAAATGAAATGAAATGAAATGACATAAAATAAAATGAAATGAAATGACATAAAATAAAACGAAATGAAATGACATAAAATAAAATAAAATAAAATAAAATAAAATAAAATAAAATAAAATAAAATAAAATAAAATAAAATAAAATAAAATAAAATAAAATAAAATAAAATAAAATAAAATAAAATAAAATAACAAACTTAAAATCCCCAAACAGGCTAGAAAGTCCTAAAGTGTTTGAAATCTAATCCATCACCAGGGCAGCACCAACATCCACCACCAGCAACGCAGCAAAGCAGCAAGCACCAAAACTCAGAGTCATTCCTAATGCTCCATAGAAAAGAGGGCAGGAGACCACCAAGCACGGCAAAACCCTTCAACAACTCCAGCTTTAAAAAGTAAAGCCAACACAAATCCCACCGGGCACTTATGGGGAAGAAAACCCCTCAAAACCACTCGCTTTGGGGTAAAAATAAACCTCTCCCAGCGCAGCCTCCATGCTGATTCCTGCCCTGCTGAAAATCCTGCGCTTCCCAGGCCAATCCCAAGTGCCAGGGTGGATGGGGAACAGCACAGAGCCCCGTGGCATGGAGCAGCTCCCTGCCATGCATCAGGGCAGGACATGAGCACGGCTCCTGCTCTGCCCGCTCCAAGCTGCTCCTCACACAGGGGCAGGGGAGAAATGGAACAAGCTGGAGGTTCCAGCATGGGAGCAGTGACAGGCTGGGACCACACTGGGGTGGTTTTTGGAGGGGCTTTTCTTGCTGCTGTCCCCACGGGAGGGTGATAATTTAGGTGATAAACTGTTTTTATTCAAAGGCTCTTTGCACATTTGGGTTTCTCCCAGTGCCACTGGTTGGGTACAGGGCTGGCCCAAGCACTCCAAGATTTTTGTGGGGATAGCAAGGAGGGAATCAGGAGCATGGGATGAATTCCTTCTGCATCCCAACACCCTGCTGTGGGGCAGGAGGAACCTTCAGGGACAACCTAAGCTCTCCACCACCATGGCCAGCCCCTGACGTGCATACTCAGAGACGAAGGAGCCGCGGGAAGACAGAGAAGAGGGAAAGGAGGGAAACAAAAGAGGAAGATAAAAAAAAGGAGATGGATGGGAGTAAAAGGCTTTTACTTACCGACTCGCAGGGTGTGCCTTGAGCAGTTAAAGACAGAGCCTTATGGAGCAGTTCAGCCGTATCACACACAGTGTAAAGCTTGGGGGTTAGCGTCCAGCATGCGACTGTTTTGTTTTGCAAAAAAAGAACCCCACACACAGGTCCGTCCTCTTTCCCTTTTGGGTGTTTTGTTTGTTTAAATCCCAGGGGGGGTTAGTTAAACTTGTAAGCAAGGATGTCAGTTAATCTCAAAAACAGTTGACATGAAACACAAACCGTACAGGGACACATCATGCTCAATTTAGCGCGTTCTGCTTCGCTCTTTTTTTTTTTTTTTTGTCTTTTGTAACTCCTTTCTGACACTTGGATGTTTCCAGCAAGCAAATGTTAAAGAGTTCTTCATGCTCCCTCTACAGTGAAGCAACGGCCCCGCAGCAGAGCCGCAGGGATGGTTTTGCAGACGGGGATTTAAGGTGAAACCCCACTGTCACCTCTTGTTCTGCTGCCTGGGCTTCATTGAGTGTGTGAGTGAAAACTGCTCCAGCCCCAAAGCAGCCTCGTGCCTGACAAGCCCTGGAGAAATCTAAAATCGTTTTCCTAACCAAAAGGGAGGAAAAGGGAATGGAAAAAAGCATCCATTTCACAGGGAGGCTGCACCAAATCTAACAAAATCACCAAATTAACAAAATGACTTGTTCATCTTTCTGCTGCCAGCACAAGGGCTAAAGGGCTGGCAATAAAACTCATCATTTCCTGCTCTGAAATGTGCTGTAAAGTCCAGTTTGGAGCACAACACTACATATTGAAGTGAAAGCTGGACAGGCAGGTCTCAAACAAAGCAGCTCTGCCACCTTCTCCCCTTGAGCAGCTTGAACAGGGCTTCACTCACAGACCCAAGAGCCAAAACCTGCGTCTCACAGCCAGATGTGAGCGGGCTGTTGCTTCAGGGTACAGGGAGCCAGCAAGCAAACACACAAAAATATCCATTGACACATGAATATACACTGAGAGAACACGCAGACGTAAATCTGTGAATGACAGAGGCAATAAGGATGCACTTCCAGCCCTCCCTACAAGGATGGGGGCTGGTGGATATGGGCAGGGAACACGTCCTGAAGGTCTCCCAGGTCAGCTGAGGGGCTGGAAAATGCAGCTGGCCTTCCACAAGGAAGAGGCACTCGGGTTCAGCCAGCGCTGAGTAAAACCTGTGGCCACACCCTGAGATCCCAGAGGCCACCTGAGTGCCCCTGCCTGTGGGACTGAGCCCTCAGAGGACACAGATTTCCTCAAGGGAACCATTTCCAGGGCAGAATTCCATCTGCCACCCCGCTCGCCACACACCAAGCAGCCAACCCTCGCGCAGAGGGCAGAGCCCTGGTGGAAACCAGAGGACAGCTCTCCCATGGAGCTGGAAGGCAGCAGGAAAACAGCTCCTGCTGGGCCTCCAGGCACCTCCAGATGCTTTGGGTGACCATGGACAGGAGGGAGGGCAACCACGTGCAGGTGAGAGGCTGCGAGTGGCCAGTGGCCAGGAGACACACAACGAAATGAAACCTTTCCCATGCTCTGAGGAGTGGACAAGCAGTACCTTGTGCTCTGTCTCCTGAGCCAGCTGGCTCTGCAGCTGCTGGAGCTGCTCCGTGGAGCTGCTGCAGAGATCCTGGTAGGTTTCCTTCAGAGCACCGATCTGAGCGGAAATCTGGTCCTTTTCTGCTTGGGAGAGCCTGCAAAGGGAAGGGGAAATATCTCAGGGGACTGCCCAAACCAGCTCCACAGAATTACCACGTCCTTCCAAGGGCAGGAGAAGCCCAAACCCACCACGAGCCCCTTCCTCTCCCTGCCCTACTCCTTGCCCAGCTCAGCTGAAAGCTGCCAGGAAAGCTGAGCTGCAACGATCAAATCCCCAAATTTAAGGGGCTGCATCTCAGCTGAAGAGGATGAATATTGCCCCACAGCATAAATGGGTTGCACGTTTCACAGATCTCATTGCAGACAATAAAGGAGATAAAATTTCTGTGTGCAATTCGTTGTTTTTCATGAGTCAGGCACTGGATCTCATGGATCTACCAACTTTAAGGAATCTTATCTCCAAGCCCTGTTCTCTCCCTGGGTCACACTCACTTGTGGCTGTGTTTGGCCAGGAAGATTTGGGAAGTTTTGATGGCCTCAGAGACCTGCTCCTTCTTCGCAGTCAGCTCCTCATTCAGGGCCTGGAAAAAAATATAAAAAAGAAAGAAAGGAGTTTAATACAGCTGTGAAAAAAAAGAGCCAAGTTAAACCTCAGGCTCTGGTGTCACTCCTGCTTTACCTGCTGCTCCAAGATGGATTTCTCGATGTCCCCCAGCTCTCTGCTCCCAGCAGCAGCTGTCCTGCCCTGCACACTCTGCTTCAAGCCCAGGGCCCAGCCCAGCAGCTCCTTCACCTTGTCCACGTGCTCCTGCTTCTCCTCCTCCACCACTTTCTGCAAACAGAGGAGGGAGACAACCACGTCAAAACGGATCTCCAAAGCGGGAGCAAGGCCCAGGACGCGCCCCCAGCACGGAGCAGCGTCCTTGGGGACGGAGGGAACGTGGGGACAGAGCCCAGGTGAGCCCTCACCTCCTCCTCCTCCAGCCGCCGCAGCGCGTCGCTGATGTACTTCACGTGCTGGGTGGTCAGAGTCACCAGGGCTGTGTAACGAGTCCTCAGATCCATGAACTGCCGAGGGACAGAGGGGAAAACAGAGGGGAAAACAGAGGGGAAAACAGAGGGGAAAACAGAGGGGAAAAAGGGGGTGCATCAGTGCTGCTGGCACATCTGGAACCTCACCCTGGACAGTGCATGACATGGATGTGGCACCTCTGGCTCAGGAAGCCCCTGGCAGCCCCGGGATGGCACCAATGGAAGGCAGCAGGTCTGCTGGGGAGGGTGGTGGCCACACAAGGCATGCTGCACGACACTGGAGCGAGGGCACGCTCCGGCCACGGACACTGGGGTGGGGGCTCAGCTCTTTACAGAGGGCTACCGGGGTCTTTAATATCCACACAGAGCAGACAGGAGCTCGGGTCCCTAAAAGGTTCTCATCCCACAGATGCACACACAGCAACACTGCATGGTGCTCTGGTTATTTACCTCGCCAGGCTGAAGGGCTGAGCCGACCCTGCTGGATTTGACCCAGGGGTTCCCAGGAGTCAAGGTATGGCATACCTGGTGCTTAGGGCACTAAGCCATCCTCTCTGGCTATTGGAAAAAACAGCGAGGGTGGAAACTTTATTTATACAAGAGAGTTCAGCAGAAAGGGAGCTCATTTCACAGAGGCTGCTGGGTGGTTTTGCTGGGCGTTGAAGAACCCCCCCCCAGAATTTCCCCCTGCTGAGCTCAGGTGGGTTCCTACCTCCTGGGTGATGGCATCCGAGGAGGAGAGCATCCGCCGGCGCTTCATGGGGGACTTCTGCTGCGACTCCACAAAGGCCCTGTAGGTCATCAGCTGCAGCTCGTAGTCCTGCAAAGGTGGGGAGATGTGAGATCTGCCAGGGCTGCTCCTGCCCAGCCCACCCTACCCAGGCCAGGGGGGGAAACTGTACCTTGACGGCAGCTGAGTATTGCTGGGAGAATTTCTGACACTGGTCCAGCTTGGCTTGGTTTTTCTCAATTTCTGCAGCCAAAGCCTTCAAGGAAATACAAAGCAAAAATGGTTGTCAGAACAGGTTGGCTGGGTTGTTGCCCAGAGCAGCTGTGGATGACCCAACCCTGGAAGTGTTCATGGCCAGGTTGGACGGGGCTTGGAGCAACCTGGTCTAGTGGAAACATGGCAGGAGGATGGAAACACGATGATCCTGGAGATCCCTTCCAACCCAGCCTTCCTGGGATTCCATGACAGCAGCCATGGGGACACGAGCAGAATTCTGCTTCACATCCCTGCACTTTCGGGTAAAATCTCTGCGCTCTCCAATTTTTCACGCAAGACCTGATCTGCACCTCGAGTCAAGCAGAGCTCCTCCACTTCCCAGACACCCAGCTCAGGCCTGCAGCCTCTCCCCTGCTGCTTTCCACATTCCCAAGCTCAGAGATGAAAAGAAGTGACAGGGTGACAGCAGCAGCGAGCCATCACGAGGTCCTGCCTCACCGTTTGCTGGCTGAGCTGCTCCGACAGCACCCGGCTGTCCTCGGCCTGACCAGGCTTCATCAGCTCCTGCTGGGCTGTGATCTCCTCAATCCACTGGATCAGGGCGCTGTGGCACTGCCGGTAATCACTCAGCACCTCCTGGATGCTCTCCAGCTCCGTGTGGCTGAGAGAAAACCACGACAGGTAAGAGGAGAGGGTGAAAAGCCACCAGCAGGAACCCCCAGGCAGGAGTTTCCCCACCAAGCCTGACCCAACAAGCTGAGGGATGAGTGAACGTGGGAGGGGAGGCAGGAGGTCTCTCACCGGGTCTCGATCTGGGCGCAGACGCGCTGCCAGCGATCCCACAGCTGGCTGCTCCTCTCCTGGAAGCGCTCCAGGTCGATGCTGCGCTCCTGCCTCAGCTGGAACAGCTGCTCCCCCACCTCCTTCGCCTTCGCCATCTCCTCCTCCAGCGTGGAGAACACGGAGCCCTTGTCCTTCACCTCCCCCAGCCACTGCTGCAAAAGGAGACAGCACCTGGTCAGTGCCACCCAAAGCAGAAGGGAGCGAGCCAGGGATGTCCTGATTGTCACCCGGAGGTGACAAAGCTGCGAGGGGGTTAATGGGTTTATTTCCCACTCTCCTTAGGCTGCAAGGAACTGGGAGGTTATGGGAGGTGTAGAATGAAGGGGAAAGTGCTCCCGGGTCAGATTGGCTCAGGGCCTGTCCTACAGCAGCAGAGCACAAGCCACAGCACCTCTGCCACACTCACAAAGCAATCAGAGCTCTCACATCAGCAGCACAAAACCCTCTCAAACGTCTCAAGGCAAGGAAAACGTCCCACAGTCCAAATCCAGCAGAAAGAAGGGAAGGATTCTGCTTGACAAACCTGCAGCACTGTCCTGTGAGCCTGAATGGCTGCCAGGTCAGCAGGAACAGCCTCCTCCTGGCTCAGCTTCACCTCGTAGCCTTTGACCAGCGATTCTGCTCCTTGGGTGCTGCGGATAATGACATCAACCGTCTTCAACCTGGCAGGGCAAGCAGAGGAGGCACAATGAGGCACAATGACATCCCAGACGTGGCAGAGACCTGCACCACGCGCTGCAGGGGGATGGATTCGCTCACATCCAGCACAAGGTGAGCTGGAGGGACAGAATAAGGCCTTTGGTGAACTGGGAACATATGGATGCTAAATCTGAATCAGAGTGCCTGTAGTTATTACAGGCCACATAGCTCTCAGTCCTGCCTGAGAAGCTGGCCTGAGAAATTCATGGGAGGATTTAAAAACAATCCTCAAAGACAGAAAACAGTCTTGCAGGTGTTGTTATCTGTCTCTTGTTTTCTTTGCAGGAGAAGGTCAGGGGGTAGTGTGCACCACTGACCAATGATGGTGATGTAGTGATTTACTAACCAATAAGAGTTTCCTTTCTGTACTTTCCACATATCAGTCTATAAAACAAAGCTGAAGTAATAAACTAAGAGATATTCTCCTGACTGACTCCATGAGAGTCTGTGTCGCTCTCCCAGCCGTTCCTAACAGAGCGACAGGAACACTCAGAAGGGTATTTGGGGACAGAGGCACATCCCAACTCACTTTTCCAGGTAGATGGAAGACAGCCCACGCGTCTGCTCCATCTTGTTCACCACCAAGTCCAGCTCTGAGCGCAGCTGGGGCGTGCTGGGCCCCGCAGGAGCTTTGTCCAGGAAGCTGCAGCACCTCTCGGACACAACCCGCAGCTCTGCCTGCAGCTGCTGCAGATCCTCCTGCGTGCGCTGCGGAGAGAGGGAGACACCGTGAGAGCCAAAAACAGGCCGGGAAAAGGCAGGATTGCCCTTGGAAAAGGCAGGATTGCCCTTGGAAAAGGGAGCTGGTAGGAAATGAAGCAGGCAGCCTGTGGATGCTAGCTCTGGAGCAGGCAGCAAAGTGCCTGTGGAATTGCAGGCCACATAGCTTTCTCAAGTCCTGCCTTAGAAGCTGGCCTGGGAAATTCATGGGGAGGATTTAAAACAATCCTCAAAGACAGAAAACAGCCTTGCAGGTGTTGTTTCTCTGTCTCTTGTTTTCTTTGCAGGAGAAGGTCAGGGGGTGTTGTGCCCCACTGACCAATGATGGTGATGTAGTGATTTACTAACCAATAAGAGTTTCCTTTCTGTACTTTCCACGGATCAGTCTATAAAACAGAGCTGAAATAATAAACTAAGAGACATTCTCCTGATGGACTCCCTAGAGAGTCTGTGCCGCTGTTCCTGATAGAGCAGCCCACCCGCTGAGGCTCCTTCTGCGCAGCGAGATTCCCCCAGACCCCGCTCCCAGGCAGAGCAGCTGCAGCTCTTTTTGGCTCTGTGTGCAGCTCTCCCCTGCCCAGCAGGCAGCAGCAGGCCTGACCTCCTGCTCGGCGGTGCGGATGGCGTTCTCCTGGGCGCTGTCCCCGTCCGCTCGGGCGCTGCTCGGGCTCTGGATGCGGCTCAGCAGCCGCTGCTCGCTCTCCTCCAGGCGCAGCCGGATGTTCTTCAGCTCCGACAGAAAGGTCCTGGCAACGCTCTCGTCCTTGTCTTCTGCAAGGTACAGACACAGGACAGCAGCTCAGGCACCGCTGGGCAATGTCTGTCCCAAACAGGGACCTCTGCTCAGGTGGAGAACGCGTTAATTAAATCATCTCGTTCTGGAAATGAGTCCAGCCACAGGGAACCTCACCGCAGCCCTCAGTCCTAGCGGGGCTCACAGTGTCACACCGCCACGTGTATTAAATTTGTGTTTATTTAAATTTGCATTTATTGAAATTTCTGTTTATTTAAATTTGAATTTATTAAAATTTGTATTGATTAAAATTTGTATCGATTAAAATTTGTATTCATTAAAATTTGTATCGATTAAAATTTGTATCCATTAAAATTTGTATTGATTAAAATTTGTATTGATTAAAATTTGTATTGATTAAAATTTGTATCCATTTAAATTTGTATTTATTAAAATTTGTATTTATCTAAATTTGTATTCATTAAAATTTGTATTCATTAAAATTTGTATTTATTAAAATTTGTATTCATTAAAATTTGTATTCATTAAAATTTGTATTCATTAAAATTTGTATTCATTAAAATTTGTATTTATCTAAATTTGTATTCATTAAAATTTGTATTCATTAAAATTTGTATTTATCTAAATTTGTATTTATTAAAATTTGTATTCATTAAAATTTGTATTTATTAAAATTTGTATTCATTAAAATTTATATTTATTTCATTTTGAATTTATTAAATGTATTAAAGATTAAATGCAGGGAGGGCTCCTTGCTTGGAATGCATTCCTGCTGCCAGCACTGCAAAGGGGAAGAGGAGTCAGCAGCTCAGCAGGAGCTGCAAAGCCAAGGCCTGTCTGCAGGAACAGTGCTGGACACTGGGATGGACAGATGGAGAAACAAGGAGAGCAGCTGCTCACACCATCAACCAGCTCAGGAAAAGAAGAGCAGGGAGCTGTCCCATAAAATCCTTTGTTTATAGTTCCCACAGGTTAAACCATCCAGCCCTTTGAAGCTCACCGTTCTCCATGGACTCCAGCAGCTGCCGGATGCGTTCCTTGCAAGATTCCACCTCCTCCTCCAGGCGCAGCCGGTCCGACACCGAGAACAGCTCCGAGTCGCGGCTGTCCTGCAGGAAATCCTCGTAGTGCGCCTGGAGGCTCTTCAGGGCCTGCTGACACTCCCCTTCAGCCGAGGATCTGAGCTGGGAGCGGAAAAAGGGGCACATCCAAACATCAGGAACATCCCTGTGCACCAACCCAGCCGCCGTCATCGGCCCAAGGAGTATTTTCAGAGGGGAAAGGTAAATCCTTGGAAACGCTCAGTCCACAAACTCTCAGCAGCAGCAAACTCCTGATGCTCTTTTTATTGGGGAAAAGCTGCAATCCCTTTGCACAGCACCCCTGAACTCAGGTTTTCCAGGTGTAAATTGTTCCTTTTTTCCACCCCCTGCTCCTGATAGCTGTAAACTGTGACCCTTTCCAAGGTGTGCACTGTCCCAGGTGTAAAGACCTCTTGCACATCCTGGATTCCCCCTGTCTTTGACCACACAGAGAAGCCTGGAGAGCAGCACAAGCCCCAGAAGCAGGCAGGGAAGCTCCCCTGTACCCTGTACCTGATGTGCTGCCATGGCTAGCACATCACCAGAGCTACCTGCTGCCTGGTCTGAGCCAGACCCCAGCACACCCCATGAACTTCTCCCCATCCTGCCACATTCCTCTTTAAGCCACAAGCATTTACAAGAGAACATACACAGCATTTCTGGCTCCTGGCAAAGAGACAGGCCGTTCAAGACACATTATTATTTCAATATTAAAAACCCACCAAAGACAGACCTTGTGGCTTGACCATATCTTTCCCTGTGACCACAGCCTGCCAGCACAACAGGAGACCAAAAATGGGGACAGGCCAGTGCCCTGAACTCATTGCCACAGGACAATGGAGCAGACAAGGAGCCCACAAAAGCTTGCAGACTTCAGCTGTGTAACTTTGCTGTTGCCTGGTACCATCTCCCCATGAACACCCCCTGCACCTCTCTCAGCTGAGGATCCAGATAGGAACTGTTCCTCTCTCTACAGACAGCAATCATACCAACACCCTCTTGCACACCCTGGATTCCCCCTATCTTTGGCCACACAGGGAAGCCTGGAGAGCAGCACAAGCCCCAGCAGCAGGCAGGGGAAGCTCCCCTGTACCTTTTCCACGCTGAAGCTCTGCACCAGGGCGATGTCCTTGCGCAGGTAGTTCCAGGAGATGAGGCTCTTTGTGTTCATGTGGAGCTGGTGCCAGAGAGCCATCACTTTCTGGTACAGCTGCTCCACCCTGCAAGGGGAAGGAGAGGATCCATGAGGCCTGGATCCTGCCAGCAAACCCAGCCCTGGCCCCGTTAATCCTCCAGCCAGCAGTGGCAGACAGCAGCCCATCGATCCAGTGATCCCAGTCTGGGATCTCCTGATGCCAGAGATCCCTGGGGGGGGGTCCCTCCTCCTAAATTGTCATTTTTAATTCCTTCTGCAAGCTCCTACAGTGGAGTTTGCAGCTGTGAGGGATTCCTTTCCTCACCACAAACCACTTTCACACCTCCACCCCCACTCTGTCCCCGTTCCCCTCCCATGCCACCATCCCATCTCTCTGGGACTGCCACCAAGTTACCTGCTGGCCATCTCGATGGCCTCTTTGTTGGGTGGGGGGATCAGGAAGCAGACAGAAGGCACCATGGCCTCGTTCCCCGTGGGGCTGATCACCTTCCACTTGGTCCTCTGGGAATTGTCCTCCAGGACGCACTCGTCGTTCCTGCAGATGGTGATCTGCAACAGCAGCAGCCCGTCACAAACCAGCAGCAGGGCCCTGCACGCCTGTCCCCGCTGCCAGGCCCTCTCCTGGGGGTGAGCCAGCTCCCAAAAATACACAGATGGATATGTTTGAACCGAGAAATGGCCTGGAACGGTGCCAAGCAGCGCGGCACGCTCGTGCCGGGAGAGGAAGGGATGAGGAAGTGTTGGCTTCCACCCACGTGCTTGTTTGGCTGAGCCTGATGGAGCCTGTCCTCCCTTGGAAGGGAAAAGGACTTTATTCCTGCCCAAAATAAACCCAAGACACAGAAATCTGCTCCAGGAGAAACATCCCTGGATGTTTGGGATGTTGGAAGGGGAAAGGACTTTATTCCTGCCCAGAATAAATCCAAAACACGGAAATCTGCTCCAGGAGAAACATCCCTGGATGTTTGGGATGTTGGAAGGGGAAAGGACTTTATTCCTGCCCAGAATAAATCCAAGACACGGAAATCTGCTCCAGGAGAAACATCCCTGCTGTTTCCCTCCTCCTGTCTTCCCAGTGACAGATCCTATGGTGCTCATCCTAAACCACCACGGTGGTTTTCATTTCATTTCATTTCATTTCATTTCATTTCATTTCATTTCATTTCATTTTCATCTCATCACTGTTGGAGTCTGCAATACAGAGTGTGTGCCCTTGTTTCTGATACTTAGTTATAAGATCTAGAAAAACACTGAATTTCTTATCATATGAAATTCATGAATGTGTTTTCATGGTGATACATGAGAACAAATGTTGAAGTTAGATAGGAAAAGCTAAAAGTGTAAGTGTGTAGATTAGAAAGTTTTTTTAAATCACTGGGTGAAAAAGTTAGTTTAGAGAACAGGAGACAAGACTGAGGATTTAGGGTGTTGTCCCTTGTCCCTTCTTTCTTCTTCATGTTCTTCTCCTGGAGGTTTTTTGGGTAACAGTGAGTGATTGGATAGAAAATGCTGCAGTGCAGCACAGAGGTGATGGGTCATTGGGTCATTAAGAAAAATAATATACACATCTACTGTTAATTGGGTAAAAATAGGTATAAAGATAAAAGAATTGCGTATTTAGGGGCCATTCTGTGCATCAGACACGAAGTGTGCCACAAAGCCTTGTTTGTACCATCAGAAGAAAGAAATGTGCCAAATTGCAAAGATTAACCTTGTAACCAGCCTGGAGAGACCTGTTAAGTTTTGTGATGTTAATAAATAAACATGAGAAACAAGATTCTAACGAGCTCGGGAGTTTTCTTCCAATCATAAGAACTGAGATAATCAGAGCTCCCCACCAGGGAGGATCCCAAAAGAATCCAGTCCAAAGGAGGCTGAGAAACCCAAGAATAAAAAGAAAAACACAGAAGAGGAACAAAGAAACGGAAAAAAGGAGTTTTTAGAGAAAAGTTAGGATCACGGTGTCACTCCCCCTGCCTTGTTCCCTCTCCAGGTGCCACCCTGGTGATCCTCACCTCGATCTGCCGGTAGTCACAGACGGCCTTGATGGGGATGGTGCTCCTCAGGGTGTGCTCCGGGTTCCTGGGCCGCAGCTGCACGATGGATTTGGAGCGTCCCACCAGGCTGGCCACCGAGCTCTTGGACTGGATGAGCTGCTCCTTCTCGTCCTGGCAAGGGGGGAAGGAGGAAGGGTTGCCCGAGGGTGGTGAGGGGAGGTCTCTCCCAGCCCCACCCCGGTGCTGGCCTGAGCAAACACGGCAGGAGGATCCTGCTGCCCTGGCAGGATGGGAAGAGGGCTCAGGAGATGGGAAGGGAGGGAGGACGGATGTCACTGCTACTCCCACTGCCCTGCAAAGCCACATGCACGCCTCTGGCTCTCTGGCTGCTTGGACAAGAAAAGGTTTTCTTTCAAAAGGGCCAAAAAATAAAAAAATAAAAAAAAATGAGAACACAACATCCATCAAAACAGAGTCCCAGGAGCTGTGAGGGGCCAGGAGCAGGACAACGTCCAGCCCAAAGCTGGGAAAGCTCAGCTGCCTGCAGGAGAGCCCAGGGAAGCATGCTCCCTCCTCCAGAGCAAAGGAGGAAGGGGTGTTTAAACCCATGGCTGGAATGGGAGATGATGAATTATGGGGGTAAAACAGCCCAGGAGAAGGTGGGCATGATGGATTATGGGGATAAAACATCCCAGGAGAAGGTGGGAATGATGAACTATGGCGATAAAACATCCCAGGAGAAGGTGGGAATTATGAACTATGGGGATAAAACATCCCAGGAGAAGGTGGGAGACAATGGATTATGGGGGTAAAACATCCCAGGAGAAGGTGGGAATTATGAACTATGGGGGTAAAACATCTCTGGAGAAGGGGCTCAGGGTGCAGCCATGGCACAGGCCTCTGGCTTTGGGCAGAAAGCTGCCAGCTGGAGGTGATTCCTACAAATCCCTGCTGGGTTTGGTGGTGGGACCAACCCAGGGGGGAAATGGAGGCAAAGCTCCCCTGGAACAGCCTCTGGCACTGGTGGAGATGTGTGGATCACAGCACTGGCAGTGATTAGTGACAGCTCAGCCCCTGCTGGCTGTGGCAAAGGTTTCAAAAAAAGGATCCCAGAGAAGATTCTCCCTCATGCTCGGTACCCTGGGGTTGGTTAGTGTGCTACAGCAGTGGAGAATTTCATGGTTAAAAAAATAAATAAAAAATAAAAAAATAAAAATAAAAAAATAAAAGAATAAATGATTAAATAAACTACCTGTGCCTGTCCCAGGGAGCATGATTGGAAGAAATACAGCTTTAACTTATTAGGTAAGAAAGAGAAATATAGCTGAGCTCAGGGCAATCCTGGGTTTGTGGCCACTCTCTGGCTGCCCACAACAGCCTCTCCCACCCCAGATGGCACCTGCCAGACCCCCGGTGTTCCAGGGCTCCCAAGCACAGCCCCCAGGAGCCAGGCTGGCTGCTCCACACCCTGGCACACCAGAGACAGGCCAGGACAACCCTGAGAGCCTGCCAGGGAGCCCCCAGGAGAGAGGAGAGTGCTGCTGAACCCGTCACCCCCAGTCAGGACAGCCCAGTCACACCCTGGGGACACTGGGAGCAGTGTGTGGGACCTGCCTGTCACACACCCAGTGTCACCTCCTGGCCCTGCCAGGACACCTCATCAGCGCTTCAGCCACAGCCCAAATCCTCCCCCGAGCCTGGTGTCAAACACCAGCTGATGCTTTGCTCCTCAGGGGGTGTTTTTAGGTTGTTTTTTCTCAGGCCACATCAGGCAAGAAGGTGACAGTGCCACGGCCCGGGCTCTGCTCTGCTCAGCTAAGCCAGGCCACGTGCTCAGAGATCAGCCCCTGGCACAGCCAGGCTGCCCTGGCTCTCCCCCCATCCAGCAGGATGGATTAACACGGGATTTGGGCTGGATAAAGGGCAGGCAGATCTCCACCAGCTCCAGAGCAGAACCAGGAGCATCCCACGGGCCCTTTGTCAGCAGGGCTGGAGCAGGATGGGCACGGCCAGGGCAGGAGCAGCTCACACGTCAGGCTGTGACCTCGCACAGGCTGCCTGCTCCTCACCCTGAGGACACAGAGAGGTGCCTCTAAATGACAGTGACCAACTCCAGCTGTGCCACACAGCACAGCCTGCAGCTCATTCAGCAGCTCCAAGGGAAAGCTTGGAGCTTTCCACCCACACCCCACCAAACCGCGGGGATGAAGAGCTCAGTTCTCCCCGGGGAAGCAAGAGGAGCCCCAGGCAACGCTGCTGGAGCAGAGCAGGGCGGTGGGATGTCAGAGAACCCACCATGGAGTCCTGCAGGAGGTCCTCTAGCCGCGTCAGGCTCGTGTTGTGGTCGCAGGAATATTTCCTTTTGATGGAGTCCTGCAGGTTCCGCAGGTACGTCTCTGATTCCCGCGCGTCGCTGAAGAACTGCCAAGGCAAAGGGGCTCACAGGAACCTGGACAAGCCCCCTGAGCAGCCTGAAGGCAGGCAAGGAGCACCCCAAAGGCTCAGCCAGCAGCTCCTGGCACTGCTCTGGCTTTGGAGCTGCGAGGGCAGGATCATCCCACGTGGATGACCAGAGGAAGCCGATCCTGTTTTCCCCCAGGGAGCAGCAAACAGACACCCCAGAGAAAGCCCAAATCCCTCCTTCCCTCTCCCCCAAGGAGAACAGCAGCACAGTGAGCTCATGGAGTGGGATTCAGGGGAATCTGGTCCCAAATACCTGGAAATAGGCAGCATTCTCCTTCACGTGCTGCTCCACGCACAGGCAGAGCTGCTTGATCCACTGCCACTGGCTGTGCACAGCAGCGCTGTAGGCCTGTGGAAAACATGGAAAAAGTGCTGGAAAAAGGGCATTCACAGCCAGGAGGGACACAGGAGCTGGAGGGAGGGACAGAAATGACCAAAATCTGGATGGAGCCAGGAGGGTTTGGACACAGGAGGTGGCAGACCCTGTCTCAGTGTCCCCACGTCTCACACAGCCACGATGCCAGAAGCAGGAGCAGGTTTGCTTTTACCCCATGGAAAAGGTTCCCACAGCCCTTTGTTTCACCACCACAGTGTCCCTGGAAGCCTGGGTGACTCCAAGGCCATCACCTCACTGCAGGAAAGGTTCATGCCCTGTGTGTCTTAATTAGAGGTGGGGATTATTTGGGAACGGCCACTTCCCAAAATTAAAAAGCTCCGCCGCTGCACTGATGTCCTGCCACCATAAAAACACTTCATCAGGCGCTGTGGGGTGGGAAAGCAAGTCTCCCAATTCCAGCTGAGGTGATTTGATCCTCGGGAACCCCACTGCTCTGCCACTCACCTCCACGGTTTGCTTGGCAGGGTGGTTCTCCAGGGAGAGCAGCTCAGCCGTGTCCTGGAGGGAGCGGAAGATGTCCTGCTTCTCTTCCAGCTCTGCTGTCAGCTCCTGCAGGAGGGACACAAAGTCCAGATCTCAGCTCCAGGAGCTGGCTCAGACCACGTGTCCAAGCGTGGAAGTTCTGTGGGAAGCACCAGCAGATCCCAGGGAATCCAGCAGGGCCCCCCAGCCCCGTTCCCAACGGGAATCTGCCCTGAAAACTCAGCTTCTGAGCTTGCTGACATGGTTTTCTAAAGACTTTCCCAGGACAGTGACTGTAAACATAGATATGTGTACATTCTTTCTGTTGTCTTGTGATGGGCATCTCTCATGGCCAGTGCAGTGGGAAAGTGTTATCCTGACCATCCCATCCCTGGCTGGGGTCAGAAACCTGTAAATCCTGGGAGGAAAAATAAACTTTCTCTTCTTTTCACCACACCTCGACCTGTGTCCATGTGATCTGTTCATCTTCTAATTTGGCAACATCTGTGTGCCAAACAGGCCCTGGAAACCTGCCCAGGGACTTCTTCAGCTCCAGACAGTGTGATTGTGGAAAGATGGGAATTTGTTTATACTGCTTTAAAGAGGAATCAATTTTCCTCTTTGGCTCAGACTTACCCCCCTTGCCACCACTAGTTCAAGATGACTTGAGCTCCAAAATAATGCTAAAAATACATCTTTTGATGCCTTTTTGATTGCAATTCAATTGAACACACACTTCCACTTCACTTTTTGCTCTGGGGAGAGCTTCCATCAGCTCTGTTCAGCAGCAGCAAGCTCAGTGAGCTGGCAGGGAGCATCCAGCCTGAGGAACTGGGCTCTGTTGGGAGCTGAGGGCTCCACCACGGATCAAAATCAGTGCCTGCCCTCCCAGCACTCACCGAGAAGTAATTCTTCTTGGCTGCAATGTTGGGGTTGTTGTCACTCCAGTCGTAGGCCAGTTCCTCCTCCTCCTTCTCATTCAGCCAGATCAGCTCAGCTGTGGCCCGGGACACGAATCCATGCAAGCTCTGGAGGTGCCTCAGCCTGAAGCTCGAGGTTTCCTGGACACAAAGAATTATTTATTATTCTTCCTCCCTGCTCCATAGCTGATGGGTTTTTTTCCCTTTTTCCCAGCCTTGGAGCAGGACTGGACCCCAGGGCAGTGCTGGGAGCTCACTCACCATCAGTTTGCAGTACTGGGTCTCCAGCTTGCCCAGCGTCTCCGTGTAGCTGGCGCGGAAATTCGGAGACATTTTACCCTGAAGGGTGAGAAATGCTCCTGTTACCATCACAGGACAGCAGCACTCAGAACCCCATCCCCAAATATCTCTCCACAGCTCTGCCTGAGGAAGGGGAGGTGGGGAGGACGGCTCAGGGCAGCACTGCATCCACTCAGAAGCTCCATCCTTAAAAATCACCTCTGTCCCAGGAATGTGACCCACAAGAGCTGACCCCAATGTCCTCAGCCCCCAGGTGGGGCCATGCCCGGTGTCCCCCACCCTACCTCGTACATCCTGGCCTCCTTGACGCTGGAGCCCAGCTCCTCCACGCTGGCGTGGACGTGCCTCTGGGTCTCCAGCTGGGACTCCACGCTTGGCAGGTCAGTGCCCCACTCTGCCCGCTCCAGCCTCATCTGAAAACAACAGGCTCAAGTCAGCCCTGCTCATTCTGCCCTCAAAAGGATGCCAGGGATCCTCCCAGGTCACCCCAGAGGGAACAAACACCTCCCAGTCCTGCTGGAAGATCCTAAGCCAGTGCTCCAACACTGAATATTTCTGGGACAGCCTACTCAAGCCTCCCACCCACGTAAGAGCAAGTGACTGCACCAGCACAGATCTGCTTCCAGCTTTGAAGGGCTCCTCTGATCCCCACTGGCCAGCAGGACCACAAGAGAAAAAACCCAGCTCCAGACTGAAGCCTCAGATCTCCAAAAACTGCAAACCATCAAAGCAACTATTCACAGATAAAGGCAGGAAAAGGCCCGAGGCAGCTTCCCACATCAGCCTGAGCACAGGCAGGAGGTTTGGGCCAGCTCTCACCTGCATCTCCTCCACCCAGGCCAGCAGCTCGTAGACGAAGCGGAGGCTGCCTTCATCTTCGGAGGAGGAGATGGCCACCAGCTCTGTCCTGGTCATGGGCTTCCGGAACCAGGAGGCCGAGGAGGTGTGGAGCCCCTTGGTCAGGGACTCGCCCTTCAGGTGTGTCGTGCTCAGCGTGGACGTGGGCACCAGCTCCAGGGTGGAGAAGTGACCTTTCCTGTAGAGGTTGGTGCACTCCAGCCTCAGCGTCACCAGCTCGTCCTGCAGCCTCATGATCCTGGGGAGCCAAGGAGAGGGTCAGGAGATGTGCTCCCTCCCTGCCCCGCTCAGAGGGGAGCTGCAGCCCCTGGGGAAGGTCACCTGAACACCAGCTCCTCCAGCTGGTAGTAGTTCTCGTCCCGGAGGATCTGCACGTCCACCTGGAGCTGGCGGATGAGCGCCTCGCACTCCTGCAGGTACACCACCACGTCCGACTCGTGCTGCACCGGCTGGCCCGACTCCAGGTGAGCGGCGTCCTGAGGGGACATGGGACACTCAGGGCCGTGTCCCCTCAGCCCAGGAGGGGCAGGGAGAACACACCATCAGCCCAGCTTGGAGGCTGGAAACGCCTTTGGATCCACAAGCTCAACAGGAGCATGAATCCATCCCCCCACACCACACCCAAGCCCTTTAGAGAAACTTTGGGAGGTGAACTGGAAGCTTCCAGGAATAGATGGGATCACCATTTTTAGCTCCCAACCCTTTCAACCAACATCTCTTTTCTCTCATAACAAAGAAAACCTCTTCAGAAACCTGGCTCTGCCACTGAGTCCTTTCTGCCAGGCAAATAAAACAGATTTTGGGGGTTTTAAGCCTCATTATGTAATAAAAATGTTCAACAAGCTTTTCCAGAAGTGGAAGACAAGCTTTTCTCCTCCACACCAGCACCTCTGCAGATGTCCAGCCCCACTCACTGTATTCCCAGAGGACAAGACCATTCCCCATCCCCCTGTCCTCAAGGTGATCTGGGCATCACCAAATATCAACCAGCTCCCCTACAGCACCTCTGGGACAGCCTCAAGGGCAGAAAAGAAAGGAAAACTGTCCAGGGGAACCCATCACCCCAGGCAGAAGAGAGGGAAGGAGATGGGTACAAAAAAAAAAAGAGTAGGAAAACAAATAAATCAATAAAATCAGGAGGGGGAAATCCACTCACAGCCTGTAGCGTGTTCTTCGCCAGGGTGAGCTTTTCTTCACAGCTCAGAGCACCATTCTGGATTTTGTTAGCGATTTGTAGCAGCAATTCTAGCCTGGAATGACAGAGGGAGGTGGGAGGGGGGTTCTGGATGTCCCTGTGGCCAGAGGAAGGAGCAGGGGATGTCCCTGGCATGAGCACAGCACCGACCTCTCCACCGCCGGCCGCAGGAGCTTCTCACGCTCCAGCATCTCAATGATGAGCTTGCCCCACTCCTCCTCCACATCGTTGGGGTGGTAGCCCTGGGGCAACTTGATGCGCCCAAATTCAATCCAAACCTGGGGGAAACATCAGCAGCATGGCATTTCCCACCTTTCCCTTGAGCTGGCTGGGGATGACAGAGAGGGAAGAGGAGCTCTGCCTCCGCTCCTGCAGCGTGCTGCTCGCTGCCTCCTTTATCCCGAGGGTTATTCCCATTTCTCCATTCCAAAATAAGCCTGAACTCAGCACAGTTCAGTCCTGCTAAAAGAGCACAGCATTCCCACCTAGCAGCCCCTGGGCAGCCACTGTGACCCTTACCTCTAGCAGTTTGTAGAGCTCCTCTATCTGTCCTTTTTCCTGCTCTTTCGCCGGGATTTCAGTTTCTTTGAAGTGTATGTACTGGTTATAAAGTGCCTGGGATGAGAAAGGCTCATCAGGAACTGCCCTGGGGAATGCCACCACCCATCCCTCAGCCTTGGACACAGGACACACCGAGGAGGAACCTTGCCCAGCACCTACCTTTAGCTCTACGGGGTTCTGGGGGAAGGATTTGTCTGACATGAGTATCGTGTGCTGCTTGATCCAGGAGATGAGGGTCTCCACGCGGCTCTGGTACTCCAGCCACCGGGAATCCACCTCCTGTGGGGCGAGAGCTCTTTACCAACACTGCTGCTGGGCAAATCTCCGTGGGGATAAAGGAGAGGGAGCTGAGGTGCCACAGACAAGCTCCAGGGTGGATCCCGTGCCAGGGCCTGGCTGATGTGATGCCATCCCAGGTACAGGGAGGAGGAGGAAGAGGAGGATCCTCCTTGCCAGCTGCTCTCTGGAAGCTCAGCTTTCTTCCTGCAGAGCCTGGCCAGCAGGTCCCAAACCATAACAGAGATTTCCTCCCTCTCCCCCATTTCCACAGGGGGAAAAAACCCTTTTCCAAACCCTACCCACAGCCCCCAGGTGCCTCCCAAACGGCTGTCCCAGCCTCCCAGCAGTGCTTACGATGGCGCTGATCCCTTCTCCTCCCTCGGGGACTTTGGGAAAGGCATCGTAGATTGAAGACACGTAAGTTATCACGGATTTCTCATCCGGAGAGGGGACGTCCACATCTGGCAGGAGGGAAGCAGAAAAGCAATGAGGAAAAGGAGTGGGAAGAGGGGCTGGCATCTCCCTGCAGTGCTCACATGCCCTGGCCACCCACCTTCGGCGTCCAGCAGCCGTGTGACCCCCAGGCGCTCGGCGATCTCGAAGGCCTGCTCCAGGTTCTCCCGGTTACTCTGGATCTGCACCCTCTCCATGTCCACCAGATCTGGCCTGCAAGACACGCCCCAGAGTCACAACCAGCGCCAGGGGGCCGGGGCAGAGCGGCCTGGATGGGCACCGCTGCTGTGGGTGGCTCCGAGGGCTGGTCTGAGCCCCAGCCCTGGCGTGGTGGCTCTCCAAGACCTGGGCTGCAGGAATTCCCTGGCTCAGCCAGCTTGGGAACAGGGTTCAGGCTGCAAGGAAAAACCTCTTGGTCCCAGGAAGGGAAGAAGGAACCAAGAGAGGTTTAACTGCTGCTCGGGAGACCTCTGAGACCCTTGGATAAAAGCAGAGATGGAAGTGCTGCTCCATCTGTTCATGGAGAGCGAAAGGGCAGCGCTGCCACATAACCACTGCAGCACTCAGGAGTTTAACAGCTTTTCTCTCCCCAGCCTCACTGAGATTTTTTTTTTCCTGCAACCTGATACATTTTTTGCTCATTCCAAGCATCCCCCCCTCCACAGCTAAATGGCAGAAGAGATATCTCCAGGTAAACAAGACATTGCTCCCAGCTTCACCCCCATCTCCAAGCACTGACATCTGACCACAGCGCTGGACAGGGACCCCTGGGAGACCCTCATCCCTCCTCCCAACCCTCGTGACCCTCCCCATTGCTTCTTCCTGCCCACCTGTATCTGTGGATGAGGGCGTTGAACATCTTGCCATCGCTCCAGCAGGAGGAGAAGTTGGTGCACTTCACCCCGATGTAACCTGCTGTCACCTTCTGTGTCCACAGCAGCAGCTTCTCCTTGGCCGACATATCCCCCAGCTCCCCACTGATGTAGATGTCGGAGATCTGCAAGGAAGCAGCACGGCCATGGGAGGATGCAGGAGCAGGAAAAGCTCCACCAGGCACATCCAGCTTCTGTGAACCTGCCCCAGTCCTGGCTACCACAAAGGGGAGGAGGAAACTCGTGGTCACCACGGGGGAGAGGGGGACGCTGCGGCCGAGGAACTTGGGAAGGGTCCCTGGACCTGCAGGGTGTGGTTTGGGTGGGCTGGAGAGCCAAGCAGGCACAGCCAGACCTTTGCCAACCCCATTTCACAGGGGCACCAGGTGCTGCTTGGCCTCAGAGCCCAGCCCAGCTGGGACACGAGCTGACAACACCAAACCCCAGCTCCCAACAACCGCCAGAGCCGCTCCCTCCGCACCATCCCTGTCCCACCAGACAGGAACACGCCTCGCTGGGAACACAATGTCCTGGAGAGAGGAGGCTCCAGGCAGGTCCCTTCCTGTCTCTCCCTGCCCCAAACACGCCGTGCAACCTCCCGTACCCTCACTCCCCCTGCCCAGCACCCACCAGGAGCAGCCCCAGCACCCTCAGGCACCCAGGGCTCCTGCAAGAACAGTGACTCCCAGCCAGCAGCACCCAGGGTGGGCAGTGAGGACAGACCACCACCAATATCCCTTGTTTGGGCTGCAGGTGTGGCAGGGGAGCTGCACCTGGAGCATCCCGTTGTAAAAAATACCAACTTAAGAAGCGGGAGAACACTTGGAGAGGCGGCCTCTGCCTGACCTCCTGCCATGGAGCAGCTCCATGCTGGGGGAAAAGGGAAGGATGTGACATCCCCCCCTCTGCCTCGCTGGTGCCAGGGGGTGCTGTGACCCAGTTCCCAACAAAAGACAGCGACAGTCACGGACCCCTCAGACAGGACTGGCTGCGAATCCCAGACTGGCACGTGACGCCACGCACGTGTCCCCGCATGCCAGCATATCCCTCACTGGCACAGCATCCTCCTCACCACCCCCCTCCAGCTCCTCACTTAGCACAATTACCTCCCCTTAATTAAGGGGAGGACAAAGGGGAGTCCCTTGGATTTTCCGGGGTGCCCAGGGAAAGGCTGTTTGCTCCCCGGATTCCTCCTGCTGGCACTGCGGGGAGCTGTGCCAGGACCCAGCCCTACCCACCACCCTGAAAACACCCAGCAGCTTCATCCCTCCTCAAAACACACCCAGCAGCTTTATCCCTCCTCAAAACACACCCAGCAGCTTTATCCCTCCTCGAAACACACCCAGCTGGGTGCTGGCACCGCTCAGGTCCCAGCTGTCAGACATCCCTCTGCAGGCAGGAGACAGGGACCTGCGGGATTACGTCTCTGCCGGTGTAATTGGTATGCTGCAGCTCACCTCCCTCTCCAGCCTGACACGCTCATCACACATGAAACTGCTCTTTGTCAGCTGCTGCCACACTGCCAGAGCTGCCTTTAACTCCTCCAGCCCCGGGGCTGGCTTTCCCCAGGGATGTCGGAGCCGGCACCTGGCGGCAGAGCCGGGATGGAGGGGACGATGCGCTGGGTGAGCAGCAGGATGCAGGATGGGACCTGCAGGGAGCAGGGGAGGACCCACAAACCTCCCTCTGCTCAGCACCCCTTTATTAATTACCTGATGGCTCTTAATTAAGAGCAGAATGAACCTTTCTGTGAAGCCACCCACTAGCTGTGCCCTACCTGGGCTCTCCAGCAGTGCTGCCCATCCAAGAGCGCCTCACAGCACCCAGCTCTGAGAAATCCTTTATTTTTAATCCCTGACACAGCACTGGGCTTCTCCAACCACTGGGCCTCTTCCTGAGAGCATCCCTGAAGGAAACTCTCCTGGAGATGTGCTTATGGAGGTGCAGGGTGCGGCACCAGCTCCACCCTCCTTTCTTCACATGTCTGTGACAGGACAAAGATTTAGGGAGGCACCAGCAAGAAAAGAGAGTGGAAACTCGCAGGACTTGGGGCCAAACCCTTCCAAACCCTTCCTGCATCGGCTTGGTGCATCAAGCAACTGGTGGCAGGATGCTGAAGGCCACAGAGTGGCTGTGACACTGGTCCCAACCTGGCTAAAGTATCAGGGCCACAGCTCCTCGAACCACACGCTTGTCCCGGGGCATTCACAGCTTGACCAGACCCAAGGGCACCTTTTCCCACGCTGTCAACCCCAAAAGAGCCACCACCAACAGCAACAGGCTCCAAAACACAGCATCATCCCCTCCTGGAGACCCCTCGGAGCAGGCAGTGCCCCCACGGCTCCATGTTCATCCTGCTGCCGTTCATCCTGCACGGGCAGCAGGGAGGGGACACCCCAAACTCACACCTGAGCCAGCAGCCCCGAGTGCCACCGGTGACAGCAGCCACTGCACCCAGGGACTGTCACTCCCAGCCTGCCCGGGCCAGGAGCAGGGGACAGGACAGGTCAGTCCCCAAGGGATCCTTGGGAAAAGACTTCAGGAGCTTTCTGCCCCAGCATCCTGCCACCCGTGCTCAGCACGAGCTTGCCCCTCGGTGAAAGGAGCGTGCCCAGGAGCCACCGGGATTTGGAGTCCACCGGTCCCCCCACCCCGCTCCAGAAAGGGGGCGAGGGCACACGCACACACTGACCATTGCTGCGGCTGTCCCCGAGCTCCCCCTCCAAGCCCGGCCCTCCACAGCGAGCCTGAGGCCACCATCAGAGGGTGACACCGCGGTCCCACCAGCTGCGGTGCCCTTGGCCGGCCGGTCGCTGCCGTAGCCCGAGGAGCTCCGGGCCGCGCTGCCGCTCAAGGAGGACGGGCTGCGGGAAGCCGGCAGCCCGTGTCCATCTCCCTCCCCGGCCCGAGACAGCGACAGCCCCGAGCTTCTCCCCACGCCGGGGTTCTCCAGCTGATCCACCATGGGGGACGGCGTGGACAGCTCGGACACGGTGCCCGGCTCTGCCGCGGAGGAGGAGCAGGTCCACGCGGCGCTGGAGCTGGGATCATCGCTGCCTCCTTTCCCCCAGGCATCCCGGGCGCTGCCGGCCTCCGCCTCCCGGCCGGGCACGGTTCCCCCGGCACGGCCATGGGTGCCCGTGCGCAGGGGCAGCAGCACGGCCCGGCAGCTGCCGCTCCTCTGCAGCTCCACCAGCCGGCTCACGGCCTTCTCGCAGTCCTTCTCGGCCGGGTTCTCCAGCAGGCGGGCGATGACGGTGGTGCCTTCCTCCCGGGGAGCTCCCGCCACACCCGGCCGCTGCGGCTCCGGCAGCAGGCGCGCTCTCCGCACCTCCCCCTGGAAGCGCTCCTTCACCTGCACGATGATGCCGGGCTGCAGCGCCGCCGCCTCGGGGTCCCGCCAGGAGGGCTCCTCTCCTTCCTCCCGCCGGGGGGCTGCCTCCTCATCCTCGGCCACCTCCAGCGCCGGCGGCTCCTCCTGCGGGGCCGCCTCCGGCATCGCTCTCCTCTTCCCTCTCCGCCTCCGTTTGAAGCGCACCCTTTTTTTGGGAGACAGCGGTGCCTTCCCCACGGCTTTTTCCTTCTGCTCTTTAACGCAGCCCAGCGAATTCCCCATCTCCTCCTGCTCGGTGCTGAGCGAGTGGCCGGCTCCCGGATAAATCCCAGCCCGGGCTTCATGGGCTCAAAGCAGCGGCGCTGCCCGGACTGCCCCTTGTCGCTGTCCCCTCCCGCCAGCCCTGCCGCCACCGCCGCCGCTCCAGACAGCCATCTTACAGCCTGGCCGCCGCGAGAAGACAAATTCAAAGCATCTCACTGCAGTTCAGAAATCACTTGACCTAAAAGCAGAGGGAGCGGGGATTGGCTGCGGCGTCCTTCTCTCCAAATATGAGGTAATTGGAGCACGGCCCTTGCCAACACAAACAGCGAGCAGGAATCAGGCAGCGGAGCCAGGAGGGGAGTGGGAGAGGGTGGGGAAGACGGGGATAAAACACAAAACCTAAGGAAGGTTGGAAAAGGTAGAATAAAGGAAGGGGTGGGAGAGAAATGGGGGAAAAAAAAAAAAAAGGAAAAAAAAGAAAGCGGGGAGGAGTCAGAGTGACTCTGCATGCTCGGCAGCCGGCTCCGCAGGGCTGCTCCTCTCCAGCTCGGGAGCTTTGCTCCTTAATTCTTAATTCTTAATTCCGGGAGCCCCAAAAGCACAACTCACGTGGCCACGCTGCTGCCAGGCTCAGCCAGTTTGGGGCACAGAGCTCGGGGTGTCCTGGGGACCCGCTGTCAGCTCAGGGTGTCCTGGGGACCTGCTGTCACCTCGGGGTGTCCTGGGGACCTGCTGTCACCTCAGGGTGTCCTGGGGACCCGCTGTCAGCTCGGGGTGTCCTGGGGACCCACTGTCACCTCGGGGTGTCCTGGGGACCTGCTGTCACCTCAGGGTGTCCTGGGGACCTGCTGTCACCTCGGGGTGTCCTGGGGACCCGCTGTCACCTCAGGGTGTCCTGGGGACCCGCTGTCACTTCAGGGTGTCCTGGGGACCCGCTGTCACCTCGGGGTGTCCTGGGGACCCGCTGTCACCTCGGGGTGTCCTGGGGACCCGCTGTCACCTCGGGGTGTCCTGGGGACCCGCTGTCAGCTCGGGGTGTCCTGGGGACCCGCTGTCACCTCAGGGTGTCCTGGGGACCCGGCATCACTTCAGGGAGCCACAGTCGGAGGGTCCCAGCAGGAACGGGAGCGTGGTGCTGCCCATCCCAGTCCAGTCCCAGTCCGGTCCCAGTCCGGTCCCAGTCCGGTCCCAGTCCGGTCCCAGTCTGGTCCCAGTCCGGTCCCAGTCTGGTCCCAGTCCTGTGGCTCCTGCCCCAAATGCCGCCCAGGGCAGGGGTTTGAGGAGCACGGAGCACCCCAACTCTGCCTGCCAGCTCAGAGGGACCAGGGCAGGGTAAAATGCACCAAAACTGGGGGTGAGACAAAAACTGGGTGTAAAGATGGGAGCAGGGGGGTGTAAAGATGAGCTGGGACTGAGCTCAGCCCCAGGATGCAGGGAAACATCCAACGAGGAAATGGAGCAAATCCAGAAGATGACTAAGGGAAACCAGTGACCACAAGAGCTTCCAGGGCACGGGGAAAAGCCCCCAGGGCATCCCCCTCATCATCACACCGACACCATCCCACCCCAAACCTCTCCCGGGGCTCTCCCAGCCGCCTGCCCCCAGGCAGCAGCTCTGGGACACGGGAGATTAAGAGGTTCACAATGGAGCTACAACCCCAGAAAAAATCCCGTTAGCGCAGGCTCGCCGGCAGCGGCAGGGATCCCGTGTCACCCGCCCTGTCCCCCACGCCAGGGTGGCAGTGTGCCCTCCCAGCCAGGCACAGAGGGGACCCAGACCCTCCTGATGTCCCTCTCCTACAACAGAGGGTGCACCAGGACAGGGTGACCACAAGGACAGAGGGGACAAGATGCCACAAGCAGGGCCCCACCGGAGATGACGGTGACTCATCAGCATCCACAGCCTGCTCGACCCCGGCTGATTCCCAAGGCCAAGGGCTGGGAAGAGCCTCGTCAGCAGCCTTACACCCAGCTCAGCCCCGTGCTGCCCCCAAAAGCCTCTCCCTGAGGCACTGCCCATCCTCCAAAAAACACAATCTTCCAGTGCAATCTTCCTTAGGAGCCTCAGAGCCAGCACGAGTCCTGTCTGGAAGATGGCAGCAGGGATAAGGCAGGAGCTGGGATACAGCAGATCCCACAGGCTCGTTCCCACAGAGCTGCTGACAGCAGCACTTCCCAGCAAACCCCAAATGCCAACTCACTGATGGCCACGTGTCACCCCCTGAAGCCATCAGAGCTACAACTGGATCATTTGAAGCTGTTGAAGAGCCAAAACTCGCTTTTTTTCCCACGAGCACCTCTAGCACACAATTGCTGGGGACAGCCCCAGGTCGGGGTGCTTGTCCCACCCCTGTGCTGTCACCCAGCTGACACATTCCATCCCAAAGTTCTGGGGCCGCACCAACCACTCAAAGGGCTGGGACTGCCTTGGGATAACAGCCCATGGCCCCTTCCAAATTTGCTCTTCTCCTCCAGAGCCTCCAGCTGAGCAAACAGCCACAGCCAACAACCCTGGGAGGCCAGGCTCACAACCCATCATTAATGATTTCATTATGCAAATGACATGAGGAGAGGGTGTTGCTGTTCTCCCACGTCTCCATGACACTGCCATGAACCTCCAGACCCATCCATGTGCTGACATCACCATGGAAAATGCAAAAAAACCCAGAGATTGCACTGCCCTGGAGAGACAAGGCGCTCCCGACGCCCGCCCCGCGTCCTCCGGCACAGAAATCCCATGTCCTACCTGGAAATGGAGGATGATGGTCCAGATGAGCCCCAGGGTGAGCTTGGGGTTGCCATCTGTGATGTCATCGTTGCGGATATTCACCAGTTTCACCTGGAAAAAAAGGCAAGGGGGTTGAAGTTTCCCCATCGGCCTCACCCGGAGAGCAGGGGGACACGTCCCCCACCACGCTGTCCCCAGGGCCACCCCAGGCACCAGGGTGAGGAGCAGGCACACAGGAACATCCCAAAGATGCCACCTCATCTCCTGGCTGGGATTTTTCCATGTTTCCAGCGCTCTCCATCCAGAAGTGCTTTCCCAGCACTTAATGGCTTTACTTCAGCTCACAAAGCAGCGTCCCCGAAGCCCTGAGCACTTGGTGCATAATTGAACAGCCACAGAGCACAGAGAGCAGGGGGAAAAGGGGATGACCAAGCTTTAACTCCAGCCTGGGCTCAAAACCGAGCTCTGATGAAGGCAGGAACACCCTCACTCTTCCCCCTGGGGGAGTCCCTGCTTCGCAGCACTCCACAGGACCCCACGGATCATTCCCTGGCAGGAGTGTCTGGGGTGAGACAGCCCAGCAAGGCCACCACACTTCAAAGGAAAAAGCTGTTTCATCCAAGTGGAGAAACAAGTTCCCCAGAGCCCTTGGCGAAATGTCTCTATCAAGGAGCTGAGGAGGAGGAGGAGGGGGGCTGGAAGCAGCTCCCCGGAGTAAGGAATGTGCTCCAATTTATTCCGTGCCCTCAGGCCAGCTGCGAGGGAGAAAAGTCTCTGCTTCAGCATGAACTGGTACCATTTATCATCATCACCATCACCCTGGCATATCTGGGAGCATCTTGGAGGGGAGAAGCTCACCCAACAGGCAGAACAGGACACCCGGGGCTGCGAGGGTTCCACCTGCACAGCCAACAAGTCTCGGGATGCATCCCACTGCTCCAGGCAGGATCTGCCCAGGGCTGTGGAGCTTGGCTGCTCTCTGCCAGCTGCACAGGCACTGAGGAGGGGCCAGCAGCTCCCAAAAGCCTGGCAGAGAGAGCCTGTCCTCCAAGAAGTGAGGGATAAAAAGTCCATGCTGATATCCAGAGGGGCGATGCCACACAGTGGTGTGTGCCATAGCCACCCATCCCCACAGCTGGGATCTGCCAGGGAGGCTTTTGGGGTGCAGAAGTGACATTTGCCAACCCCTTCTCAGAGCTGGGGTCTCATTCCCTTTTTCCCAGTGTTTTTTTTGTGTGCAGGGGTGGTTTCCAGAGGCACAACACCCACAGGGAAAAGCCATCCTCAACCAGCACCACAGAGACGGGCACACCCCAGCGCTCGACTCCTTCCAAAGCCTCAGACAACAGAAAGACTCCTCAAAACACCCAGCTCTGCTGGATGAGCCTTCATCAGCCCTTACCTGTCGCTGCTTCAGGAAATCCAGGGCAATCTGCACGTTCTGCAGGCGGTGGAAGCGCATCCGCCCCTTCTCACGCGGCTGCAAGAGACGGGCGGCGGTTTTAGGTCAGGCTGGTGGGGCTGGGCTGGCAGCACCCCACATGCACAGTGACCCCCCCTGGGAGCTGTCAGTGTGCTGCTGTCACCCCCTGTGCCCCCACACGTCCTGCTCTACCTTCTTCCACACTAAGAAAGGTCATTGCTATGCAGAGTCTTGCTGGGAGAAGGTTAAAATGCCCTGCTGGGAGATGTGGAGGTGGGGACATCCCGAGATCCAGACCTCTGTTGTGTCCAGCCTCTGGGATCCCAAGGCAGGATCTTGCCCAGCTCATGGACAGCAAGACAAGCTGGGAAGAGGGCTCAGAGAAAAGAGATGGACTCAAACAGGTGCAGAGTCCAACTTGTCCAGGTGGAAGCAGAGGCAGGACAGGGGGACTCAGGCAGGTCCCCACTGATGGCAGAGGAACCCTGACCTCGGCACAAGCCCTTCCAGCTCTTCCTGCACATGGCTGCTGCTCCAGGTACCTCTGAATCCCTTGGGAAGGGGCACGTGGGACACCCTGGGATTTCCAGAGGTGTCCATCAGCTGAGCCACAGCCAGGGAAAGGGGATGGGAGGCTTTGAATCAGCAGGAGCGAGAGGAGCGACACCCAAAACCAAATCCCAGCCTCAACACGAGGAATCACCAGGATGTTCATGGAATCACAGGAGCTTTGGGTTGGAAAGGACCTTAATTCCAACGAATTTCATCTAATTCCAACCATGGTGAGGGGACACACCCCACAACCATGTTCTGAACTGTTGGGACACCCCAAGTGCTCCGAGTCACCTTCCTCTTCCAGCCTGAAGGGAAGAGCTGTCCCAGAAAGGCAGGAGTTTGCCTTCCAAGGGGAAAAGCTGTCCCTGCAAGGGGAAAATCCATCCCTGCCAAGGGAAAGAGCTGTTCCTGCCAAGGGCAACATCTCCAGGGCTGCAGGGAAGGTGCTCCAGCTCCTCCTGCACCGCTCCAGGGAGGTGACACCGCACAAGGGCATCATCACCCCGAGCACAGGGGCTGAAAAACTCATCTGGGCACATTTTGGGCTCAGACCCTCAGCTGGGGCTGTGCCGTGCTCGCTCCCACCCCCAGTCCCATGCAGGATCCCAGGAGGTGCCCGGAGCCTGTCCATGCAGTGCCAGGTGTGCAGCGGCCCCGAGCGGCGTGCGGGACCCGTCCCTGTCCCCTCCCGCCCCGTGGAGGGGACACATGCTGTCACACAGAGTGGGTGGCGTGCCCTGCCCTGCAGGCTGACCCCACAGACAATCCAGAGCCCGGGAACACCGCCCTACACCAGCACAGCAGCCCTGGGGATGCCTTCATCCCAAACCCCGCAGGGATGGGAGCGCTGGGACGGCGCTGGATTATCTGGTGGCACTGCCAGGGAGCCGCTGCTGCCGCCAGGGCAGGCTCGACCTACTTCTTCATCATCATCATCTTCCTCCTCCTCGCTGCTCGCACGGCACCAGGCTGGTGCTGTCACCAGGCGAAGGCTCCGCTGAGCTGGCGGCTCTACGGGCTAAGGAGGACGGGAGGGTGGCACGGCAGGGACACAGAATGGAAACCAAAATGTGACACCCAGGCACGAGGAGAAACAAAACAAAACCCAAAAAAAAAAAAAAAAAAAAAAGACAGCAACAGCACGGGGTGAAGGCAGCTGGGGCTCCAGAACTGGAATTTCCTCCTGATTTTGGAAGCTGAAGAGCAGGAAGCTGTCTGGATCACAAGTAGAGCGATCCAAGTTTTCAGCCCCCACAAAAACCGATTTGGCGTCTCCGGAGGGTACGGAGGGACGTAGGAGATCTTTGCCCAGATCCTATTTTTGGGGGGGAAACTAAAATAATTCCTGCTGTGCTACGGCAATCGGGATCTTCCCAGAGCTGAGGGAATGTGTCAGTCAGAGAGGGAAGAGGAGGAGGAGGAGAGGAAGGAGGGGGAACTCTACGATGCTCCAGGCGCAGGGAGAGGTTTGCACCAATGACTGCTACAAAGCCAGGAGCTGAGCATGAGGCAGGAGTGTCAGATCTGAGATAAACTGCTGGACACGCTGCCACAGAAGCAGTTTTTGGTCAAATTCTGCTGGTTTAAATTTTTAAATATGGATTTTAAATATTTTTTTTTTAAATATTTTAAAAGATTTTAAATATGGAGCCACATCTGGAAGGTGAAGGTGTGTAAAACTTGGCAAGAAGAGGGCTTTACCCAAGGCATCATAATCAGGACCAGCCTGGGCAGCAGGAGTTTGAGTAAAAAAAAAAAAACATAAATAAAAAACAGAGTGATAAATATAATAGTAAATAATAATATCCATAATAATAAAAGAAACAATGACAGACATTTGAAACTGAAACCATGGTGTGAGAAAAGACAGCTGGGGGTGAAGGGGAGCAGGGAGAGGATGGAGAGGGTTTAGGGCGACCCCAGAATCCCTGCCCAGCCCTGGGGACTCACCAGCTTCACTCCAGACAGCACTTCCAGGAGGGAGATGAGGTTGTGGCCATCTCTCAGGTCTTCATAGAGGTCATTGATGTGCTTGCGCACCTGGGGAGGGGAAAAAGCCATCAGTGATGCCAAAATTATCCCCAGGGAAAGCATCCTCCCCTTTCCCAAACGGCCTGGCAGGAGCTGCTGCCAATTTCACACCCAAAATCCCAACTGCAGTGCAGGTAACCCCGAGACAGGCAGTGTCCCCTCCTGAACCCCTCACATTCCTCACAGCATCTCCCAAAACTGCTCCCAGAGCAGCTTTCCACAGCTTTCCACAGCAGAGCAGCTTTCTCTTCCCCCAGCACCCAGACCTTGTCCTCTTGGCAATTCCCGGATGTTTTCCCCCAGCAGCCTCAAGATTTTTCTCTGTTTTCCCCTCCTCTGTGAGGTTTAGGAAGCAGCCAAAAGCTTGGCAGAGAGCTTTGCAAAGCTGGCAGGAAAACACAGCTGGGACACCTAGTGCTCAAACCACTTTTTTTCCCTCCTTTAAAAAATGGAGAATTAATTAAAACCCACCCAGCATTAACCAAGAAAGCAGGAGGCACCTGGTGGTGCAGTGTTAACAAACTTTGGATCTCTCTCCACCCTGGAGCATCCTTCAAAGGACAAAAATGCCCCATTTTCCTGGCAAGGGGGTTGGAGGAGGGAGTCAGGATCTCCTCCTTTCCCCCAGGATGCAAAAGACTCGTGTTAAACAAGGATCAGGTGCCCAGGAGGGAAAAGGTAATAAAAGGGCTGTGTGGTGATGCTACAGTGCCCTCCAAAGGCTCCAGCACATTTCCAGCACATCCTGCTCTGCTCTGACTCATTTGAACACCCGAAACAAACAGTCCCAGCGTTAAAAAAAAAAATCAAAAACCTTTAAAAAGCCATTTATCCGAGCTGAAGCAGACAGCAAGACTGTCATTTTGGTGTCTTTTATAACAAAATCCGTGACTCTTACCTTCATCAAGTGTTTATTGACCCATTTAGTGAAGGTTTTCTTTTGGACTCTGTCCCGTTCATCTGTCAAAAGGAGACAAAGGCAGCTCTTGGTCAGTGGTTCTCATGCAGAAACTCAAACGACTTTGAAATGACGGGAAGAGACAGAGGGATCGCCGGCGGTGCCAGCACGGATCCCACGCCGGCACAGGGAACACAGGAGGCTTATTCAGGGAATGGTGAGGGATGGGGCTGTTCACGTGGCTCCAGCATGCCCCCCAGGGCAGGGAAATGTGGCTCAGAACAAAATAAATCGCTTTTTTTCTGCTGAGAATAACGGTGTTCAACGAAAGCAGCGTGGGTGACTGGGATAGGTACAGCCGGCAGCTCCGAGTGAACCCCTGGAATTCATCCCCTCTGTGCCTCCCCACCTCCCCTGGAGGGGAAGTTTGCCCAATTTTGGGAGGGTTTCCCCCTCCCCTGCCCGCTCCTGGAAGGCTTTGGGGTGTTACATAAACCCCCAGATGTCCCGTAACAGGTCCTGGCAGGGCACTGCCAGCGCGTGCAATTAGCAGCTTATTCTGTCACTGGATTTTTGGTTCATTGGATTGCCAGGATTTAATGTTTATTTCTGTCCCACTGCTCAGCCCTGGTAGGACAGTGGCAGCTCTGAGTGACAGGGTGACAATGTGGGTGCCATCCCCAGAGGGTCGCGGTCCCCAGGGGTGGCAGGGGGACGGGGTGGGAGGTTTGTGGTGACGCCGAGCGGCGATGGGGGAGCTTTAGGCAGGCTTTTTGCTCCATGAAAAAATAATATCAGATGAAAAAAACACTGGCAAACAGGCGAAATGAGATGGTCCCACAGGGCAGGGGGGTCCCAGCAGCCCTGGCAGCCAGAATTTAACAGCAGGATTTAACAGCATCGTCTTGGAGCACAGAGAGATCCCCAGCACAGCCCGTGGCACACAACCCTGAGCACTGCATCTCCAGCCCCATGGGTATTTCAGGAAAGGATGAGCCCTGCTCACCCAAAACACATCTCTGACATCAGGGTCATCCCTAACATCAGGGTCATCCCTGACATCAGGGTCATCCTTGACATCAGGGTCATCCCTGACATCAGGGTCTACCAGGCAGCAGCACCCCTTGCTGTGGTTTTAAGTCAATAACCGAGAAAAATGAGAAAAACAGCATCTCCCAGGCCAGGCTCCCCAGGACAGCCCCAGAACCCCCTGGATGTCACTGGGGATCCCTGCACAGCCCCGGGGACCCTCAGGAAAACCTCCTGATGTTTCCATCTGCGCAGATTGGAGAGCACCACCCAACGCTCTTCCTCTTCCTCACCCACCCCGCGGCTTCCCCCTCCGAAAGCGCCGCGAACACGTGGCACAGGGTGACACAAGCGTCACCTCCCCGCGTCCCACTCCATCCCCGGGCCACGGAACGGAACCAGGTGCCAAAAACTACCCGTGGGGTGAGCCACATCCCCCCTCAGGGCCAGGCTCCAGCCTTGGCACGGCTCCCCAGGAGCCACGGAGCTGCCACCTGGCACCGCCGGCCGTAGGGAGCTGGGTCACTCCCACGTGTTTTTAGGGGTTTTCCTCCAGCAGACCCCTCCAGAGCCACAGCGGCGGGTCCCTTCCCAACTCCGGTGTCCATGGGGGATGGATAAAGCCCTGGGCAGCGGGTACGAACCGATGCAGCACATGCGGCACACCAGGCAGGCGCTGAGCCGCCTCCTCTCCCCGGACAGGAGCCGCTTCTCCATCGCCCCAGCCCGGGATGGATGGCGAGCGCTGGCTCCCGGCAAAAGCGGCAGCACCTGCGGAAGGCTCTTCTGGCAGCACCCGGGGAAGGGTCTTCTGGCAGCACCCGGGGAAGGGTCTTCTGGCAGCACCTGCGGAAGGCTCTTCTGGCAGCACCTGGGGAAGGGTCTTCTGGCAGCACCTGCGGAAGGCTCTTCTGGCAGCACCCGGGGAAGGGTCTTCTGGCAGCACCTGGGGAAGGGTCTTCTGGCAGCACCTGGGGGTCTTCTGGCAGCACCCGGGGGTCTTCTGGCAGCACCCGGGGAAGGGTCTAATGGCAGCAGCTGGGGAAGGGTCTAATGGCAGCAGCTGGGGAAGGGTCTAATGGCAGCAGCTGGGGAATGGTCTTCTGGCAGCACCCGGGGAAGGGTCTAATGGCAGCACCCGGGGAAGGCTCTTCTGGCAGCACCTGGGGAAGGGTCTTCTGGCAGCACCCGGGGAAGGGTCTAATGGTAGCAGCTGGGGAAGGGTCTAATGGCAGCAGCCGGGGAAGGGTCTAATGGCAGCAGCCGGGGAAGGCTCTTCTGGCAGCAGCTCCCGTTCTCCGGCGGGTGCGGACGGATGAGTTCTGGGTCACAGCTCCTCCCACCCGGTCACTTCCTACCCGCGGTGGCCCCGGCAGCGCCCGTTCCTCCTCCGCGGCATCGCCACCGCCCGCCCGCCGCTCCTCCGGCTGCTCCCGGCTCTGCAGAAGCCTCAGTCCGTGCCGGGGGCCGGCAGGGCAGCTCGGAGAACTCCCAGCGGTGAAGGGCAGAGCCGCTGCTCCCTGCGGGACGTGGGGAAGGAGCGATGCCGAGAGCGGTGCGGCTCCCGCTGCCCAAAGCCCGGCTTTGGGAGCGGGGATGCGGCCACGGGCACTGCCCGGCTCTTGGCTTGTTTTCCCTCCTCTTGTTTTCCAGTTAATTGCACCAGGGACAGGAGGGACAATGCCGGGCTGTTCTCCGCTCTCCCGCCCGCGGCTTCTGCCCAAATCATGTCCCGGCTGCGGAGCGCTGGAGCCGGCACGTGGGGAGATAACGGGGGCCGCCTTATCACTGCCTCTCTTCCTCTTCTTCTAAATATAACCCCCCTGCAGCCCTTCTGCGGGCTGCTGCCCCGGCCTGGGCAGCGAGGGGAGCCCAGGAAGGTGTCCCCGAGCATGGCACACGGGGACAGAGGGATGGATGGATGGATGGATGGATGGATGGATGGATGGATGGATGATGGATGGATGATGGATGGATGATGGATGGATGATGGATGGATGGATGATGGATGGATGGATGGATGGATGGATGATGGATGGATGATGGATGGATGATGGATGATGGATGGATGGATGATGGATGGATGATGGATGGATGGATGATGGATGATGGATGATGGATGATGGATGGATGATGGATGGATGGATGATGGATGGATGGATGATGGATGGATGGATGGATGATGGATGGATGATGGATGGGTGGATGGATGATGGATGGATGGATGATGGATGGATGATGGATGGATGGATGGATGGATGGAGGGATGGATGATGGATGGATGGAGGGATGGATGATGGATGGATGGAGGGATGGATGATGGATGGATGGATGATGGATGATGGATGGATGATGGATGGATGATGGATGATGGATGGATGGATGGATGATGGATGGATGATGGATGATGGATGATGGATGGATGGATGGATGATGGATGGATGGATGATGGATGGATGATGGATGGATGGATGATGGATGGATGGATGGATGATGGATGGATGATGGATGGATGATGGATGGATGGATGGATGGATGATGGATGGATGGATGATGGATGGATGGATGGATGGATGGATGGATGGATGATGGATGGATGGATGAAGGGATGGATGGATGGATGGATGATGAATGGATGGATGATGGGTGGATGGATGGATGGATGGATGATGGATGGATGGATGATGGATGGATGATGGATGGATGGACGGACGGATGGATGGATGGATGATGGATGGACGGACGGATGGATGGATGGATGATGGATGGATGGATGGATGTCACCGGGTCCCACACGGACGCTCGGCATCCAGCCGCCCCCTCTGCCCACAGCCCAGAGTCTCCTCCACGAGATCCTTCTTCCCACATCCCGCAGAAATTCGGGGGTTTTCATCCAGATTTTTATTTTTTTTTTTTTGTCCTGACTCACCTCCTTTGGGTGGTTCCCGGGCTCTCACCAGATTAAACCTCCCCAGCCCGGACCCGCGCTATCAGCTGAGCTAATAATAATGCTGGTTACTGCTTACTAACAATATTAAGGCATTGCAAGCTTATCTCTGCCCAGCTAATCTTTTCCAGAGTCACCCTGACAAATAACTTGTTGCAATCCCCCCCGATGCTCGTCCTCTCCTTGGTCTAGCAGAGGTTTGCTGGCCCCAGCCACCAAAAACCACCCTGTCACCAAGCAGGGACAGTCAGCAGAGGCACAGGCAGGAAGGGCAGGGACAGAAGGAAGATTATGGGGGAAAAAGAAAGGAAAATCTGTCCTTCTCCAAAGACAGTGGCAGGAAAAGGGAGTGCAGAGCCTCAGGTCCCTCACCCACAGGGCATGGAGCAAAGGCTGGTGGCAGTGACACAGGGAACAGCAAACAGAGACCACGAGCCTCTGCAGGGCCACACGTGGTGTAATTCCCTCCCCCTGTCCCAACACTGCTCGTCAGAACTCAGCTCAGCACACCCCCAAAAATGGGGATCCCAAAGGAACTGCGGCACTGGAGCACAAACCCCTCAGAAGCTCCAGGAGCACCGTGGATGCACAAGGGAAAAGCACATTTTGGGAGTTCTCCTCTGTTGTTGAGCTCACCAAGTGAAAGGAAACAGCACCACCTTGCCCAGCAGCTGCTTTCCAGCACTCCAAACCCAGAAAACCTCCCACTCCCCATCCCGCTGGACCTCAGCATCCCCAGGCACTTCCCATCAGCACAGGGATGGCTCCCACCGGTGCTGGGTGCCAGAGAATCCCCCAGCAGCACCACAGGGCCCTGCACAGACAATTCCCTCTGTCCTGGCAGCCTGCCTGTCCCCAGCAGCTCCCGACACGTCCAGCCAGGAGCTGCTGCTCCCCTCCAGATCTCCCCTCCATCATCACCTCGCTGTCACACTCCATCCCTGTGTGCCTCCTCCTGCCTCAGCTGCTGCCAAAGTCCAGCCCCAGGAACCAGCAGGATAAAAGGTGCCTGGCCAGGAACCATCCCTAATCCCAACCCTGGTTTGTAATCCTCCATCCCACTGACACCCAGACACTCCCTGGCATGGCCTTTTCCTCCCTGGAATGGCCTTTTCCTCCCTGGAATGGCTTTTTTCCTCCCTGGGATGGCCTTTTCCTCCCTGGGACGGCCTTTTCCTCCCTGGGACGGCCTTTTCCTCCCTGGCATGGCCTTTTCCTCCTTGGGATGGCCTTTTCCTCCCTGGGATGGCTTTTTGCCATCATTGAGAGGGAACCAGGGGGTTTCATGCTGCCCACCAGCTCCTGGATTAAAGTTGGGAAGTGGCTCCCAAACTTTCTCCTGCTGTTAAATCCAAAGGAACACAGGACAGGGTGCTGCACTGGATGATCTTGCAGAGATCTCCAGAGATCTCTCCAACACTTTTTCACTCAGTGTGAAAGTGGGATTAAACAAGAGCCAGCCATGGGGTAAAGGAGGGGGTTGGTTACTTTAAAAACTCCGAATTTTTAAGGATTGAAACCCAGCGTTCTCCCTCCAAAGCAAGCAAAAAACAAGAATGCACAGGGGGCTTTTGAGAGGGGGGGATATGCAAAAAAATCTGGCTGGCTGAGGAGCACAAGGTATTTAAAACATGCTGGCTGCCAACTTGAGAGCTGACATAATCCATCATGACAACAGAGCCAACAGGGCAGGATTTACGGAGCCTTTCACCCAGGGAGAGGAAACGGAGCCTGATTCAGCCTGGAAGAATGCACAAGAGATACCTGCGGTGGAAAAGTATCCAACACCCGGATATTTAATGAGGGAGACACCTGAGAGGTGGTGACACAAAGGAGAGCAGGGCAGATGCTCAGCAGAGCTGGGTGAGCGTCAGAGAGAGAAAAACCTGCTGCAAAATGATCCTGGTCTTCCAGGATTGGGCTTTATCTGCCCTTTTCTGGGAAAAAAACGTTGAAAGAAAACAGATCCGGAATATACTCGCTGCTTGCAACATTCACTCCAGGATTTTTTTTTCCAAAACAGGTGGGTTTGGGGGTGGGAAACATCCCTCTGAGTAGGATGAAGCAGCAGGACAGCATGGGGAAGAGATATCCGGTTGGGAAGCATCCAAGAGGTCCCCAAATGGAGCCAAAAACACCCCTGGACAACACTGCCCAGCCACAGAGATTAATTAAATGGGCAGGACAGCAGGAGGAATTGCAGCGAGGTTGGGTTTAGTGGGTGACAGGCTGCATTCTGCATGTTTGTGCAACTCCCTGGTGGTTCAGAGGGGGAAAGGAAGAAGAGTATCCCAAAGCAGCATCCAGGGAAATGTCTGCCCGGCTGCGCAGTCCCGCCCCTTTGCATGGAAAAAGGGAAAGAAAAGAGGGAATCGGTCATGGGCGCGGGGAAAGGGCCCCATGAGGAGGCACAGGCGAGAACAAGCACGGCTGGGAAGAAAGAGCGAGGAATCAAAACAAACAAACCCCAGGGGGAAAAGGTCGGGACAGAGAAGGAGCTGCCGAGACCTCGTCTGGGGCCTGGAGCGATTCCACAGCCCCGTAATGAATCCTCGCCCTCCTTGGGCGGTCATGTGCGAGCCCTATTTTGGGAAACTGAGGCAGGGTCAGCCTCAGCTGCTCGGTGAGGCAGTGCCAGCTCCAGGAGAATCTCCCAGGGCTGAGTCTTGCCGGTGCTGGCGGCTGTCACGGAGAGGGGTGGGAGCCACTGGGGCAGAACCCCAGCCACGTGTCGTGGCATTGTGCCAGACAAAAACCAGCCTCATCCCCAGCCAGACCCCTCACCCTAGTCACCCCCAGCCCCACATAAGCCAGGAATGGGTGCTGAGGCCAAATTTAGGCGCTCAAACCTCTGCCTCCCCCTCCTCACATGGGTTCAGAGCCCACTGAGGGTTCCCCATGGCCGTGTCCTCCTCCCTCCTCCCCACGGCCGCGTCTGTCCCCGTCCGTCCCCATCCGTGCGGCTCCTGGGGAGGGAAAACCATCCGTGTCCCTGCTCGTGCCGGCCATTTTAGCACACCCCTACCTTCCCTGCTCCGGCTCCTCCAGTACAGGACCCCGGCGATGCCCAGGACGTGGCTCAGGACAAAGGCAGCGGGTGGCAGATAGGAGCTCTCCGAAAGAGGCATCGCTTTATCCCGTTATCCCGTTATCCCGTTATCCCGTTATCCCGTTATCCCGTTATCCCAAGCCTGCCTCCGACTTTCCTCCTCCTGCCAGAGCTCGGCATCGCCGGGAGGGTGAGGGGATGGCTGAGCTGAGCCGCTGCCTGGAGAAACTTCCAAAACTTCCTGCCTGAGCCTCTGCCTGCAGCTGGCTGTGTCCCCTGGAGCTGGCAGAGCTTGGGGACAGCCAGCGCCGCTGGGACCGGGAGGTTTGGGAGCTCGAAGAGGCGGATGAAGGGAGAAAAGCGAGCGTCAGGCCGGCTCTAACATCTTTCCTCGGAGTTCTCGCGGCCAAACTTCGTCCCCCCTCCCTTTCCCCGCTCGGTGGGGAGAGACGTCATCTCCTCCATATCCATTCCCAGCCCCGCTGGAAAGGAGCCGCAGCCCAGGGGATATCGGCGGCAGCAGCTGCCACGCAACGTCCCCGTCCTCATGGGGGGCTTGGGACGGGCACAAAACCTCAGCTCCCCCCTCCAGGACGGGTGACAGGCAGCAGTGTCCCCTGCCAGCAGACAGCCAGAGATGCCAAGGGCATCGGGAGGGAGCGGCTGGGACACTGAGGCAGCAATTGCAGGGGTGCTGCAGCCAGCGCTGTCTGCTCGCAGGAAACTCTGCCCAGCAGTGACAAAATCTGGGCATCTGGGAGCTGAGGACCACAAGCACATCCCCATCACCCTCCCTGGACGCTCTGAATAATGTGAGGAAACACCCCAAAAGATGCTCTGACAGCAGAGCTTTGTGCACTTCCCCACCAGGGTGTCTCACTTTGCCCTCAGCATCACAGAGTTTGCAACCCAGCCCCATTTACCAACGATTTGCACCGAGCTGGGCAGGGTTACACTCAGGGTTTTGGTTCTGCACCGAGCTGGGCAGGGTTACTCAGGATTTCGGTTTGCACCGAGCTGGGCACAGTTACTCAGGATTTCAGTTTGCACCGAGCTGGGCAGGGTTACTCAGGGTTTTGGTTCTGCACCGAGCTGGGCAGGTTTTACTCAACATTTTTGTTCTGCACCGTGCAGGGCATGGTTACTCAGAATTTTTGTTTTGCACCAAGCTGGGCAGGGTTACTCAGGATTTTGGTTCTGCACAGAGCTGGGCAGGGTTACTCAGGATTTTTGTTCTGCACTGTGCAGGGCAGGGTTACTCAGGATTTCGGTTTGCACCGTACTGGGTACAGTTACTCAGGATTTCGGTTTACACTGAGCTGGGCAGGGTTTTTGTTCTGCACTGTGCAGGGCAGGGTTACTCAGGATTTCGGTTTGCACCGTTACTCAGAATTTCGGTTGTTTTCGGAGATGTTTCCGCTGCCGGCGGTACCAGGAACGGCCCAGGGAAACCGAGAGCAGGCGGTGCCTCCCCGGCCCCCCTGATGTTGTAACCACAAGCAAACGGGGTGGGGAGGCTCCCACAAAGCCTGGATTGATCTCACAGCCGCTCACGTCCCCCCTGCCAGCTCCAGAGGGAGAAACTGGCTCTTGGGTGGAGGTTGGAGGGAATTAAAGGCTCGTTTTTCGCCATTCCTGTCTCCCAAGGGCTCAGACAAGAAGGGGTTGTTGTGCCGAGGTGAGGGTGGCACAGAGCATCAGCCTGGCTCAGGATTTCCTGGTGAGAGAGCCAGGAACCCCAGCTCAGGATTCACTGACCAGGAGATACAGCTCAGCACTGCACCAGAAGCCACCCCACAACTCCTGCTCCACATTTGGGAAACCCCAGGAGACCCAGCGTTTCATCCAGGTGCAAACAGAGATTTCTATTATATTTATAACCCTGAGCAGTTGCTAGAGTGCTAGTCAGGCACACAAAGAAAAAACTGCATCAAGCAAAACCTGATAGACCCAAACATTGCCTGAAACATTCCAAAATCTGCACAGTTTTCCCAGAGAAGCTTCAGTTGCCCCATCCCTGGGAGTGTGTCCAGCCTGGCTGGACAGGGCTTGGAGCGCCCTGGGAGAGTGGAAGGTGTCCCTGCCCGTGGCAGAGGGGATGGAATGAGATGATTTTTAAGGTCCCTTCCACCCAACCATCCCATGTTCCTATGATTGATTCGTTCCCTGGGGGTTCCTGCAGCCCCCACATCTTTTGGGACAATGAGATGGGTGATAAAAAAATACAGAATTACCCCGGGGCTCGGCGCTGTTGCAATATATTCTCCAGAGCTCCATCCCTGCCTGGATGAAAAATATCCTGGCATAGTTTTCCTCCCAAGACGTCTGCTTTCTGTTAAAGCTGCAGGAGGAACCATAAATGGGCCCCGTGGTCCAACCTGAGAGGGGCAAAGAGCCTCCTGCAAGCTGGAGATGTGATGGGGCTGGGATGTGGCACTGGAAAAGGGTCCAGGAAGCAGGAGCTGGTTTCCCACATCCCCTCTCACCCCTCAGCTGCAACCATGGGGTTGCTCTTGGGTTTCCTGGGTGTTTCCTACATGGAGGGGATGATAAAATGCACTGAGTGCTGCCAGCTGCTCTGGCTGGAGAAGGCACTAATAAGTCTTAATATAGAATATTTGAATATTTTTTATTTATTTTATATAT